>NC_143552.1:7642857-7983214 GCF_054136105.1 Typopeltis vanoorti | reverse complement strand
GTGATGTATTCCACACATCGTTGAATTAAATTGAACCACAATTCACTTGAACAACTGTCCAGCTTATTCAAATCCTTCTGAAGGCTACTAGATCTGCACTATAACTAATAACCCTTCCCGACTGCAAGTGACTGAACATCTTCCCTGCAATCCATTGACAATGTCATTAATATAAAGATCAAACAATGCAATTCGCAGTACTGAGCACTGTGGAACTAGACTTGTAACATTCTGCTTCCTTGATACTGCTACATCACACACACAACTCTGATATCTATCAGACAGCCAATCTTCTATCCAATTCATGAATTCAACCTGACATCTAAACCCATGTGCTGTAACTTAAATATCAGCTTATCATGTGGCACTATATGAAATGCCTTTTTAAAATTAAAAAAATGGGGCAGTATATATCCTCTCCCTCATTAACAGCTCTTCCCACTCCATCATAAACGGCAATCAGATTACTAAATCACAAACATCCCTTAACAAATTCAGGCTGACTCTCACAGATAACGTTACCCTCTATGTCCATGCTATATATGATATCTCACTAATTATTCCAATAGCTTAACAACTACCAAACAAATGCAAACTAGTCCATAGGTTGACACCTCCATTACTAATACCACCCCTTATGCAATGACACTATCTTACCCTTCTTCTGCAGATTGGGCACCTTTCCCATAATGAACCCTCATAAAAAAAGCCAAGTCAACAAAAGTATCAGTTCTTTAGCATATACCCTCAAATTCTGTGGTGAAATCCCATCCAGTTCTATTACTTTATCGACACAAGTATTAAAACTTACTTCTACAGGATAAAATATCACAATAAAGTGATTAGTAAGCATCTCTACTATGTTTCAAATCAGTCACTCTACTCCCATCTTTGTTTAATAATGTCATTCTTCCATAATAATTCCCCTCCTCCCCCTTACTGGCCACATAACAAAAGAATTCCTTAGAATTTTCCTTGGATATCAGGATCAATCTCTTCTCATATTCTTCACACATCTGCTTTCCACCCTGCTTCTTATATCTCTTAAATAACCTATTTTCACCTTCACTTCCTGTTTGACACCATTTGTCAATTAATTTACACCAAACTACGTTTTCTTTCTCACTTGAGGGATACAACTTACCATGGTTGCTAATATTTTGCAGATTATAATAATCTGTGAAAGTACAAAAAAAAAAAGGTTAAAATTGCCAATAACGACTGTTCTTTTTTGCACTAGCCAAGCTCAACTACTGATACATCTCTTGTTCTTTACCTTCTCTGCTCCCTGGTTTATAGCACCACTTTACTAAATATCCTGTCCTGCCCACCTACACCATATGATGTCAAAACCATTAGTGTCATCACCTTCCAATTCCTCCCCTCTGAGAGGACACAGCTCATCACTTATCAGAAGCAATATTCCATACTGCATTTGCCCTTTGTATCTTGCCAAAAACTGTTAAATGTAATACCCTGCTACTTGTATTCCTGTCAGTATAGCATCTTCCGTCTCACTGATACCAATAAAATTTGACAGACTAAAGCTATCAGTGCCATCAATTTATTTATTTTTTATTCCAGAAATTACTGGTACTGTTTCACCACAAATGACACTTCTGCACATGGCAGAAGATAAATCCATTCCGATGATAGGATAATCAATCCGTCTCATGGGATGAGTTTATTATTATTACACATCGGAAGATCAGCTTTTCTTTTATGAACATTCTAGTTTATAAAATGGTAACTATTTTGTTTATATAACACTTGGAAAATTTTATGTATGGTATTAACAAAATTTTAAAAAGGCACAAAATAAAAAAATATTTGTAAGCAAAATTTATTTTTAAGAAAGTTTTGTATAAAAAAATTATACAGAAAAACAATTTTTTTTCAAATGTACTTAGCCATTCCTGTATTAAGACTTAAATACATGGTCTGCAAGGCCTGAATGATCATTCATGATTGCAGATGTACGATTTGTGTTCACCTAAATCCGGGGTGGGGAATGTCCAGCCTGCGAAATCATTTGGTCTGGCCCGGCCTGCCAAGGCAATCGCAGGCGGGACTCAAAATTCAATAAATCTTGGTGCTTTTTTCATAGCAACATAAATTTATATTAAGTGAATCAAAACAATGATGTAAATTTTGAGGGACAAGCAAGGAATGGCCATTACAGGATAGACAGGACATATATACAAGTACATGACGGGACAGACATGTATGCTTCTCGTCAGCTGCCGAGGCAGCCGACGAGAAGACCTTGAAAGTCGATGGTACGAATATTGGATATGTTCCAAATCCAAGATGCAGGATTAGAACAGCGATCAAAGCAAAATAATCACATCGCTGGTGACACACACTGGATAGTTATTAAAACTTAAGTGGTGTGACATCCTACAAATGGCAACTACAAAGAAAAGAAAAGTTCATGCAGAGTGTCGATCTTTTCAAAAGAAATGGACAAATGATTATTTTTTTGTTGAAGTCAAAGGCAAACTTGTGTGCGCAGTTTGTGGCGATGCATTAGCAGTAATGATAAAAGCCAATCTGGAGCGTCATTACAGCTCAAAACATGCTAAACTCAATGAATTGGGAGGCCAAATGCATCTGGATAAACTCAGTGCTCTTCAGCGGAGTTTGGAATCACAACAAACTGCTTTCACTAGGCCTCGTTGTGACAGAGACAACATTATTCAGACGAGTTATGTAGTGAGCAAGCTAATCGCAAAGAAGCTGAGGCCTAATGTAGAGAGAGGGTTTGTGAAAAAGTGCATGGTGGCTACTGCAGAGTTGTTAGCACCAGACAAAGTAAAATTGTTTCTGAGTGTTCGTTTGTCTTGGAAAACCATCTCAGATCGGATTACTGACTTAGCACAAAATATTGAAAAAACATTGAAGGATTCTGCAGGAGATTTCCAATTTTTCTCTCTGGCTTGTGACGAGACAACGGACATAACAAATACTGCTCAAATGGCTGTT
This sequence comes from Typopeltis vanoorti, assembly GCF_054136105.1. Taxonomy (NCBI): domain Eukaryota; kingdom Metazoa; phylum Arthropoda; class Arachnida; order Uropygi; family Thelyphonidae; genus Typopeltis; species Typopeltis vanoorti. The sequence goes on along the minus strand of NC_143552.1, from coordinate 7,980,229 downwards.
TTTGTTCTTGGGATAACTGCAGAGTTTGAAACGCAAGAGGAACTGCTGTCACTGGAAACCATGCATGGCACTACAAGGGGTGAGGACTTGTTTTATCAATGAAAAAACTTGAGCTAACATTTGAAAAGTTAAGTGGCCTTACTACAGATGGAGCTCCAGCCATGGTTGACTTGCAAAAAGGGTTAATTGCATTTGTCAAGAAAGAACTGAATCGTCTCAGTCTTGATGCAAGTGATTTAATTATATGCCACTGCATCATACACCAAGAAAGTCTCTGTACACGGTCATTGCAGCTCAACATTGTGAAGTCAACAGTAGTGTCATGCATAAATTTTGTCAAAAGCAGAGAGTTTAGTAGCCGCAGCTTAAGGAGTTACTGAATGATCTTGAGTCTGAGTACGGTGATCTTGTTTATCACTGTGAAGTGCGGTGGCTGAGTCGCGGAAACATGCTCACGAGGTTTTACGAACTGCAAGATGAAGTCAAGCAGTTCATGGAAATAAAGAGAAAACCTGTCATGGAACTCGATGATAGCAAGTGGCTGTGTGATCTAGTGTTTCATGGTAGACATTACCAAATACCTCTCAGAGCTGAACGTCAAGCTGCAGGGCCCCAACCAGCTTCTCAGCTCCCTGCTTTCAAACGTGAAATCATTTGAAGCTAAATTAAAGCTGTGGAAAGTACAACTTGAAAGGAATAACACGGTGCATTTTCCCCACTCTGGAAAGATAAAAGCCTTCTACAACACTTGAATATGCTGGCGAATGTGCTTAACTAATTGAGGCATTTAATAAAAGATTCAAGGACGTGAAAAGTAAACAAATGGAATTGAACATCTTCGCTACACCATTCAATGTGGAACCAACTGATGTGCCTGATAACCTACAACACAAAATGATTCAGCTGCAAAGCGATGATGAGCTGAATGATAGGTACAACAACCTCCCACTGCTTGAGTTCTATAAACGTTATATAAGCAATTCTTTCTTTTAAGGTTACACAGTGATCAGCATTCATATTTCTGAATTTAGGGACACAAAACACATGTGTTGAAATTATTATTTTACTTATTATTAATAAAATAACAATTTGACATTTCAACCCCTGTATTGAGGTCATCATCAGAAGGATACATATATCCTTCTGATGATGACCTCAGAAGGATATACATGCACCAAGCTACATGCTCTTGCACTCTGTACTGGCAAATTAAATCTACACTGTTAATTAATCTTTTTCTTAGCCTGACCTCTAGCGATAATTAAATAAAATAAAATAAAAGTTCAAAAAAATATATATATAAATAAATTAAAACAAAAATATATATATATATATAAAATTATAATTAATAAATAAAATAAAAAACTACCATAAACTGCTAAATTCCTCATGTACTAAGATTCTTCTGGATTTGTACAGTTCCGATTGCAATATAAGCAATGATGAATTTCCCACTTTGAGGAGACATGCATTGAAATATGCATCTGTTTGGTACAAGTTACTGGTGCGAGCAGTTCTTTTCAAAACTTACCATCGCAAAGAGTCAATTGCGCTCCAGACTGACGACGCAAACCTGGAAAAGCAGTTGCGAGTCGCAACATCATCAATACCAGCTAACATCACATGTCTCACCAAAGAGAAGCAGTTCCAGCCATCACATTAGAGGTTAATTAAATGTTTGACCAAATATAGTAGGCTAATTTTTAAGTTGATAATTTTGTATGACCTGCGAATGATGTTATAAATATCCAAATATCCAATTTATACAAACATGTGAAAGGCATAGCCGATTCGGCCGAACATTCCTTTAGCAAACTGGCTGATATTCCATCTGTCCCTATAGACAAATTCTTATCCAGGTTATGCAACAGCTCTTCAACCTCATTTTCATGAACCTCTAACTCTTCATCCAATGTAGCATAGCACTGTGCACCATGTTACATATACCTGGTTGATATATCTTTGCAAAGTAAGCAGTCATTAACTGAACAATCTCATTAGCTTCCTACTCAAGTACCATCTGCATTCAATAAAGTTATTCTTCCACATTTATTCTTTTGCATTTTTGAAAATTATGGAGACAACTACCATTTTTCAATAAAAACTTTAGTTTAATATAACTAAAATCTACATTCGACGTTTCGCCCTTTATGTCAAGGTCATCTTCTGGAGCATACAATATACAGAAAACAAGCTACACTACAATCAAAGTGGTTTGTTAGACATTGACCAACCGCTACAACAATTGTTAGCCTGACCTCTGGTGGGAAAAAAAAAATTATACATCAACGCTAGAGTCCTACTGTTAGTGTTATCTGTTGGTTGTAGAAATACATTGGGCACAACAACGAGTATCTATCTATATACATATATTAACATCATGCACATTCCAGCTAGTTGGTATGGAATGGTTTCTAAAACTAGCTGAAGATTGGCTAGAGTCCTGACTTATGCTGGATCTTATATATTAGGTAGGCTGAATGTGTGCCATCCAGATCCTTGGAATTTTCATGCCATCTTTGTTGTTGATATTTGGGTGGTTTATCAGGATTTCGCAGGCTTCCTTAAATTTCCTTTCGTACCAGGTTTTTGTGCGGTGTAAAGAGCGGGTGCTTTTCCAGTTGATTTGGTGTAAGGTTTTGAGTGTGTGGTCTGAGATTTATTTCTACAACCAACAATAATACTACAACCAACTACAACTAACAATAGGACTCTAGTGATGTATAATTTTTTTTTCCCACCAGAGGTCAGGCCAACAATTGTTGTAGCAGTTGGTCAGTGTCTTTAACAAACCAGTTTGATTGTAGTGTAGCTTGTTTTCTGTGTATAGTTATATGCTCCAGAAGATGACCTTGACATAAAGGGCGAAACGTCGAATGTAGATTTTAGTTATATTAAACTAAAGTTTTTATTGAAACATGATAGTTGTCTCCATAATTTTCAAAAATGCAAAAGAATAAATGTGGAAGAATAACTTTATTGAATGCAGATGGTACTTGAGTGTTGGAAGCTAATGAGATTGTTGAGTTAATGACTGAATTTTGATTTTAGTTATATTAAACTAAAGTTTTTACTCAAACACGGTAGTTGTCTCCATAAATTTCAAAAATGCATTCGGATCACTGTGTAAGCTTAAAAGAAAACATCTATTTTTTCTTTTTCTTGCGGCATAAATATCATTATGTTATCATTGGATCATTATCATTGGAGTTGTTTACTGGAGAAGAGATATCCTGATTGGTTGGATTCGTATGATTGGCATTCAAATTTTGCTGTTGTTTTAAAATATGAAATTTGGTCTTTAATTAAGTTTTTCTTTATTACTTTCTCCAACAGTGAACAACAAACAAGTGAGAAAAGGAGCGACTAACCACCTGCAAGCAATAATCATGTGATCAACTTATCAAGCCACACCTAAAAAATAACGGTCAACTTGCCTTACTTAATAAAAGCCTTAACTTCGCAGTAGCACCTAGAACTGTTAATAAACTGGATTTTATATACCACATCGAAAGAGGCATTAAATCTCTTCCTATTAATATAGCTGATAAAATTCGTTCAAAAACCAGCAATGTTCTGAATAAAAAGAAAACCTTATAGCAATCTTACAAAAACAGAACTAGCAGCAATCAAGTCATTAAAAGCTAATCAAGATATAATAATAACAAAATCGGATAAAGGTAATGCCACTGTCGTCCTTGAGAGATCAACTTACATACATCAGATGAATCAACTAGTCTCCGATAATAGCACCTATCAGCTTGTAAACTATAATCCAACTAACAGAATAAAGGAAAAAAACTGAGACCCGTCACTTCTTGGCCGTCAGAACTGTTAAAAAACTTATACCTCATTATGCTCATTCTCCCAGAATATATGGTGTTCCTAAAGTACACAAACAAAACATTCTGCTTTGGCCGATAGTTGAAGGAATAGACAGCCCTAATTATCATCTAGCCAAGAAATTAGCATCAACACTCAAGGAGTTGGTAGGTCATTCCCTCTCCTACATAAAGAACACACAACACTTTATAAACAAAATGAAAAACATAATGCTTGGCAAAGATGATTTATTAGTCAGTTTTGACATTACTGCCCTTTTCACAAATGTCCCAATCAGTGATACAATTCTTCTCCTACAGAACAAATTTCTGCCATTATGGCTCTCTTTGTCCACGTACTATGTTCTGGTTACTTCGTCAAAATAAATTTTACCTACAAAAAGAAGGTACGGCCATGGGCTCACCACTATCCCCCCAATTGCTAACTTTTATATGGAAGCTTTTGAGTAAAGTGCTCTTGATTCCTTTACTCTAAAACCTACAGTGTGGCTTAGATACATTGATGATGTTTTCGTTATCTGGCCACACGGTCAACAAACTTTAAACACATTCCCTGGCCACCTGAACAAACAACATGAATGCATACAATTTACTGTTGAAATTGAAAATCAGAAATCGCTCCAGTTCCTGGATACACTAATCACATCACACACCTTCTCTCAGTCAATCCTTCACAGTTTACCGCAAACCGACACATACTGGCCAATATATACATGCTATCATCACCCGTCGCAAAAATTGGAGTCATTAACACCCCTAAAAACAGAACTATAACAATTTGCTCTAATCAACAAGCTTTTAAACAAAATACTATTAATAAAGTTCATAAAATTTCATCAAAAAAGAATATAGATTACAGTGAAACCATAGCCATCCCATACATTAAAGGGTAATCACAAAAAAGTAACTCGCCATTATAATCTTAATGGCATTTTTAAACCACCTATAAAATTAAAAAAACATATTCAACTCCTCTAAGGATCCTCTCCTCCCATTGGCACATCTTGGAGTTTATTGCATCTACTGCACCTTAACTTACCTTATATTGGTGAAACTGGACGTGCAATCGCTATACGTAAAAAAGAACACAAAAGACACATTAAATATAACAATTTTGGTGAAGCAGGCTTCTCAGATCATGCTCTCAACACCCTACACCAAATTGATTGGAAAAGTATCTGCTCTTTACATCATACAAAAACTTGGTATGAAAGAAAATTTAAAGAAGCCTGTGAAATTCTGATTAACAACCCTAATCTCAACAATAATGGTGGCAAAAAAATTCCAAGATTTGGATGCTACATATTCAGCCTACTTAGTTTTCAGCATACTTTTGGACTTGAAGTAATTTTCCGCCTGTATTGGAAACTATTCCATACCAATTGGTTGAAATTTATATGCATAATCACATAGTTTTTATTTATTTATATATATATATATATATATATATATATATATATATATATATATATATACATATATATATATATATATATATATAAACATGTTGCTCTCCAGCCCAATTTAATTTTGTAACCTAATTAATAGATAATAATAGGACTCTAGCTTTGATGTAGAAAAGGTTTTTTTTTTCCTCACCAGAGGTCAGGCCAATAATTGTTGTAACAGTTGGTCAGTAACTGTAGCAAACCATGTAAACTGTAGTGGAGTATGCTCCAGATGATGACCTTGACATGAAGGTCGAGACGCTGAGTGTTCATTTTGGTTTATATTAAACTAAAGTTTTATTCTAACACTGTAGTTGTCTCCATAATTTTTTATAATGTATTCTGATCACCGTGTAAGCATGAATGAAAGGATTATCTCCATAACAAACCATGACTTAAGTTTTCACCGTTGACATTTCGAGGCCATATTGTTGTATAATATTATTTAAGTTATACGAGGTGTGACTCTTAATAAGGGTGGGGGGGGGGATAGAGCCCAGGTGGACAGGGAGACATGGCATAGGAAGAGTGGATGTTGGAAGTAATAGTCGATGTATGTATGTATGAATGGAATAGATAGGGATATATGAGGTGTGGCTATTAAATAATGAGACTGGTCGCAAAAATGTGGTTTATTATTACAATTGTACAACTTAATTGTTATCCCCTTCAACATACAGGGTGTTCGGGATAAATTTGACATATTTATAATTAATTATATTTTTCCGTAAGTTACATGTATTAACACACACTTCTCTTCATTTAAAAGTTTGGACCCTTCTTCATTCATATACAAGATGTCAGAAAGGATGGATAGCTGGAACCCACCTGAATCATGGAAGAGAATAAGTTGTATCATGATGATTCGTGCCCGCCATCAAAATAAGGATATTACGACTGCTGCCCAATACTCCCTGAATACAGTAAAAACAATCAGGCATGAACTAGAGACTTGCAATGGTGACTACGAGGATGTAGCAAGAAGAAAGATCCCTAGCAGACGATCTGATTGCGTTCGTACAGCAGAATTCCTCGCAAATCTGCAGGAACAGGTGTTGAAGAACCCTGGCATTGGAATTCGGGCTTTGTTCGTGCAGTTGCTAACTGTAGTCAAGCCCTGGATAACAAGGGTAGCCAATGGTAGGCCGTATGTATGGCAGCAGGATTCGGCCCCTTGCCACACCTCTGGGAAAAGTCAAAAATGGTTGTCTGAAAATTTCTACGACTTCACCAGTCCAAATGTTTGGCCTCCAAACTCCCCAGACCTTAACCCCATGGATTATTTTGTATGGGGCGCAGTTGAAAAAGACACCAATCGCACTTCCAGTAATACAAAAGCCCAGTTAATGGATAAAATTAAAACAGTTTTTGCGGCCCTTCCCAGGGAGACTGTAGCATCAGCTTGTTCGAGGTTCCGAAGCAGAATTGAAGCTGTGATCGATGCTAATGGTGGTTATTTTGAGTAAATCTTGTTGATAGTATTGTAATTAACTCTGCCTGTAATGTTTTTTTGTCAATTCATTAAATTTAATAGATACAAAGAAGATTTTCTTTTTCCTTACGAAACTGTCAAATTTATCCCGAACACCCTGTACTCCCCTCCTTTATCTATACACCGTTGCATAGACATTTTCCATTGTTGGAAGCAGTGCTGCAAGTTATCAGGTGTTATCTGCTTCAGTAGCGTGCCATTTTCTCCTTTACCTCATCCACTGACCAAAAATGGGTGACCTTCAATGCGGATTTCAACTTAGGAAAAAGGTAAGAGTTGCATGGAGCTAAGTCCGGCAGGTAAGGTCCAACACTGGGATTTTCTTCGTATGCAATGGTGTATAGGTAGAGGAGTGTAGTGATGTAACGAGGGCGTCGTGAAAGAGGTGCCTGCCACGGATGCAACTAGGTTTGAGGTGCAAAAACGTAAAAAATAAAAATAAATAAATATATATAAACGTCCGCTATTTTATATTGTATTTTTAAATTTTGGGAATATGCCTATTTAGACACATAAGTTCTGCAACACACTGCAACTCATTTTGATGGAGTTAATAGTAAGTATTTAACACATTGCATTCAGTAAAATTTAACTTGTTACATTTAGATTTTTCAAAATTTTTATCATTTTTGGGTTGGGGATGCAAGTTAGACACTTGCCACAGGTGCTTCATACTCTCGTTACTGTACTGTAGGAGTGGAGTATGTTGGAGGGGATAACAATTAAGTTGCACAATTGTAATAATAAACCATATTTTTGCAACCAGTCTCATTATTTAATAGCCACACCTTGTAGATTGCTTTCTGCAGTTTGTCTTCAGTCTTTCCAAAGATGATCTGTTCATCAGCAAAGAGTAGTGTGTCTATTTTTGTATATTGATTGATTTGGAAGCCACACTGTTCAGAAAAGCTTTTCTCTGGGAACCTTGTTGTATGCCTTTTCAAGATCTACAAAACTTAAATTTTTTTGATAATATTGCCCATATATGTGTTAAATAATATTGGTGATAAAGGACTGCCTTGATGGACTCCTTTATTTATTGGTTTCCAAGTAGATATGGTATCATTTTGCTTTATTGCTATTTCATTATTATGGTATATGTTCAATAGAGCATTGCATAGTTGGTTTAGAATGTGATATTCCTTTAGAGTTTCCCATAGTTTATTTCTCAAAATTTTGTCAAATGCTTTTATATAATCAACGAAAGCTATGTGTGTTTCAATATTGTATTATTATTATTATTACTCCAAGACCTCATGGAGTCAAAGACTCATCTGGGAGGTTCTTTTATCACACACACACACATCTCACCATACTGTGTCTTAAACACACTCAAACTCCTTGCAGACACCACACTCTAAGGCAAGGCATTTAAATCATTCACAACTCTGCACGAAAAAAACCTGCCTCTCACTCCCCTACTCACACCCTCTTTATACAGTTTCCAGGGATGACCTCTGGTTCTCCCCTGATCTCCTACTATTCTCTGAAGAATGTCTCCACCATTGATCCTATAACAACCCCTTACCAACTTGTAGGTCTCTATCACATCTCCCCTCTTCTCTTCCTCCATAAGGAGGAAGAGAAGAAGGGGAGGTATTCTCTATGTTTTTCTATAATTATTTTTAAAATAAAAGCAGAGTCTAACATGATCCTCCCTTATGGAATCCTCTATTCTTCTCCCAGCTGTAATTCTATATAGGATATTAAATTGTTTTTAACATCTTTGCATAGATTTTATAACATGTATTCAGGAGGCTGATGCCACGATTGGGGATTTTCCCCAATAAGTTTTATAAGTTTATAAGTTTTAGAAATCTGGTATTAAATTCTTTACCTGCAAATTTAATAAGTTTTGTGTTTATATTATCTTCTCCTGGTGACTTGACTGTTCTGCTTTGTTTGAGGGTGTTTTGTAGTTCTTCACATGTAAACTCATCTCTATTACTAATATTGTATTTCAAGGGTAATTCTTGTATCAAGGAGTTATCATGCCATAACTTCTGGAAATACTCCTGGTTTGATTATATCGATTTTTGTTCTTTCTTTTAAATCGTTATTCATTTGTTTGAGTAGTCATTAACTTATATAGTATTTATTTCAGTTAAACCTGAAAGGAATTTTATTGCTCTACATAACATATAGAAATCGGGCAGTAAAGTTTGTTTTATTTAATATTCTCGGGCAGTAAAGTTTGTTCTATTTAATATTCTCGGGCAGTAAAGTTTGTTCTATTTAATATTCTCAGTCTGATAATCATCATCATCAACAATTTCCTGATGTGTACCCCTGAAGGGCTGTTTAGTTTACTATGACAGAATTACATGATTAAGTTTACATTATTATTAATCTCCTATTTACAATATTCCTCCAAATCAGTATATTACTTGTGAGCACTCCAATATTGTCATATTTAACATTTTGTGCTTGTAAGACACTTCTGACTGAAGCAGATCACCTAGACCCTGGATTTCTTTCCCCATCTTGGTATCAAAACCTGTTTTGCTAATGTTTCTTCATCCATTCTATTTAAGTGCCCATAACACCTTAGGTGAGCTCTGCTGACACATTCTTGAATGCTAATATCTTCATTTTTAATATGATTCTGCCATTGATGTCATCGGTTCACTCCCCTAATTTTTTTCAGAATCCTCATATCTGTGGTCTCTAGTCTTTGATCAAGTGGTTTATTTCTAACCCATCTCTAACTTAAAATTGGTTTGAACATTGTCTTGTATACTGCTAGTTTGGTATTTTGACTAATTTCTCTCTTATTCCATACAAATTTATTCACCTGTTCCACACCATACCAGCTTTGCTTATCATGTTGTCTATTTCCAAATTTAATTTAATATTTAATTTAATTTTAGTGAATTCAAATCATTAAAAATGATTCGAATTCATTAAAAAATTCATTAAAAACAGCACCTAAATTGCTGAAATATTTTACTTCTTCACAGATTCTCTATTGAGAATGCAGCTGAAGTTTTCAACATTTCTGCCAGTCTTGATAGTTTTTGGTCTTTTTATTGCTGACTTTCATGCATTTTAAATTTACTACAGTTGTTATTCAATTTAGTCAGAGAACCCTGGAAACTTGCACTGGGTGTATTTATGAGTACATCATCATCTACATAATGCACAGCGCTAAGTTTATCTGCAATTCTAATATCAAGCCTAATGCCATTTTGTTTCCTAATGTGATCCACATAGATGATGATGAATAAGAGTGGGGAAAATATGCATTCTTGTCTTACTACTCATTTTACATGAAACCATCTTCCTGTATTTCCTTCAACTTTAACTACTGACCGAAATCTTAAATATAGACTATGTATTCCTCTGTGTAATGTTCCATTTATTCTGTATAATTGTACTGTTCAGAAAAGCTTTTCTCTGGGAACCTTGTTGTATGCCTTTTCAAGATCTACAAAACTTAAGTACAGATTGTTGTCATATTGCCACGATTTCTCAATTATCTGTCTTAACACGTTCGCTGCCACGCTACTTTGGCATGGTCTGTTCCCCTACGCCGAGCAGTTTTACTTCTTCAAGGTCAGTACGATAATCTCGTTACCGGAGGTAAACGTCCTACGAGTATACTCGTAGTTGGCTTGTACAGAGCATATACCGTCTATGAGAATACACAGTTTTGAAGCTAGCCCCACAAGCCAAGCATTTTCACTTCTTCAAGGTCACTACAATAATCTCGTTCCCGCCGGTAAGCGTCCTACGAGTATTCTCGTAGCTGGCTTGTGAAGCAGGTTTACCCACTACGAGTATACTCGTAGTTGGCAGCGAACGTGTTAAAGTGAATATCTGACTTGACAGATATTCACTTTAAGACAGATTTAGAATTTAAGACAAATTGGGAAAACCAATCTGGGTTTACGCTGTTTAGCCTGAACCCAGATTGGTTTTCTCCAAGTTTCTCTTCCAGTCTTTCTCAACCTCTTTTCAAGTATGCTTGCATAAATATTACCTGGAACACTTAGTAGAGAAATTAATCAGTAATTCTCACATTCAGCTTTATTCCCTTTTTTTTTTTTTTATAGATAGGTACTATGAAAGCTACTCCAATCAACAGGAATTTGCTTCTGACCAGGCCCTCTGAATTATTCAGCATAGTCCAATGCAGTACTTCTATACCTCCATACTTTAGCATTTCTGGTTGAATATCATCTACTCCAGCTGCCTCCTTTCCACATTTCTGACAGCTTTTTCTACCTCATGTATTGATATGTACTCCTCTTTGCATTCCTCTTGAAAATTTTCTAGTATGATTCTATCACTGTTTGGTTCATTTAGCAGTCTTTCAAAGTAATTACTCCAGACATTTAGGATATCCTTATCTTCAGTTTTCCTGTCACTATTGTCATCTTTTGATTCCAGTACTGTTTTTTCCATTTCTAAGATTCTTCAATAGCCTCCAGAACATTTTGCCACCTTCCTGATATTTATTTTCCATACTTTTACCAAAGTCTTCCCAAGAAGTCTTCCATACTCTTACCAAGTGGTTTTCCTCCTCCAGTTGTACAGATCTTGCAGGCAGAGATGCTGAAACATTTGCCATGAACACATGTCAACCAGAGTACCAAATAACCCAACCACTCCCCAAATACCCTAGATCTCTTTCTTACCAATGACTCTTCCAAATACTCAGTGAGCCCCTTGGGTAATTCTGACCACAATCTAGTGCTCATCTCCTCCCCTATGCAACAATGCTTACAAAGTCTCCCACACAAGAGTACTTTGGCATTATAACAATGCCAAGTGGGACACCCCCTGAGGCTACTATGCTTTGTTCCTATGGCTGGACTATTGTTTCCAGACTTCCAATTCAGACATATGCACTGGATGTATCACCAAAGTAATCCTCACTGGCAGGGAAACATACATTCCCCACCTATTATGAATTGCTGTCTGCTATCTAAACTCTGGTTCTCCAAAAGATGTGCCAAGGCTAAACAAATAAAAAATCAAGCATACCACAACTGGCTCAAATCAAGAACTCCATCCACCTTCAGTGCTTACAAGCCCAAAACTGATGCAAGAAAACTATCAATGCTTCCAAAACAGAATCTGAATGGGCAAAGAGCAGGAAACTTGCAGCCTACCCAAATGGCAGCAGTGCCTTTTGGTCTCTTGCCAAAGTAATTGGTCGTAACTTTTGCCCTCCACTATTCCCACCCCTATCATACCTTGATGATACAATAGAGATAGCTCTATTGTATCATCAAGCACAGAAAAAGCTAATCTCCTGGCTTCACACTTTGCCTCCAATGCACACATAACTGACAATGGCAAATGCCCCTCAGGTCATTCCAACTACCAACATACAATGTCCCCTATATCCTTTTCCCAGAAAGAGATCAGAAACCTATTGTCTAAATTAGACACAAAAAAATCTCCTGGTCCTGATGACATTCCTTGAATTGTCCTAAAGGTCTGTGCACCTAAATAAAGGTCAAAAAACCAGTCTGGGTAGTGACCCTTCCCATAATGCATGTCAGCAAGGATATGTGCTTTGCATTATGGGATACTAAGGCAAGTGATGTGAAGTTATTAACTTCTATATATGAGTTGCCCCAGTCCTGAAAATACTTTGTTTGCTTACACTTGGATAAAGGATTAAACCAAGTACAGTCGATTCCGCTTAAATGGGACACATCGGGACAAATCCATTTGGGCCCAATTAAGCGGCTGCCCCAATTGAACAAACTCATAATAAATTCTAAAATAAAATATGTAATATGCAGGTAAATGAATAAGTAGGTAAAAAAAATAATAATTAGGTACCTATTTTAATGGTTTATTAAACCAAAATAAAGAAAATATTTGTACTATAAATTGTGCAGAAAAAATAATGCATACGTGATAACTTTTACAATTTCAAATTTTAATTCTGCAAAAATGCATCAAGTGTCTGTCTTTTGCTTTTGAAATTTTGCAGTTCTACAAAATCAGCACAGATATTCAGTGTGGATGTAGGGCTTACTTCATTACCTTCCTGCGTAAAATGACTAGCCACACCCAGATAATTACTTCATGATCACTCTCATTAATTGGAAGTTAGTGCAAAGCACCATTCGTAATTACATCCTCTGATGAAATGATCAGATCTAAAACTCCTAATCTCCATGTGCTCTCCTTTACATTGTGCTTAAGATAGTTGTCTCTCAAGAATTCAAGAAATTCATTTTCTTCATTCCCAAATACTATCCCTTCATTCCAATCTATACTGCCATAATTAAAATCACCCATAATAATTACACTACGCTTGTTCACTGACCAAAGTTGTTTATACATTTCATCATAACTACCCTCTACATTAACAGGCCAATAGTAGCATCTGACTAATATCTCTTCCTGTCAACCTCCACTTCACGTTATTATTATTATTATTATTATTATTACCCCAAGACCTCATGGAGTCAAAGACTCATCTGGGAGGTCCTTTTATCACACACACACATCTCATCATACCGTGTCTTAAACACACCCAAACTCCTTGCAGACACCACACTCTCAGGAAAGGCATTCCAATCATTCACAACTTTGCACAAAAAAAACTGACTCTCACTCCCCTACTCACACCGTCTTTATACAATTTCCAGGGATGACCTCTGGTTCTCCCCTGATCTCCCACTATTCTCTGTAGAACTTCTCCACCATTGATCCTATAACAACCCCTTACCAACTTGTAGGTCTCTATCATATCTCCCCCTCTTCCTCCTGTCCACCAGACTCTGCAAATTACATCTTCTCAATCTTTCCTCATACTTCCAGAGGTCAGAAACTACCTTAGTCAGTCGCTTTTGGACCCTTTCCAACATCGCTTCATCCTTCTGAAAACCGGGTGACCAAATCTGGGCACAATAGTCCATGTGTGGCCTAATCAAATCCTTATACAACGGAACAAGAATCTCCCTACTTCTACATGTCAGTGTCCTCCGCATCATTCCCAGAAGCCTTTGTGTTGTATTAACAATTTTGGCGATGTGTCCCCCTAAATTTTAGATTCTTATGCACTATCATCCCCAGATCTCTTATTTCCTCTACCTCCAACAATATATTCTCACCAAACATAAATTCTGCATCCCATCTTTGTTTTCCAAATTTTAAAACCTTATATTTTGCAACATTGAACTCACATCCATTTCCGTGCCCGATCACTCAATTTATTCAAGTCTTCTTGTAAGGCCACAACATCTTCACTACTCTTTATGGTTCGTCCCAACTTTGCATCATCTGAAACCAACTGAATATCTCCATCCAAATCTTCACCAATATCATTAATATACAAGTTAAACAGTATCATCATCATCAAATTCCTGCTATGTACCCAAAAGGGGTGTACAGGATATGATAGTACTACATGAAAAAAATTACATCATTATTAATTTACTATCTACAATTTTCCTCCAACAAATCAGTCTGTTACTTGTCAAGACTCCAACATTATCAGATCTTATATTTCTATCATCTAAGGCACTTTGTACCGTGTCAATCCACCTATATCTTGGTCTTCCTCTGGGTTGTTTTCCTGCCAAACTGGCAGAGAACACTTGTTTTGCTAATCTTTCCTCGCCCATTCTGTTTTAGTGACCATACCACCTGAGATTAGCTCTGCTAACGCATTCCTGGATGTTGACAATGTCAAGTTATTTCCTAATATCCTCGTTTTTAATATGATATTGCCACTGATGCCATCTGTTAACGCCTATAATCTTTCTCAGGACTCTCATATCTGTGGTCTCTAGTCTTTGGTCAAGCGTTTTACTTCTGACCCAGCTTTCAGATCCATAGGTTAAAATTGGCTTGAACACTGTCTTGTATACAGCTAATTTGGTGTTCCGACTAATTTCTCTCTTATTCCATATGAATTTATTCAATTGACTTCCCACCATACCAGATTTGCTGATTCTGTTGTCTATTTTTATATTTAATTTACCATCTTCACTAAAAATCGTGCCTAAATAGATGAAATGTTTTACTTGTTCCACAGGTTCTCCATTCACAACACAGTTGACATTTTCAATGATTCTGCCTATTTTCATTGTCTTTGTCTTTTTATTGCTGAGCTTCATACCATATCTATTACAACAGCTATTCAATTTAGTCAGAGAATCTTGCAGACTTGTAGCGGATTTATTTAGAAGTATAACATCATCCGCATAAAGCAAAGAGCTGACATTAACATCTCCAATTTTGATATCATGTTTAATACCACTTTCCTTCATAATGTGATCCATATAGATAATAAATAACAGAGGGGATAATGTACATTCTTGTCTTACACCAGAATAACATTAAACCATCTTCCTGTACTTCCTTCAATTCTAACTGCTGACTTACAACTCAAATAAAGACTAAGTATTGCTTGATATAATGCCCCATTGACACCATATAACTGCAGCATATTGAATAGCTTCTCTCTTGGCACCTTGTCATATGCCTTTTCCAAATCGACAAAACTTAAATACAGATCTTTGTTATATTCCCATGCTTTCTCGACTATTTGTTGTAAAGTGAAGATCTGATCCTGACAGCCTCTATTTGGCCTGAATCCAGCTTGTTCTTCACCAAGCTTTTCTTCCACAATTCTTCTCAACCGTTTCTCAAGTATACTTGCATAGATCTTGCAGGGAACACTCAGTAGGGAAATACCTCTGTAATTCTCACAAGCAGTTTTATTTCCCTTTTTATATATGGGTACTATGAGAGCTCTACTCCAATCATCGGGAATTCGTCCCTCTGTCCAGGCTTTCTGAACTATGCAGTGCAGCCACTGTAAGACTCTCACACCACCATACTTCAGCATTTCTGTTCGAATATCATCTACTCCTGCTGCCTTTCCACATTTCAAGCCTTAGATGGCTTTTTCTACTTCAAGTATGGATATGTATTCCTGACTGCATGCCTGGTCAGTGTTTTTTACCACTATGCTGTCATCACTGCTTGTTTCATTTAGAAGTTTTTCAAAGTAATTGCTCCATACTTCAAGGATATCTTTTTCTCCCATTTTCATGTCACCTTTATCATCTCTAACTCCTTTCACAGCACTCTTTCCTCCATTCCTAAGCTTCTTCAACAACCTCCAGAACATTTTGCCACCTTCTTGATATTTATTTTCTATATTCTTGCCAAAGTCCTCCCATGACTTTTGTTTAGCTAGTTTTACACAGTGTTTAGCATTCTTACACATGTCTCTGTATTCTCTAAGAGCACAAGCTGACTTATTTGACAGGAACTTTTGATATGCTTTTTTCTTTTCCTTCACTGCCTCTTTAACTTCCTGTGTCCACCAGAGAGTTCTGATTTTTTTTATCCTTACAGACAACCTCACCACATGCCTCTCTGGCAGAATCAATCAATGTTTTCTTCAGAGTTTGCCACTGAATCTCCAAGGTTTGAGTCCTGTTCCCAAACTCTTTCATTTTTTCTTCAATGATCTTTGTGTAATTTTAGTCTACAGTTCACATCTGAGAGCTGCTCAACTTTTATTCGCTTTAAAACTTTCTTGCATGTTATTCTTTTCAATATGAAATTCAATTTTATCTTGCTCAAGACTAGATAGTGATCACTTCCAATTTCAAATCCTCTGTACACTCTGGTGTCCTGCACCAGGGAGAAAACATCACTATCAACAATAACATAGTCAATGAGACTTTTCTTATTCCTAGCCTCTTCTCTCCATGTGAATTTGTGCACATTTTTATGTTGGAACATGGTGTTAGTAATAACCAGTCCATGTCCTGAGCAGAAATCCAACAGATATTTCCCATTATTATTAGCTTTGCTCTTTTCTCCAAATTTTTCCAAAATATTTTTTTTTGTCTCACAATCATTTCCTACTCTGCTATTTAGATCCCCAACAAGGACCAACTTTTCATTTTTCATTGTGTCTGTTGCTTTTTCTAAAGCCTCAAAAAATTCCTCCACTTCTACCTTAGTAGAACCTTCTGTGGGACCATAGGCACAAATAAGTCTCATTGTCCAGTTCCCCATTCTCATATTTGCCCACATTACTCTACTTGAGACTGACTGCAATTCAAGAAGATTAGCCTCGTATTTTGTGTTGAATACTGTGGCTACTCCTTCTTTTCCTTGATTGTCATTGCCTGAATATAACATTTTGTATTTATTGCTCAGAAAGATCTCACCAGTTTTGGTCTTTTTTGTTTCAGTCACCCCTATTATGTCGATCTGGTACTTATCTAATTCCTCAGCTAGCTCCATTTCTTTGCCATTCAGGCTTCTTACGTTGATAGTACCGATCTTTAACTCTGGTGATGTTGAGTTGGGGTTTGTTTTCAGATTTGTGCCAGTAGCTGACTTTTTGCTGTTCGCCCTGGTTCCCTGGCGAAAACAACGGGGGCCTTCTTTAACCAGGCGACGCCCCAGCCGGCATGAAATTTTATCATGTTGTACCATCATTTTTTATTTTGGTTTAACCAATAAGAATACAATTTGGTAGGCTAAATCCCAAATTGCCAGCCCATCCTCGTTCGTTCAGTATCCAAGTAGATACCCAACAGGGTGCACCACGAGACGGTGAGGATTGGACATTAGGTCAGAAGCCCCGGTCGGTTCTCCGCATTCCTTTTAAGGCTATGTGGAGGTCTCCTCTAAGTTATACAGCTTTGACCCTTAAGCACCCCTAAGTTAAACAGTAATGGCCCTAAAACAGACACATGAGGCACTCCACTAGTGACTTTCCTTTCCTGGATATTACACCCCCATACACAACTTGTTGATACCTATCAGATAGCCAGTCTCCAATCCAATGTACTAATCTAATATCCAACCCCATCTGCTCTAGTTTGACTGTCAACTTATCATGAGGTATTCTATCAAAAGCCTTTGCTAAATCCAAGTATATTACTGTGTGTCCTTCTCCTCTGTCCAAGGAAGCAGTCACTTTATTGTAATAAGTAGATTACTAAAACATGACCTCCCTTTAGCAAATCCGTGCTGTCCATCAAAGATTATACCACTGTTGTCAACCCAACTCTGGATCCTAGTTCTCAGAAGCTTCTCCAACAACTTAACCACAACACCTGACACAGAGATAGGCCTATAGTTTGATGCTTGAGTTCGATCACCTCCTTTATGAAGTGGCTCAATCTTGCCTTTCTTCCACTCCTTAGGAACTTGACCAAGTGCGAGACTTGTATTAAAAAAATATGTCAAGGCAGATGTCAACTCCCTGGCACATTCCTTCAGAATATGCGGTGATATATTATCAAGTCCCACAGCCTTATTTACATCTAGTTTACTCAACTCCCCAAACACCTCTTGCTCACTTACAGTCAGTCTCTCCTCCCCATCATCAACTGCTCTTCATGAAGTCACATTCACAAGATTGAAAGATCTTTATGAACTGCTCATTAAGTATCTCCACCACACATTCTGCAACAGCTGTTACTGACTAAAAATCACTGTCACTATTGACATCTTGTATCTCCACTTTGTGTGGACATAATTCACCAGCTATCAAGAATAGCACCCCCCCCCACACACCCTCTTGTCCTTTCTATCCTCATGGAAAACATCATACCCTTCAATTTCTATTCCTGTCAGGATATCATTCCCATTCAACCATGTGTTTCATTTATTCCAACAATTTTTAGATGAATTAACTCCATCACCAAAATCATTTCATCTCCATTATTTCTAGTGCTGCTAGCATTTATAAATAAACACAGCAATTCACTTTTAGGTCTATGACCAGTCCTGCCCATGCTGTCTGTAGGTTATGACTTCACCACACCTAACCATTCCCAATTGCCTTACCTTATCTCTCTCTTCAGACTGAACTACATCCCATGCATCCCAGGCTATTCCATTATCATAGTGATCATCCTCATACGTTCAGTACTACTTACAGCATCCACTCTTCTTATGCTGTGTCTCCCTGTTCATCATGATCCCCCCCCCGCCATTTTCCTGTTCATCTTGCTTTCTTGTTATGATTATCACTCACAGTACTACTATTCTTACTTACAATCACTTCAGTCTCATCTGTTCCTCTCTTCTGATCTGCTTCATCTCTTACTTCCTCTGCTCTCTCTTGCTTACATCACACATTGTTCCTTTTTTCAACAATCAACAATAGTTTCTCTAACTGACTCACACCAAATCCATTCAAATTGAATCTGTTACTTTTGTACATTTCCATTCATCCCTCACATGCATCCTACACATTCACAAACTCTACTCCCTTCTCCTCACATAGATCTGCCAACATACCATTCATGATCCCTGCTCTCCATCTGAACTCACCATACTGACAACATAGGCAACACACTGACCACCCTTCCAACCACACTGTTATCTTCCACTCTCTGCAGCAACCTACTGATATTCATCATTGTAATTTATGACTACACTTACCTGTATATGCAACACATTCATCCCAACCAGGTTTTCTCCAGGCTTCTTCCCTTACTTCTTTTCTCACCTGAAGATCTTTATACCCTATAGAAATAACCTGTGATATATATATATATACTTCTAATATTGGTACGTTTAAAAATATACTATTATTATTATTAACATTTGACCTCCATGGAGTCAGAGATTCATCGTGGGAGGTAGACACTATTGAATACAACCACATCTAAAACAGATTCAATGTGTCCACATCCACAACACACTCAGGCAATGCATTCCACTCACCAACCACTCTCCATGCAAAGAACCTACTTCACACCCTCCTTATACAGTTTCCAGCAATGGCCTCTTGTTCTACTCCCCTCTCCCATTCTATGAAAGATCTCTTCCATGTCTACCCGACAACAACCTCTGACCAGCTCATATGTCTCAATCATATCCGCCCCTTCCTCCTATTCACGAGGCTCTGCAACTTACATTCTCTCAATTTGTCCTTATACTCCACATTCCAAAGACCTATACTAGTCTGAAAAAACAGGGAATTATGTGTGTGTGTGTGGGGGGGGGGACCATAATTTATTATTTTGTAATAGTATTTACAGAATTGGATCTGATGCTATGCACTGTCCAAACAGAAGACTTTTAAAAATGCAAAGTTACAAACAAGAGGAAACTCTGGGGAAGGGGAGTGAGAGAGAACTGTTTCCTCTAAAGATTTTTTTTTTATTAGCATTAGTAGAATTGGACCCTTATGCTATGTTCTTCTTCTATTGTTGAATGAATTTCACTTGCTTAAGAAAATAATGCTGTACTGTTCAAAAATGCTGTATTTATGCAGTGTTGAAGTATTCATCCCTGTTCCTTCATGTCTGTCACAAATGACATAATCAGACTACTTATCTGTATATATATTCTGTGGTAATATAAGTAGTCCGATTATGTCGGACTACTTATATTACCACAGAAATATATATCACAAGGAATAATAAAAATATATATTATTATTATTATTAGTGCACACTCCAAGGAGTCGGCAGAGTCATCCAGGGAGGTTCATTAAACTGACAACATATTTAGCATATCGAATCTTAAAATCCTTAACACACTTTCCATTATCAACACATTCTGGTAAAGTGTTCCATTCACTAATTCTACATGTAAAAAATCTACTCCTCACATTCCTCTTGACCACACTCTTTCGTAACTTCCAGGGATGACCTCTAGTTTTCCTCTCTTGCCTTTGCCTCTATTTATAATCTCACTTGGATTAATCTGATAAAATTCTCTCACTAACTTAAATGTCTCTATCATATCACCTCTCTTCCTATTATGCACCAAAATCTGAAATCAACATTTTTTCAACCTCTCTTCATAGCCAGCAATCCAAAGTCCTGATATTTTCTTAATCACTGAACTATGGACCCTCTCCAATGTTTCCACATCACAGAGAAAACCAGTTGACTAGATTTGAGCACAATAGTCCAAGTATGGTCTGACCAGTGCTTTGTACAGTGGTAAAGCCACTTCTTTATCACTACATGTTAGATTACTCTTTATCATAGCAGCACTACAACATGCAGCCTTTGCAACATTAGCAATATGCCCTCTAAACTTCAGTCTATTGTCAACAATCACTCCCAAATCTCTAATCTCTTCCACTTCCTGCAGTTTGGTGGCAACAATATAGTACACAGCCTTTTATTTCTGCACTCCAGAATACAACATCTTGCACTTATTGATATTAAAACTACAACCCTGCTCCTATGTCCAAGTAAAAAGTCTATTCAAATCTTCCTGAAGGGGGGAATAACAACTAAAGATCCCCAGTCAGTCCACACAATATATTGTTTACAAACAAGTTTAAGCAGGAGCCCAAGAACAGAACCCTGGATCATGCCACTGGTTATCCTCCTTTTTTGAGGCACTTCTCCATCATATACAACTGGCTGTTATCATTCAGAGAGCCAATCTCTGATCCCTCTAACCAATATACTACTATTTCCATTCTCTGAAGCTTGTATACCGACTTATCATGTAGTAACCTATTAAACGCTTTTGCAAAGTCCAAGAATATCACAGTATATGATTCTCCCTTTTCTAACACTTGTTACTTTATAATGAAATGCAAGTAAATTGATAAAACAGGACCTATCCTTTACAAATCCTTGCTGATCATTATAAAGAATGCTATGTCCATCAACCCAATCCTGTATTCTATATTCTTAACCAATGGCACTAACACCTTGACTACAACTGCAGTTATATAGACGTCTATAGTTGGAGACTTCTGTCCTACAACCATGCTTGTGCATAACTGCAGTTGTAGTCAAGGTGTTAGAGCCATTGGTTAAGAATAGAATACAGGATTGGGTTGATGGACATAGCATTCTTTATAATGATCAGCAAGGATTTGTAAAGGATAGTGGTAATATTTTTCCTTCTTTCCACTCTATAGGAACCCTACCCATTGCAAGACTTCCACTAAATAACCAGGTCAAGGACACAGCCAACTGTGATGCACATTTCTTAAGAATTCATGGTGATATGTCATCCATTACCACACCCTTAACAACACCTAACCCAATCAACACCTGATATACCTCTGATTCTTTCACTTCCAATTGTCCTAATACTTGCCGCCCTTCTATATATATTGCACCACATGATTTACATCAGTATGATATAAATATACTGATAAAGTGCTCGTTCAATAATTCCACTATATCCTTTGCAACTGTTATTCTGTTCCCACCATTGTCAACCTGCCATAAGTCTTCTTTCTCTTGCTTGCCATATAGTGGAAAAATTCCCTAGGCTTGACCAACCAATCTCCTCTCATACTGCATCTTTTCTTTCTTTACCATACTCGTCACCTTTCTAGCCTGCACTTTATACTCTTCATGGATCTGATCACCATCAACTGTCTTGTACTTCCTCCATAGCAATTTCTTTTACAGCATAGCTTGCTTGATTTCACTGCTCATCCATTTCACTCCTTATCAGAAATATATTATCTGATATGATTTTCTGGAGGCATTCTGCTGTAATGTACATAATGTCTTTAAGTATTGATGTATTAATAATTATGATTATGTTTCATTTTAGACCTATATGTACATATGTCTATCCAAAGTGTACATCTGAAGAGTTAATGCTACAGTGCATACATATTTAAACGAGGCAGTTTCAATTTGTCTCAGAAGAGCAGCAAAATACTAGTAACAGTATGACTACAGTCCAGTCCCTCACAGCATGAGGTTGTAAGAGTGTTGTTTGTGGTGGTGTATTATTTCAGATGCCAAATAAACTAGGTTGAAGCAAGGAGTAACTGACCTTTTTTTTTTTCACCTTCACCGAAATTCACTTTTAAAGTTGTGAACTGGTGATCACCACAGTATAACAAGAAATCTTGAGAATGATGATTCTGGAGTCATGTATCCTCAGAGAGGAAACATGGAATGATCATATGTTGTGATCATATTCCATAAAGCATGCATATTTATGCATAGTTACAGCAGGATTTCAACACTTCACAGCAAACCTTTTAGCATTTGCAGATTAATGTCATTTGAATCATATTAATATGCAGTTTAGGTATATATCATCATCATTAATTTCCTAATTCTCCCAACATCCTTATACTACTTCATTTTTCTCTTATTCTTTCATCATCATCATCAGTTTCTTGAAATGTATCCTTCAGGGGTGTTTGCCTGATGTTCTTAGAATGCAAGCTTCCCAAATTTGGGAAGCTTGCATTCTAAGAACATCAGGCAAAAGCCAAGACAACCCAATTTAGCAAGGACCAACTTCAGTTGCCTTCTTCAGCTTTATTTACTCGTTGTTAGTGCCTGCGTGCACATATCATAGTTTTATGTTCTTCCCAGAAGATGGAAATGTAACATTGCCGAAATATAGGAAGGTATTGATTAAAGTTTTTTAATTAATATTTTAGTATACATTGTGATTTCCTGAAAAATTTAAAGTCATGTCTTCAAAGATGTTATCAACTGATCACAGATGGTGAGAGGGAAAATAGAAATACGAGTGAAAGCAGAGAGCGTTGCATTGCATAAAAGGAAAAATATTATAAAAGCCGAAATACTTTACAAATAGGGATATCTCCAAGATATCAGTGGAAAAGTAACTTAAAGAAAATATACAAAGGATATCAAATACAGGAATAAGTATCGGCCACGAAGAAGAAAAAAAATTAAAAAATAAGAAATGTTCTTATTGAATCAACACAAAATTTAAAAGAAAACAAAGGAGCTAGACTAGAAAACTATCAGAAAAGACAATAAACCTCATTGAAAAGAGAAAACAACTGATTGCAGAAGAGGAACTATTGAAATAACGGTAATAACTGATGAAACCGCAAAATTCTAAGGAATAATATTTCATCATTAAGTGCCTCCATAACGCAATTGGAAGAACAACGGTGCATTGCGCTTTTCGATTGGAATAGGCCTAAGTTCGAATCTTGTCTGGGAGGAATCTTTATCTGGACGATTTCAATCGAAGGTGAGTTAGCTGATCTCATACTCCTTGGAGGTATCAGGAATAATAATAATAATAATCTGGAAGAGAGAATATTATAGCTCTCGAAGACCAGAATGGAAGAAAATATTTAACAAAGAAGAAATCACAGAAGAAGCAAAAAATTTCTACATGAATCTATATAAAAGTGAAGACAGAAAGAAAAAAACTTCAGAATGAACAGAAAAATGGCCGATGACAATATCTCTAATAGAACTCTTTGAAATTGAAAAGGATTAAAACTATATAGGCAAAGTGGATATTAAATCCAACATTATTTCAAAGCTGAATGTTTGTAGAAACTATGAAAGTTTCGTAAGTTGACCTGAGATCTTATGAGAATACGGCATCCTTGGCATCCTCGAATTGCCTTAGCATGGACCACTTAAAAGACATGGGTGCTGCCCAAGAGTGTTCATATATTCACCTTTTATTAGTCCATTTGATAAGGATTCACTGACCTGACGGCTGTTTTGAACTAGTAAGTTCTCTTCAGAGACCAAGCAGAAACCTTAAGAGAACAAAAACTCTCATTCAGTACTAAGGAAGTCGAAATGTCAGAGGAACGTATTTTTTGTAAGTGAACTCTCAGCGGGTACATAAAAGTAATTACTAAAGAAAGAGCCTAAAGGCTTCATTTTGATGATGTAAAATTACATAGGCCAATGTAAAGTTGCTGGAGAGGATGGTTTAATAATAAAGATAATTAAAGAAGGTGACGATATTCTAAAACAAAAATCGAAAATCCTCTACAATAAATGCATCAAAAAGGAGAAACACCCCAAATATGGAATATAATGCAAACATTATTTTACTAATAGGTTTGTAGAAAACTACAGACCTATTAGTATGTTATCCCATATTTATAAGCTTTCACTTGCATTATAACCAACAGGACTTGATTCAATAAAACCTTCTGAACAAGCTCATTTCAGAAAGAACTTGAGTACAATAGATCACACTCAATCAATGAGCCTGCTAATTGAAAAATGTAACGAATATAACCTTCTTCTTCACATATCCTTCATAGATTTTAAAAACACTTTTTAATGCATATAAACATCATCAATAATGAGTGTTGCTATTGTCGTGAGTGAACGTAGGGGTAGATTTGAGCTGTGCTGAAGAAAAGTGTTTTAAATTAGTGTATAGTGTGGCTTTTTATCACAAATTGTACTGAATTTTTTCAGTTTGGATACAAGTGTCCTTCATCGGTACTGTTTTTGAAATTTTTTGTTGATTATATTGTGTTTTTCTACTTGTTTGTTCATACTGTTTCTGCTTCTGAAAATGGCAGCCATAAAGTCAGTGGCACGGAAGGCTTCTGTACAAGTCTGGCTCTGATTTAGATTTTTCACAGTGGATGCATTGCGAAAATTACTATATGTTAGTAGTTGGAAGGGGATCAATCGTTTGATGCTGTTGGCACACTCTCCCTCGATGAATCTTTGGACTCCCTAGAGGTGTCACATAATAATAATAATTGTTAATCACTGAAAAATATGAAAGATTTCAATAAACGAGAAGAAGGAAAGCATTAACGTATGTGAAAAGTGTCTTTATAGATTAGAAAGATTAAAAATGGAAGCAAGCATCAGGACCATAGTAGAAGAGTTTAGACAGGAGTTAATGAAAATGAAAAGCAAAATGAAACATCTGGAAGAGGATATTAAACATCTAAAGAAGAGATTGGCTGAATATAATGAGGAAGAAGTTAGTACTATGAAGAAAGAGTCAAAGTATAGTTGTATATCATTATATGGGGACTTGATCATGATTACAATTAAAGTGCAGAAAACATACTTTCCTGATGGAAAAATAAAGCAAATAACCGATGTGTTGTAGAAAAGGAAAGAACGGGCATCAGAATTAGTGGTAGTCATGGGCACAAATGCTTTAGTTGGGGAGAAAAAGAATGTTCATAGAGACTTGAGGAAGTTGTTGCAGCAGATAAAGAAGAATATTATTGCTGGGTTTGGTTTGGTTTATAGTTTATTTGGCACAAAAACAACAAAGGTCATACTGCACCATAGTAAAGGTTACAGCTACACATAAACAGTTAAAGAAAATTGAAAACAATATGCACATACAAAAATAAAGTTACACAATGCAGTATCTACATATAAACAGAATTACAGCAGAGGGCACTGCAACATACAAGGTCAAAAGTTACAGCATTACATAGATAGTCAACAATACAAGTTAATAAACAAAATGCATGTACAAAACAAAGCCAAAGAATGCAGTACTTACATACAGATAAAATTACAACAAATGTTATTACAGCAGTACATAAATAGGCAAAAAGGAATTATTATACAATATGCGTTAAAAATTATCTACATGATAGCACAAGAAAAGTATATTTAATACATGTCAGATATTTCAGTTTGAAAATAAAACTATCATCAGTGGCTAGACAGAAAACAGTTTTTTACAAGGTAGAATACAAACAATTGATCATTCAAAATTAGAACAAGCCAAGGATGTTATTATTATTCAGGCCTCCATGCAGTCAAAAGACTCTTCGTGGGAGGTCCTTCCTAAGAACATAAAGTCTGTCAAGACTCATCGAGGGGAGGTCTCCCCCCCCCTAAGAAACACAAAGTCTATCATACCACTCCTTAAACTCACTGACAGTTCTCGCCTTAACCACTCCATCAGGCAATGCATTCCACGGCTCAACGCAAAGAAATCACTCCTCACCCTCTTGCTTACAGTTTCCTTTCGTAACTTCCAGGGATGGCCTCTTGTCATCAGTCCTTCCCCCTGTTCAACCAAGCAAAAGAACTCCCCAGTGTCAACCCTGTAACCACCTCTCAAAAACTCTGCGGTCCACATTCCCTCAGCCGATCCTAATAACCATCCTTGTACAGTCCTGAAACCATCTTTGTCATCGTCTCTGTATCCTTTCCACAGTTAATTTATCCCCTTCAAATTCTGGGGAACAAATCTGAGAACAATAGTCTAAGTGTGGTCTGATCAGAGACCTATACAATGGAATGATAACCCTCTTATCTCTGCAGGTCAGTGTCCTTCTCATAATTGCAGCAATCCTCTGTGTTACTTTCACCACATTTGCAATATGTCCCCTAAACTTCAGGTTTCTATCAATCATCAACCACAGATCTCTTGTCTCCTCTACTTCCTCTAGTATAACTCCTCCCATAGAGTATGCAGCATCCCATCGATGTTTCCCAAACCTCAAGACCTTACATTTTGCTGCATTAAACTGAAACCCCCATTCATTTGCCCATCTATCTAGCCTATTCAAATCCTCTTGCAGGGCTACCACATCTGCACTATTACTAATAATCCTTCCCAGCTTCGCATCATCCACAAACAACTGAATATCCCCTTGCAATCCACTGGCAATGTCATTGATATAACGGTTAAACAATATAGGTCCTAGTACTGAGCCCTGTGGGATCCCACTTGTAACCCTCTGTCTCCTTGAAACTGCTCCACCATACACAACTCTCTGATACCTATCAGACAGCCAATCCTGAATCCAGTTGACCAATCTGACATCCAGATCCATGTGCTACAACTTAAATATCAGCTTATCATGTGGCACCCTGTCAAATGCCTTTGCTAAGTCTAAGAAAATTGCAGTATATGACTTTCCCTCATCTAATATTCTTGTAACTTTATTATCAAAGGCTAGCATATTGCTAAAACAAGAGTGTTGATTTGAAAAAGGGCGCTCACAGATAACATTACCCTCATCTGCCCAATGCTGTATACGGTCCCTCACTACTTTCTCCAAGATCTTAACTACTACTGATGACACATAGACTTGCCTATAATTAGACAATTCCAGTCTGTTACCACCCTTATGCAATGGCACTATCTTACCTTCCTTCCATTCCCAGGGCACCTTTGCTGAAGCCAGACTATCATTGAAAAGCCAGGTTAAAGGCACTGTCAGTTCCCTAGCACATTCTCTCAAAATTCATGGTGAAATACCATCCAGTCCCAAAGCTTTACTGACATCCAGAGTACTCAGTATCTGAAACACACTCTCCTCCTTACCTCTAAACCTCGAACCAGTCCTATCCATCTACCATTAAAACTGACTCCTATAGGATGAAATACTCCAATAAAGTGTTCATTGAACAATTCCACTATGTCCTCTGCATCAGTCACTCTATTCCCATTTTTATCCCACAATATCATTCTTCCACAGTCATTTCTCCTCCTACTGGCCACATAGCAAAAAAATTCCCTAGGATTATATTTGGATCTTAGGGCCAATCTCCTCTCATATTCCAGTTTCGCTTTCCTTACCACACTAGTCACTCTTCTGGGCTGTGTTTTATATTCTTCATGCATCCTCTCTTCACCTGTCTCCTTATATCTCTTCCATAGCCTCTTTTTCACATGCAATTCCTGTTAATATTGTTTGTCATCAACTTTACTCCAAATTGTGTCCTCCTCTTCACTCATGGAATACAGCTTACCATTGCTGCTAACAAATATTTCTTCACAATTTCCCAAGCATTAATGATATCCCAGCCTTCTAATTCCTCCCTCCATGAAACTTCCCCAAGTTGACGTCTAAGACTGTTATAATCACCTGCTTTATAATTCCACATAAGTTCCCGTCTCTTTGATACTCCTGCATGTCTATTCATTTTCCAAGTCAAAACCATATGGTCACTCTCTCCAACTGGTGGGAGAGATGTCATCTCAGTTATTATCAACTCTTCTGATGCTATAACCAAATCCAAAACTCTTGAACCTCTTGTTCCCTCTGTTACATGTTGCCTAAGACATTTGTCCCTCAAGAATTCAAGAAATTCCATTCCTCCTATTGCTACATGCATCTTCCTCTCTCCAATTTATACTACTGTAGTTAAAATCTCCTATAGCAATCATTCTTCTTGCACTCGCCAAACTTAGCTGTCTCAACATCCCCTGGTCCCCATCCTCTGTGCTCCTGGGTCTGTAGCAACACCCCACTAAATATGATGTCTAGCCTACCTCTACCTCCCACCATATGCTCTCCAAATCATTTGTCTCACTTCCTTCCAATGCCTCCACTCTTAGAGGACATAGGTCATCACTTATCA
Source organism: Typopeltis vanoorti (assembly GCF_054136105.1). Lineage (NCBI taxonomy): Eukaryota > Metazoa > Arthropoda > Arachnida > Uropygi > Thelyphonidae > Typopeltis > Typopeltis vanoorti. The sequence continues at coordinate 7,951,434 of NC_143552.1, read as the reverse complement.
TAAGCAGTACCCCACCACCACGCTTTCCCCTCCTATCCTGACGAAAAATGCTATACCCAGCGACTTCTATTCCTGTTATCATATCCCCTTCTGTCAACCACGTCTCAGTGATCCCAATAATTTTTGGCCAGGCTGATGCTCTCTGCGCCACCAATTCCTCTCACTTATTCTGGATACTCCTGGCATGAGTATAAAGCATATAAATGCCATTGTTTCTATACCCAGTATTATCCCTTCTAGACTCCACTGGGCTCAGTGTTACCTGACATCGTCTCCCTTCTCCCAAGTATCCATTCCCACAAGAGGCCACCCCTCCTATCATCCTCCCTGGGACACACTGACTCGTTCAGAACAGCAATCTCTCCAGATGCCTACGTCCTTCCTCATTCAAATGTAAGCGGTCTCTTGCATACAATTCCTCTCTTTCCTCAAACGCACTCCAAGCATCCACATATACCAGTCCTCTCTTGTCACACATTCTCGCTATTATGCCATTTAATATCACCGCTCTTCTGCTCAGCTCATCATTATCATACCTAGGCAACACGCACACTATTTTTCCTCTCTGTGTCTTCTTCCGTACAGCTTCAAGCAAAAATCTCACATCTCTCGCTGCCCAACTTACATTACCACTCAAGTCATTTGTTCCTACCATCACAATCATCTCATCCACCCTTTCATCTCTCTTAATTGCCATAGCCACCCTTTCTATTGATCCTCCTGGCAAACACTCCTCATGCATCCTATCTTGAACACCACGGATCATTGAGTCACCATACATTATACCTCTTACCATTCTCTCTCTCCTATTGTTTCCATTCTCTCCTCTTCTTTCATTCCCATAGGTCTCTCTCATTCTCTCTCCTCTACTGCTATTCTCTCTTCTAGCATTCCCATACCTCTCTCTCTCCTACTGTTTCCATTCTCCCCTTCTTCTAGCACTTCCATACATCTCTCTCATTCCCTCTCTCCTACTGTTTCCATTTTCTCCACCTCTAGCACTTCCATATTCCTCTCTCATTCCGTCTCTCCGACTGTTTCCATCTTCTCGTCTTCTAGCATTCCCATACCTCTCTCTCTCATTCCATCTCTCCTACTGTTTCCATTCTCTGCTCTTCTAGCACCTCCATATATCTCTCTCTCTCATTCCATCCTCTCATCTGCTAGCATTCCCATACTTCTCTCTCATTCCCTCTCTTCTACTGTTTCCATTCTCTCCTCTTCTAGCACCCACATACCTCTCACTCATTCCCTCTCTTTTGTTTCCTTTCTCTCCTCTTCTAACACTCCCAAAATTCTCTCTCTCCCCCAACTCTGATTCGGCTTGCATTTATCTCTTCCAATTATTATTATGATTATTATTATGGGCAACTCCAAGGAGTCCATAGACTCATCAAGGAAGGAATTAACATCATGTCAAGAACAACTATTCGATATTCAAACAGTATCTATCAAACTTTGCCTTGAATTCATTTACAGTCATGGCACCCACAACAGACTCTGGCAGCTTATTCCACTCATTCACCACTCTCCAAATAAAAAACCTACCTGTAACACCCTTGCGAACCACACTCTTGTCCAGCTTCCATGTATGAATTATGGGCTCTTGCCCAGCATCCATGTATGGCCCCTAGTCCTCCCACCACCAATCTTATTCTCAAAAATATCTTCTGAATTAATCTTATACAAACCCTTCAGTAATATGAATGTCTCAATCATATCACCCCTTTTTTGCCTATCAACCAATTTCTGCAACCCACAAATCTTCAACCTGTTCTCATAAGGTTCATTCCATAGATCTGCTATCATCTTGGTCACTCGTCTCTGGAACCTCTCCACCTCCTCCCCATCCATAAGAAACTCTGGCGCTCATATCTGGGCACAGTAGTCTAGATGGGGTCTTATCAAGCCTCGATACAGAGGAACAATAACCAGTTTGTCTCTGCTTGTTAAAGTATCTTTCAGCAACCAAGTGATTTGATGAGCTGATTTAGCCACTTTTGCGATGTTCCCCCTAAACTTGAACTCCCTATCCACCAACACGCCGAAATCCCTGGCCTCGTCAATCTCCTGAAGTAGAGTTCCACCAATGTGATATACTGCTGCTAATCTTTTCATGCCAAAATGCATAACCTTATATTTTTCCAAATTAAATTGACATCCATTCTCCTTAGCCCAGTTGTCCAAACTATCCATATCATCCTGCAAAATTTTGACATCCTGTGCACTCACTATTGCTCTACCCAACTTTGCATCATCAGCAAACAAATAAACAGTTCCAATCAGATCCTTTCCTCTATCGCTAATGAACAAATTGAACAGTAGTGGTCCAAGAACAGAACACTGCGGCAAACCACTAGTCACAGGCCGTCTTTTGGACTGTACTCCTGAATAAACCACTCTCTGATATCTCTAGAATTTCATGTGGTATCACATCAAAGGCATTAGCAAGGTCCAGTAGAATCACTGTAAACACATTACCCTTATCCAGTTCAGCCGTCACTGTGTCATAAAACGTGAGCAAGTTACTAAGGCATGATCTACCCTTCGCAAAACCATGCTGTCCCCCATACAGTATCCCATTTTCATTTATCCAGTCCTGTATTTTCCTCTGACTATTTTCTCCAAGACCTTGAACACGATTCCTGATATGCTGATCAGTCGGTAATTTACAACAGCAGTCTTGGAACCTCCTTTATGCAGTGGAACTATTTTCCCCCTCTTTCCACCCCCTTGGGACTAACCCAGTCCTGAGACTCAAATTAAACAAAATGGCCAAGGGCACTGACAATTCTTTAGCCACTTCACGTACGACACGAGCTGGTATACCATCCAATCCCACAGATGTATTGACATTGAGGTTTTGTAATAGACTATTCACCTCCATTTCATTCACCACAATTCCCGTATAAGCTGTTGGTTCTTTTATTCCTGTAATGTCACTTTGCCACTATCTGGATGATATACTCTTGCAAAGTGCTCACTCGGTAATTCCGCTATATCAACTGATTCAGTTACCTCACTACCATCGGCATTCTTTAAAATCATTCTGCTGTATACATTTTTTCTTTTACTTGCAACATATTGAAAAAACTGCTTGGGATTCTCTTTAGCCTGCATGGCCAATGTTCTTTCGTAATCCTTTTTTGCTTTTCTTACCACACTCGTTACCCTTCTGGCCTGCGCTTTATACCGTTCATGTGCCTGACGGTCACCTTTCTCCTTATATTCCCTCCACAGTTGTTTCTTTTTTTTTTGCAGCTCAAGCTTAATGGTGTTATTCATCCATGCTAACCACTACTTGATTTATTATTCGAAGTCTAGGTATACAGTCAACCATTGCCTCCTGCAAACACTTCTTAACTGCCTCCCATGCATTATCAACATCCAGCCCTTGCAGTTCTACATGCCATGGCACTGAACGAATGAAACTCCTAAGCTTGTCATACTTACCAGCCTGATAATTCCACATGTACCCTGTCTTAATTGTAAATTCCACACCTTTAGCCACCTCCCAAGTCAAGACCCTATGATCACTCTCACCAATTGTTGCCAATGTGGTCATATTCGTTACATCCAAATTCTCAGATATAATTACTAGGTCAAGCACTCTCTGACTCCTAGTATTTTCCATTACATGCTGTCGCAGATAGTTATCCCTTAATAACCGCATAAAATCCAATTCCATCCTCCCATGTGTCCCCTCCTCCTTCCAGTCAATGTTACCATAGTTGAAATCTCTCATAATAATTACCCTCCTTCTACTCATTTCTTCTATTTGCTTATGCATATTATCTCCACCATCTATTCCATCACCTGGAATAAGATGTTGTTCCAGGTGATGGAATGTAATGGGAATGTGTTTGTAGAAAACGTTTAAGAAAATAATATGTGGAGCAACGAGTACCCAATGAATACAGATAATTCTTGACATGGGAAAAAAAAAAAAAAAGCAGCACCCAATTATATATTTTGTTCTGCTAGCCTCGATGTCACACCAAATAGCCTCAAATGTGCTCTTTTCTCTATCCTGCAGTTCAACTTCTATTCTCCTAGGCTGCAGCTCATCAGCTATCATCAATAACACTCCTGCTCCCATTTTATTCTCCCTGTCACTCCTGAACACTATACCCTCACATTGAATCCCACTAGGTATATCATCTTCTGTCAGCCATGTTTCACTAATGCCAATAACCTGTGGTCTGGAAGTGCCAACCAAGGCCTAAATTTCTTCCTTCTTGTTCCTAATACTTCTGGCATTAGTATACATGAATTGGAGAAGCCCATTTGTCCCATTCCTATTTTGATGCCTTATACTAACTATCCCATTCTGATTTGTTGTTCTTCGTACTCGCTCAGGCATATTACACACATTCATACACTCAACTGTCTCCCTAAAGTCTGCATATCTACTCCCCCCCCCCCCCCCCAATAACTCTAGTTTCCCTGATTCTGCACATTCACTTCCACTTCATTCAACAACACCTTTTCAAGTCTCCGTACACCAAATCTATTCAAATGCAAACCATCCATCTTATATAAATCCTTTCACCCATCGAACTCACTCCACACGTCCACAAATTTCACACCACTCCTCCTGCATAATCCGCGTATAAAGTCATTAGTAATTATGGCCCTCCTTCTATACTCTTCACTGTCATACCGTGGCAACAGACTCACCATCCTAACTCTCTCACTTTCTCTTTTGCTACCTCAAGTAATTCCTTCAAATCCTCTCTCATAGCCATTTTGTCTCCTTTTAAATCATTCGTTCCTGCTACTACTATCAATTCTTTCATCCTTAATGTTCGCACCAGGTTGGTACGATTTTGTCAAACTCTCATCTATCAACACCTCTTACTACAGAATCTCTACAACCCTCGCTCTTTCATTTTGTTTACACTAGTGATTATACTCTTATTTTTCTTATCATACTTTTGCCATTTATTAGTTGGTACGGTCGGAAAACATTTTTGCCAACGCTCCAGCTGCCAATTCGCTGCTATGTATCGCTCCGTGCAACTGTGCGATCTCACTCATTGCATCTGTCTCATCATTTTTATTATCCGTTAATCCATTCATTCGTTCTGTATTTTTACCTTCATTGTCACTTTCAATGCCGCTCTCACAGCTATCTGGTACTACTTCGCAAATATCACTATTCATACCTTTCAGATCACTATTTTCTACATTCTGACTTTCAACAACGATGTCACTCTCACGACCTGAGGCACACTTTAAATCCTCACATTCCTTACACTTTCTGCACACATTCACTCCACTATCATTGTCTAACCAGAATCCAACCGCTCTCCTCAAAGCATACATCTCACCTCACTGAATAAACTCCTTTATATTAAAATTTTTGAACAAAGATGACGATCTGGATGGCATTGTATTTCTTCTTATCAACGCCATGTGCACGCTATTAATCGTATCTATCAAATTACTAATTGAAATAACTCAGAAAACACACAAAAATCACACAGACATGCTAAGATACGAAAAGTAAACAATACTACATAAGATTCAAGCAAATTTACCAATTATTACTTAAAATAATACTTATCAAAATAAAATAAAAATTATACTTAAAATAATACATTGCCAGCAAAAGTTGGTCAGTTGGTAGAGCCTCTGCTACTAATGGCTCATGCAAAAGTTAAGCAAGTTTGAGCACGGTTGGTAGTTGGAAGGAGATCAATCGTTCGATGCTGTTCGTACATCCTCCAGGGAGTCCAAAGACTCCCTCGATGAGTCTTTGGACTCCCTGGAGGTGTCACATAATAATAATAATAATAATAATCGTTAATCACAATATCATTTCATTGAAGAAAGGCAAACATAAGAGTGCAGAATAAATTCTGTGTATAAATTTACAATGTCATACAAAAAACTTAATTTATAAAATCATGCTAAAGATATCATTAGATAGATGTAGTATCTAGGTCTTCATTAAAAAATAATAAATAAACAGAAATAATAAAAAACAAAACAAAACAAAAACATAAATAAATCTATTTTGTTTATTAAATTAATATTACAGAGAGAATTTAGCCACATTAAGAACTATGTAGGAAAGTTGTTGATCAAAGGTTGCAGAGATAAAAGTTCAGAGATCAGCAACCTCACGAATGACATCTAAACCGTAAATTCAAAGTCCTTGTTGCTAGACAAATCAAGCCTATTCTTGTTCCAGATAATTGGGTTATCAATGTGTCCGGATGCCATTTAACGGATAGTGAAACACTTATCCTTTCAAAAGGACATGAATTCGCTATAGTACCTAAAAAAGATTCCATATTTAGATTTCCTTTTTAACAATGAATGGAACTTATTTCACTTCTCTATTGCAAAAGATAATACTCTCTGCCCAAAAGTTGCATCACCCTACTTAAATTCAAGCTTCCTCCATCTAACATATCTCCATCTGGAAAGAAAGCTCTACATTTCCTAAGACGCAACAGTCACCTTGTTTTCACCAAGGCAGACAAAGGAAAAGCTACAGTAATTATGGATTCTTCAAATTACAAAAGAAATATTTCTCTTTTACTACGAGATCACTCAACATACCAAAAACTGGATCATGACTCCACTAACAGGCAACTGAAGAAATTAAATTCTTCTCTTCTAGATGAAGTTATAAGTTTAGATGCAGACACCACAAAAGGTTAAAAACTCATTTTGCAAGACATCCAAGGTTTTATGGTCTACCAAAAATCCACAAGACAGACATTCCTCTTCATCCTATTGTAGATTGTATTGATTCTCCTACTTATCACAAAGCCAAATATTTAGCAAACTTATTGAAATCACATATAGGCAAATCTCGCTCATTTTTAAAAAAAAACTCTTCAGATTTCTTAAACAAATTAAAAAATGTCTCCTTACACCCTACTAATCTTATGGTGAGCTTCGATGTAGAATCTCTATTTACAAATGTACCTCTCAAAGAGATTTTACAACTACTTAGTGACATCTTCCCACAAGATATCGTAAAATTATTTGGATTCGTAATATACTCGGTTATTTCTTGTGTCAAACTAAATTCTACGGCCAAGTAGAAGGAACTGCCATGGGAAGTCCACTTTCAACTGCTCTAGCTAACTATTATTTGAAGCATTTAGAAGACATCCTTTTTTCATCTATATACTCTCAACCTTCATTTTGGGTTAGATATATAGACAACATTTTTTGCAGTGTGGTCTCACAACAAAGATTCCCTACCTTCCTTTTTAGCAAAAATAAATACTCGGCACCCTCGTATGAAATTCACCATGGAAATTGAAAAATACAACAAATTATACTTTTTAGACATCCTTCTCATCCACTCACCATCAGGTAATTTAACAACATCAGTCTACAGAAAACCCACTTTTACTGGACATTACATTCTCAAACAATTTGCACATCATCCTTCTCAAACAACAGGAATCATCAAATATTTATTTCGATGAACTAGACCTAATTGTTCAACTCCCCATCATTTACAGAAAGAACTTTCTACTATCAAACAATACATGAAATTAAATGGCTTCTCTGAAAGGACTACACAACATCTGTTTGACTCCTACAAGCCAGACCAAAATAACAAAGAATCGATACGTCGAGTTCCAATCCCATATATCTCTGGAATTTCAGAACCAATTTCAAGAAGTTTAAAGAAATATGATCTAACAGCTACTTATATTCCTATTAATAAAATATCCACCTATTTCCCCTCGTCTAAAGAACGCTCCTATGTCTCTTCCTGGTGTATACCAAGTTATATGTGACTGCCATCTTTCTTACTTTGAACAAACCAGACCCTCTACAGAAAAAAGAATACAAGAACATCAATCTTATATTCTTCACAACAAATCCGATAAGTCTGGATGGGTGCAACATGGAATAGAGACAAACCACAACATTCTCTGGTTCAAAATTCGCCTTCTACACAGATGTCCGCATAAATTTGAAAGCCTATTCAAAGAGAGTACTGTGGCCTTACTTCACCGCCCTAACCTGAATCATAATGACCCTATGTCAAAAATATGGGAAAGTTTGATCCGAGTAACACATTAATTTTTTTATTTTTATTTTTATTTTTTATTTTATTTATTTTTATTTTTTATTTTTATTTCAGAACCAATTTCAAGAAGTTTAAAGAAATATGATCTAACAGCTACTTATATTCCTATTAATAAAATATCCACCTATTTCCCCTCGTCTAAAGAACGCTCCTATGTCTCTTCCTGGTGTATACCAAGTTATATGTGACTGCCATCTTTCTTACTTTGAACAAACCAGACCCTCTACAGAAAAAAGAATACAAGAACATCAATCTTATATTCTTCACAACAAATCCGATAAGTCTGGATGGGTGCAACATGGAATAGAGACAAACCACAACATTCTCTGGTTCAAAATTCGCCTTCTACACAGATGTCCGCATAAATTTGAAAGCCTATTCAAAGAGAGTACTGTGGCCTTACTTCACCGCCCTAACCTAAATCATAATGACCCTATGTCAAAAATACGGGAAAGTTTGATCCGAGTAACACATTAATTTTTTTATTTAATTTAATTTATTTTTTATTTTTATTTATTTATTATTTTTTAATGAAGAACTTCTAGATACTACATCTATCTAATGATATCTTTAGCATGATTTTATAAATTAAGTTTTTTGTATGACATTGTAAATTTATGTATGTAATTAATTTAGAATAAATTAATTACATAAATTAATTCTAATTTTGAATGATCAATTGTTTGTATTCTACCTTGTAAAAAACTGTTTTCTGTCTAACTGATGATAGTTTGTTATTTTCAAACTGAAATGTCTGGCAGTATGTTAAATATACTTTTCTTGTGCTAACGTGTGGATAATTCTTAATTTCAAGTAATCTGATGGGCTACCTTAGCAATATGTCCTCTAAACTATAACTCTCTGTCTACTACCATCCCTAAATCTCTAGCTTCATCTGTTTCCTGGAGTACAGTGCCATCAATGCGATACATGGCTTGTAATCTATTTATCCCAAAATGCATAACATTTCTCTATTAAACTTACACCTATTACCTTTTTCCCACATACTGACAGCCTATTTAAATCATCCTGCAAGCTCTCCACCTCGCCTTGAATAACGATTACTCTACCTAATTTCACACCTAAGTTTCTTATTTTCAAATTGAAATATCTGGCAGCATATTATATATACTTTTCTTGTGCTAACGTGTAGATAATTCTTAATTTCATGTCACAAGTTTCTCTCAAAATTAAAATACAATATGCATGCATATTGTATTTTAATTTTGTTTAGCAATGTGCTATCTAATAAACAAAATTACTACAAAGTTACACAAATATACAAAGTGTCCCACAGCAATACATAATTAGTTAAAAAATAAACTAGTAAACTGCATTTGAGTGGTTTGGTGTGAGTCGCTTGGAGAGACTGCTGCTGGAAGGTAGAGAAGTGAATAGAGAGAATGAATCAGATCGAGAGGGGAGTGATGTGGAAGAGCAGGAGAGTAAGACAGGAGAGATTGAAGAAGTGGATAAGAATGGGGAAGCGAATGGTATGAGTATAGAAAATGAGAGAATGGGTGTGCAAGAGGAGCAGGGAAACGGGAAGGCTCAGGGTGGACAGGGATACACAGCGTGAGAAAGGTGGATGCTCCAAGAAGATGAGAGCATGTGTAGGCAGGAAAGAAATGGGATGACCAGGGATCAAGAGGAAACAGATGGAATTGCAAAGGGTTCTAAAATGAAGAAGCAGAAAGGGAAATAGCCCCAGTCCAACATGGAGAGATCACATCAAGTGAGTGGTATCAGTGAAACTAGCTGTATATCCAGAAATGAGCTGTTGTGTTTGTATACCAATGCTAAAAGTATAAACAAGGCGGATGAAATGGTTGCACTAATTGCGTCTGTTCACCCAAAGATTGTTGGAATAAGTGAGACATGGTTAGATGAGGACGACATCCTGACAGGAATAAAGATGGAAAGGTATGATGTGATTCGTGAGGATAGAAGGGGTAAAAAGGGAGGGGGGGAGTGCTATTGATGATAGAGAAAGAGTTATGTCCATACAAGGTAGAGATGCAAGAGGGAAATAGGGCCAGTGGTTTTGAGGCAGTATGGTGTGAGATAGAGGTGAATAGAATCAAATACTTGGTGGGATGTTGTTAAAGACCTGGTAATGTGGATGGTGGTGTTAGTGAAATGTATAGCAAATAAGCCAAGCAAATAAGAAAAAGAGGATCATTATGGGTGATTTTAATTATGGCAATATAGACTGGAATGAAGAGATAGCAACTGGAAGTAAAGAAAATGAGTTTCTTGAGTTTTTGAGGGATAACTACCTCAGACAGTATGTAACAGAGGGCACACGAGGATTAAGGGTCTTGGATTTGGTCATCTCATCAGAGGATGTAATTATAAATGAGGTGTCAAATCATCCACCAATTGGTGAAAGTGACCATGAGGTGCAAGGACCCCTGTGAAAAAAGGGTATATGTGGAACTACGGGGGGGGGGGGGTGATTATGAAGAGCTCAGGAGACAGCTTGCAGGTGTAGCATGGAATGAGGAGTTAGCTGGAAAAGAGATCAATGCAGCTTGGGGGATTTTCAAAAACTATTTAGTACATGCAATGTCTAAATGTATTCCATGGGTGAGAAGGTTAAATAAGGTAGGTGTGAGATGGATGAATAGAGAGATTAAGCATGTGATACAAAGGGCATTGTAGAGGCAGCATAAGAGAAGTGGAAGTATCCAATTTGAGGTCTACAAAGACCAGGCAAGGAGGGCGACTTGGTTGGTGAGAGTAGCTAAAGAGAGGTATGAACAGAAGTTAGCTAATGAAGCCAAAAAGAATCTCCTAAGGAGTTCTTTCGATATGTAGCCAGCAAAAGAAAGAATGATTATGGAAGGATGACATTGATTGGAGAAAATGCTATAAAGACAGCTGTTGCAGAATGTGTGGTGGAGATACTTAATGAGCAGTTCATAAAGATCTTTCAATCTTGTGAATGTGACTTCATGGAGAGATTGAGAGCAGTTGATGATGGGGAGGAGAGACTGACTGTAGGTGAGCAAGAGGTGTTTGGAGAGTTGAGTAAACTAGATGTAAATAAGGCTGTGGGACTTGATAATATATCACTGCGTATTCTGAAGGAATGTTCCAGAGAGTTGACACCTGCCTTGATATATTTTTTTAATACGAGTCTTGCACTTGGTCAAGTTCCTAAAGAGTGGAAGGAGGGCAAGATTGTGCCACTTCATAAAGGAGGTGAGCAAACTCAAGCATCAAACTATAGGCCTATCTCTGTGTCAGGTGTTGTGGTTAAGTTGTTGGAGAAGCTTTTGAGAACTAGGATCCAGAGTTGGGTTGACAACAATGGTATAATCTTTGATGGACAGCATGGATTTGCTAAAGGGAGGTCGTGTTTTAGTAATCTATTTACTTATTACAATAAAGTGACTGCTTCCTTGGACAGTGGAGTAGGATACACAGTAATATACTTGGATTTAGCAAAGGCTTTTGATAGAGTACCTCATGATAAGTTGACAGTCAAACTAGAGCAGATGGGGTTGGATATTAGATTAGTGCATTGGATTGGAGACTGGCTATCTGATAGGTATCAACAAGTTGTGTATGAGGGTGCGATATCCAGGAAAAGTAAAGTCACTAGTGGAGTGCCTCAGGGGTCTGTTTTAGGGCCATTACTATTTAACTTGTATATTAATGATATTGGCGAAGATTTGGATGGAGATATTCAGTTGTTTGCAGATGATGCAAAGTTGGGACAAACCATAAAGAGTAGTGAAGATGTTGTGGCCTTGCAAGAAGACTTGAATAAATTGAGTGATTGGGCAAGCAAATGGGGATGTGAGTTCAATGTTGCAAAATGTAAGGTTTTAAAATTTGGAAAACAAAGATGGGATGCAGAATTTATGCTTGGTGAGAATATGTTGTTGGAAGTGGATAAGGATCTAAAATTTAGGGGACACATCGCCAAAATTGTGAAGACAACACAAAGACTTCTGGGAATGATGCGGAGGACACTGACATGTAGAAGTAGGGAGATTCTTGTTCCATTGTATAAGGCTTTGATTAGGCCACACATGGACTATTGTGCCCAGATTTGGTCACCCGGTTTTCAGAAGGATGAAGAGATGTTGGATGGGTCCAAAGGCGACTGACTAAGGTAATTTCTGACCTCTGGAATGTTGAGTATGAGGAAAGATTTAGAAGATGTAATTTGCAGATTCTGGTGGAGAGAAGGAAGAGGGGAGATATGATAGAGACCTACAAGTTGGTAAGGGGTTGTTATAGGATCAATGGTGGAGAAGTTCTACAGAGAATAGTGGGAGATCAGGGGAGAACCAGAGGTCAACCCCGGAAATTGTATAAAGAGGGTGTGAGTAGGGGAGTGAGAGTCACTTTTTTTTGTGCAGAGTTGTGAATGATTGGAATGCCTTGCCTGAGAGTGTGGTGTCTGCAAGGAGTTTGAGTGTGTTTAAGACACGGTATGATGAGATGTGTGTGTGTGATAAAAGGACCTCCCAGATGAGTCTTTGACTCCATGAGGTCTTGTTTAATAATAATAATAATAATATGTATGCATAAAAGTTAAGTTAAACAATGCAGTATCTACATATAGATAAGATTGCAACAAATCTTATTATAGCAGTACATAAACAGTCAAAAAGTATTATACAATATGCATGCATAAAAATTAAGTTTAGCAATGTGGTATATACATATAAACAAAATTACAAAGTTACACAAATATACAAGCTCAAAGGTCACAGCAACACACAATTAGTTAAAAAATAAACTAATAAATAATATATATGTATAAAAATTAAGTTAAGCAATACAGTATCTACATATAAACAAAATTACAGTCAAACGTGTTTCTACAAATTAATTCTTTATAAAAAATTAAAAGCATCATGCAATCTGCCTGGGTGTATATGGCTTGTTGGCTATGTAGGTAAAAATTTCATTCCTCTCTCATGTAAAGTGCTGGTCCAGAATATGACAAATAGTAAGATGTGTATTGCATTTTTCCCACTGGGGGGGGGGGGTCATCAGCTCTCAGTAAATTATAGTGTGTAAGATGACTGTGACCTATGCAGAGCCTAGCAAGAACAACTTCCTCTCTTCTCTGTATATGTTGACTAGAATGCCAATGCTTAATTTCAGGCTTAATGTGATATAATTTGTTTGTTAACACTTCCTGGCATGATTACTTTCATCGAACAATTAGCTTTGATATCATAAACTGTCTGTATTCTGTATATGGTACTGTCAAACAGTATGTGGAGAAAGTGTGAGCTGATTTAGTGATGTGGAGAAAGTGTGAGCAGCCTCATTTCCCTTAATTCCAATATGGCTGGGAATCCAGACAATTGAACATCAAAATTAAGGATTTTCATTTTGTAGAACAGGTGTAACATCTCATACAGCACTGGATGTGGATTATACATAGGACAGGAGGCAGCCTGTAAGGAGCTCAATGAGTCTGTATAAATTATACACTTTTGGTATGTTGTTTTCTTTTATATGCACAAGTGCAAGCTGAAGGACATGTAACTCTGCTGTATAATTGCTGCAATCTGGTTGGAGAGCCAACAGAGATATCAGTTCTTGAACCATCAGTATAGATGGGCAAGAAATCAGAGTGTGCATTAAACAATTGCAGGTAGACAGATGATGGAGTATGAGACTTCGGTAGCTGACAAAATGAGAGATTGCAGGATGGTGTGCAAACCAGCCATGGAGGGATGCTGTTATGTTTAGTGTAGGCAATGTTGTCAACACTCATACCAACAGCTTGCACAGTCTCTTTCACAAGCATACCAAAAGGATGTATGGCAATCAGAAGTGTGTGATACTGAGCTTTCCAACACAGAGAAAAGAGACTAGGATGATCTGGGATGAGATTTTATCTTTAGGGCATAATTAAGATACAACTGTTTCCATTGAAGTGATACAACCGATTCATTTGCTTCAGTATAAAGAGTTTGAGTGGGTGATGTGCGAAAGGCACCAGTAGCTATCTGTATACTCTGATGATTGGAGGAAATTCAACCACAGCAGATTATTCTGTCTTACAGAACCATAGGAAAGCAGAGATAATGAATAGTAAGATGGCTGAGTTGTGCAAAGCAAAAGGGATCAATTTGTAAACCTGTGGAGTGGATTTGAATGGAAGTTCGAATCATTTATGGCGGATGAATTACATCTGAATGGATTTGGTGTTGAGCATTTAGAAAATATATTGTTTTCTATAGTGATCATGAGAAGACACAGAGCCAAGAAGTTAATGTACTAAATTATCAGAGTCTACTTGTGAAGCAGAATAGCACAAATTAATTGACAGTACGACAGGAGGAAGATGGTTATGAGGTTAAAGATGTGGTTGCAGCAACACAAGATGATGGAATGCAAAAAGGTAAGGATGAGACAGGTAGGAATGGAAATCAGAATCAGGATCAGGGAAATGGGAGTGGTCAGACTGAAGAGAGAGGTGTGGTATAGCAACTAGAATAGAGGATGTTGGTGCTGGTAGAATGGCCTCAAACACACATGGATTGTTATGCTTGTACACAAATGAAACGAGTATTCGAAACAAGAGCGGTGAGTTTGTTGCACTTATTGAGTCAGTATGCTCAAAGATAATTGCATTTGTCTCTGTATTCTCTAAGAGCACAAGCTGACTTATTTGCCAGGAACTTTTGATATGCTTTCTTCTTTTCCTTCACTGTGTCCACCAGGGAGTTCTAATTTTTCTATCCTTGCAGACAACCTCATCACATGCCTCTCTGGCAGAATCAATCAATGTTTTCTTCAGAGTTTGCCAGTGAATCTCCAAGGTTTGATTCCTGTTCTCAAACTCTTTCATTTTTTCTTCAATAATCTTTGTGTATTTTAGTCTACAGTTCACATCTGAGAGCTGCTCAACTTTTATTCACTTTAAAACTTTCTTACATGTTATTCTTTTCAATGTGAAATTCAATTTTATCATGCTCAAGACTAAATAGTGATCACTTCCAATTTCAAATCCTCTGTACACTCTGGTGTCCTGCACCAGGGAGAAAACATCACTATCAACAATAACATAGTCAATGAGACTTTTCTTATTCCTTGCCTCTTCTCTCCATGTGAATTTGTGCACATTTTTATGTTGGAACATGGTGTTAGTAATAACCAGTCCATGTCCTGAGCAGAAATCGAACAGATATTTCCCATTATTATTAGCTTTGCTCTTTTCTCCAAATTTTCCCAAAATA
This sequence comes from Typopeltis vanoorti, assembly GCF_054136105.1. Classification (NCBI taxonomy): domain Eukaryota; kingdom Metazoa; phylum Arthropoda; class Arachnida; order Uropygi; family Thelyphonidae; genus Typopeltis; species Typopeltis vanoorti. The sequence goes on along the minus strand of NC_143552.1, from coordinate 7,936,143 downwards.
TTTTTGTATGTCTCACAATCATGTCCTACTCTATTTAGATCCCCAACAAGGACCAACTTTTCCTTTTTCATTGTGTCAGTTGCTTTTTCTAAAGCCTCAAAAAATTCCTCGACTTCTACCTTAGTAGAACCTTCTGTGGGACCATAGGCACAAATAAGTCTCATTGTCCAGTTCCCCATTCTCATATTTGCCCACATCACTCTACTTGAGACAGACTGCCATTCAAGAAGATTAGCCTCGTATTTAGTGTTGAGTACTATGGCTACTCCTTTTCCTTGATTGTTATTACCTGAATACAACATTTTGTATTTACTGCTCAGAAAGATCTCACCAGTTTTTGTCTATTTTGTTTCAGTCACCCCTATTATGTCGATCTGGTACTTATCTAATTCCTCAGTTAGCCCCATTTCTTTGCCGTTCAGGCTTCTTATGTTGATAGTACTGATCTTTAACTCTGGTGATGTCAACATAAGAAGCCTGAACTTTTCAGATTTGTTCCAGTAGCTGACTTTTCGCTGTTCGACCCAGTTCCCTGGCTAAAACAACGAGGGCCTTGTTTAACCGGGCGACGCCCCAGCCGGCATGAAATTTTGTTATGTTGTACCATCATTTTTTATTTTGGTTTAACCAATAAGAATACAATTTGGTCGGCTAAATGCCAAATTGCCAGCCCATCCTCGTTCGTTCAATATCTACGTAGATACCCAACAGGGTGCACCACGAGAAGGTGAGGATTGGACATTAGGTCAGAAGCCCTGGTCATTTCTCCACATTCCGTTAAAGGCTATGTGAAGGTCTCCTCTCAGTTATACAGTTTTGACTCTTAAGCACCCCCAGCATATATCATACTGGTGTAAATGATCTATCGTATATCAGCATATATCATACTGGTGTAAATGATCTATCGTATATCAGCATATATCATACTGGTGTAAATGATGCTATGCAATATAAGAAGAGAGGCAAGTATTGCTTCTCTTTTGTGTTGCATTATGGAGTGCATAAGTATACAGAATTGGAAGTGAAAGAATCAGAGGGGTATTAGATGTTGGTTGAGTTAGTTATTAATAAGGCTTTGGGAATGGATGACATATCACCACGTATTCTTAAGGAATGTGCACCTCAGTCGACTATTCCCTCGACCAGGTTATTTAATGAAAGTCTTGCTGTGGGTAGGGTTCCTAAAGAGTGGAAAGTAGTCAAAATAGTACCACTCCACAAGAATGGTTCTTGTACAGAAGTCTCCAAATATGGACCAGTCTGTATAACTCTATAATAGAATTGAGGATTGGTTTGGTGGACATAGCATTCTTTATAATGATCAGCAAGGATATGTAAAGGGTAGGTCCTGTCTTAGCAATTTACTTGAATTTTATGATAACGTAGCAAGTGTGTTAGATAAAGAAGAATCATATAGAGTGATATTTTTATTGCAAAAGCGTTTGATAGATTACTAAATGATAAGTTGGTGTACAAGCTACAGAAATAGCTTGTACACCAACCTGCTGGTATATACGATACCAGCAGCTTGTGTATGATGCAGCAGTGTCTCAAAAAAGGGGTGTGACCAGTGGCATGCCTCAGGGTTATGTTCTTGGCCCCTGCTGTTTAACATGTTTGCAAACAATATATCAAGTGAACTGCCTGGGGATCTTCAGTTGTTTGATGTTCAAAAGAATTATAAGTTCTACTGATGTTAATTCTCTTCAGGAAGATTTGAATGGACTTTTTACTTGGAGAAAGCAGTGGAGTTGTAGTTTTAATATAAATAAGTGCAAGGTGTTGCAATTTGGAGTGCATAAATATAAGGCTGTGTACTATATTGATGGTGCCATACTGTAGGAAGTAGACAAGATTAGAAATCTGGAGGTGATGGTTAACAGTAGACTGAAGTTTAGAGGGCATATTGCTAGTGTTGCTAAGTTTGCGTATCATAGTGCTGATATGATAAGTATTCTAACATGTAGGGATAAAGATGAGGTTCTGCCACTGTATAAAGCACTGGTTAGACCACACTTGGACTATTGTATTGAAATCTGGTTATTACCTGGTTTACAATGTGATGACTAAGATTGACTAAGACCATGTCAGGACTTTGGAATGATAGCTCTGGAGAGAGAGGTTGAAGAGATGTGGATTACAGAGTTTGGTGGATAGGAGGAAGAGAGGTGATATGATAGAGACTTTTAAGTCAGTGAGTAGATTTTATCAAATTAATACAAAGGAGATTATAAAAAGAGTAGAAGGTGAGTGGGGAAGAACCAGAGGTCATCCAAGGAAGTTATGAAAAGGTGTGGTGAATAAAGGTGTGAGGAGTAGATTTTTTATATGGGGAATTGTCACTGAATAGAATGCATTACCAGAATATGTTGTTAACACAAGGAGTGTTATGGATTTTAAGATTCTATATGCTGTCATTTGAATGAACCTGCTAAGATGATTTGGCTGACTGCATGGAGAATGTAATAATAATAATAATAGAGATTATGGCATTGAAAAATAATCTATTGACATAGTAAAATATATTATGAAAATGCTATATCAAATATCATTCTCAATGAAATAAGCGAAAAATTTCACATAAATCAAGGAATAAGGCAAGGAGAAACAATTTCTCCGAAACCCTTCACATTAACACTGGAACATACGAGGGTGGTCTGAAAAGTTCTCGGCCTCGACAATAGAATGGCAACACTATTGGCAAGATTTTTTTTTTTTTTCTCAGTTGGTACATCTGTCATAAGCATCCATGTGAAATTGCAAGTCATTCTATCAAGTACTTTGTTTTATACAGCTGTCTGAAGCAAAAGTGTTGTCTATATCCCTTGAAATGGATGAAATTGAGTATCGTGCGATTTTAAAATTCTTTGTAAAAGAAGGTTTAACGGCAAAAGAAATTCATTCAAAGTTCAAAAAAGTTTATGGGCACTCTTCTCCTTCGTTTTCGACAATCAAGAAAGGGGCTGCCCAGTTTTAACGTGGCCATACCAACCTTGAAGATGATCCGCGTGTAGGACATCCAAAAAGTGTAACAACACCAGAAATCACTGATCAAGTGCACAATATGGTATTGGATGGCCGGTGGAGTCAAAGTGTGTGAAATTGATGAGACTATAGGGATTTCAAAACAACATGTAGGATATATTTTGCACGCAGAATTGCAAATGAAAAAGCTTTGCACAAGATGGGTGCCATGCTTGCTCACAGTAGATCAAAAATGCACTCGCATGAAAATCTCTGAACAGTGCTTGAAGCGTTTTAACAAGAATAAAATTGATTTTGTGCATCAATTTATTACTATGGATGAGACATGGATTTACCATTACACACCAGAATCCAAACAGCAGTCAAAACAGTGGACAGAAGCCAGTTGTTCAGCACCATAGAAGACAAAGTCGGTTCCATCAGCAGGAAAGGTCATGGCATTGGTGTTTTGGGATGCTAAAGGCATTTTGTTTATTAATTATCTTGAAAAGGGTAAAACAATAACTGGGGAATGTTATTCTGATCTTTTAACCAGACTAGACGAAAAAATTCATGAGAAAAAACCTGGTTTGCAGAAGAAAAAATCATCTTTCAACAGAACAATGCGCATGCACGCAAAGGTGTTTTGGCAATTCGAAAATTAAGGGATCTGCACTATGAATTGTTGGAACATCCACCCTATTCCGTAGATTTAGCTCCGACTTCTATCTCTTCCCAAAACTATTTCTTGCTGGTCAGCATTTTTCTTCAAATCAAGAGAAGATTGCAGCTTTGCAGATGTTACTGAGAACCACTACAGGGATGGGATAATGGTGCTGCAGCATCGCAGGAATAAATGTATTAGTCTTCAGGGAGATTTTATTTGAAAAATAAAAATATTTTTGAAATTATAAATTCGTTTTTTCATTGTTAGGCTGAGAACTTTTCAGACCAGTCTCGTATGATGATCAATTGTCCAATTAAGGGATTAATGGAATTAAATTAAACAACCTACGACTCGCTGATATTCTTATTATCAGAAACAATACGAAAGATTTAAAAGAAATGATAGAAGATCTAACAACTAAATCACTATTAATTGGATTAGACATTAATTCTAAGGAAAGCTATCCAAATAAAGGATATCGGATAGCTATCCATAAAAAAGGTATATAAGCAGCACTTAAATATACCTACGGTAAATTCGGTCTTTCTTATCATCCTCTGAATACTCTACACAGAATTGACTGGAAAGGCACCCATTGTTTACATCACACCAAAATGCGATATTCTTTAATTACTTTCTTTAACAATTCGATAGGGATCTGATCAGGGACTGGTGTTTTATCTGTTTTCATTTGACTAAGAGTGTATTCTATTTCTTCATATGTAAATGGTTTACCATCCATATTTTGTATATCTGGTGCATCTCTGCGATCAGAGTCAAACAGTTCTTTACCATATTCTTTCCATGATATATCTTGGTGTCTAGTAGCATTTTTTCATTTTGATCTTTTATACAAGGATTATGGTTGAAATTTTTCTTTTTATTTGTCAGAGCATGAATTGACTTATGCATTTCTTTACTATTATTATTACTATTATTACTGTTATTCAGGCTTACATGGAGTCAAAAGACTCATCGTGGGAGGTCCTTCCTAAGAAACACAAAGTCTATCAAGACTCATCGAGGGGAGGCTCCCCCCTCCCAGGAAACACAAAGTTTATCATACCACTCCTTAAACTCATTGACCGTTCTTGCTCTTGCCACTCCATCAGGCAATGCATTCAATGGTTCAACCACCCTCCATGCAAAGAAACCACTCCTCACCCTCTTGCAAACAGTTTCCTTTCATAACTTCCAGGGATGGCCTCTTGTCATCACTCCTTCCTGCTGTTCAACCAAGCGAAAGAACTCCCCAGTGTCAACCCTGTAACCACCTCTCAACAGTTTAAAAGTCTCAATCATATCACCTCTCTTTCTTCTATCCACCAAACTCTGCAGTCCACATTCCCTCAGCCGATCCTCATAACTAACATGGTACAGTCCTGAAACCATCTTTGTTATCTGCCTTTGTACCCTTTCCACAGTTAATTTATTCCCCTCAAATCCTGGGGGCCAAATCTGTGAACAATAGTCTAAGTGTGATCTGATCAGAGACATACAACGGAATGATAACCCTTTTATCTCTGCAGGTCAGTGTCCTTCTCATTATTGCAGCAATCCTCTGTGTTACCTTCACCACCTTTGCAATATGTCCCCTAAATTTCAGGTTTCTATCAAACATCAACCCCAGATCTCTTGTCTCCCCTACTTACTGCAGTATAACTCCTCCCATAGAGTATGCAGCGTCCCAAACGATGTTTCCCAAACCTCAAGACCTTACATTTTGCTGCATTAAACCGACACCTCCCATTCATTTGCCCATCTATCTAGCTTATTCAAATCCTCTTGCAGGGCTACCACATCTGCACTATTACTAATAATCCTTCCCAGCTTCGCATCATCTGCAAACAACTGAATATCCCCTTGCAATCCACTGACAATGTCACTGATATAAAGGTTAAACAATATAGGTGCCAGTACTGAGCCCTGTGGGACCCCACTTGTAACCCTCTGCCTCCTCGAAACTGTCCCACCATACACAACTCTCTGATATCTATTGGACAGCCAATCCTGAATCCAGACCCATGTGCTGCAACTTAAATATCAGCTTATCGTGTTGCATCCTGTCAAATTTACTATTGTGTTTCTTGTCCAATTCCTTTATTTCTTTACATTTTTCATTTAGCCACTTGTCTTTAGCCTTCCTGCATTCATTTTTATAATTTTACTGAGTATTCTATACTGTTGTGTACTTTTCTTTTTTTGTCTTTCATTCATAAGTTCTAGTATTGATTCAGTCATTCGGGGTTTTTTCTTATTGTATTTAATTTTTGGAATAACCTCGTTAGCTGTCTTATATATTGCACTTCTAAAATTTGACCACCTGTTTTCAATTTCATCTATGTTACAAAGTATATTGTGTTCTGTTTTATATCCTATGTGATCTAATTTTTTCCCAATTTCTGAGTTAAACACCATTATGTTGTCAGGTATATTCAGAACTGTCAAGTCAAGTATTTCAGTATGATTGTTTTTAGAAATGTTTTTTTAGTAGTTTTTTTAAAGTAGACACAACAGGGTTATAGTCTGAACCTATATCAGTACCTGGGTATGTTTTTATGGTGGTTATATTATTTTTGTATCTATTATTTATCATTTTGAAATCTATTTGATTTCTTATAGTTATCTGGGTTTGTCCAAGTATATGGTCTGCGCTTTTGATGTTAAAAGAAAGTATTCACTATGAGTAAGTCGTTTTAAATGCAGAATTGTATCAATCTCTCCCCTCTTTCATTTCTTTGGCCTAATCCAAATTTTCCAACAATTGGATTTTCTTCCCCTTCTCCAACCTTTGCATTCAAGTCACCATCACAATGAGTATCTCATTTGATTTTACATATTCTATAGATTTTTGTAAGTTGTTATAAAAATCATCTATTTCTTCATCATTGTGAGTCATTGTTGTGGCATAAACCTGAATAATTATGATGTTAAAAGGCTTTGCAGCTAATTTAATAAGTATTATTCTTTCATTTATGGGCCACAGTCCCATTACACATTTAAAGATGTCTTTCTTAATCATGAAACCCACTCCATATTCATGCTTCTCTCCACCAGAATATACAAATGTAAAGCCATCTTTTTCTAGTTTTCCTGTGTTAGGCCATCTTCTTTCACTAATTCCCATCGCATCAACTTTAAGTCTTTTCATTTCCTGTATAAGGTTGTCAAAATTCCCTGGTTTATATAATGTTCTCACATTCCAAGTTCCAATTTTCAAAACTCTGTTTCTTGTATGCAAACGAGGAATATCAGATGCCGACCTTCCTTTCGGATTTAAGTTGACATTATCATGGAGTGCATTTGCATATGCCTGGTGGGATTAATTTCACACTCTGCTGTTTAGATAAAAAAAGTGGTCCTTATTGGAAGGACCACTTTTTCCATTTTCTTTATGTCAGCTCTGCCTGTTCTAATGATTAAAAAAATTCTTCTACTTCTTCCTTAGAAGAGCCTTCTGTGAGAGCATAGGCACAAATAAATTTCATTGTCGATTTCGAAGTGGCTCCACATAATTCTACTTCAAACTGCCTTCCAATTAAGAAGTTTATCTCCATGTTTAGTGTTGAATGCTATCACTACTCCTTTCTATCCTTGATCATTATTACCAGAATATATTATTATATATTGATACATTATACATGGAGGTCAAGAAATTATAACAATATTATTATTATAATTTCTTGACCTCCATGGAGTCATAAGCAGTGGTGAGCTATAAGGGGCTTGCGCGAGCCCTTTGTTAAATTTTTCTCAAATTTGCGAGCCCCTTGTTCTTCTTCTTTACTTTTTTTATTTTTTCAAAAAAAATTTTTTTTTTAAACATATTAAGCGACAAACTGATACTGTAACCTAACAAAAATTAGTCTATTCGGCAGTGTATATATTATTTGGAATTATTGTTTCAACTCCTCTATAACGAATGTGCCCAAGTTTGAAAATATAATAAGTGCATGCGCTATCTTTACCCTTCTCCCTTCTGGTAGCCAATTGTATGGTAAAACCAGTAGCCAATCAAATGTTTTATAAAAAATTATAAAAGATTTCATTCTTATTATATTTTGATAGTTAAAAAATGTTTTTCTTATGTAAGATAAATTAACACAGTTGATTGTGTGCAAATATTTCATATTTAGATCATGAAATATTTGTTTAAAAATGATAGCCTTTAGAGGTTGATTGTCCCCTCATACTTTTTGATTGGAATTTGTACACAAGCTGTATTAATAAAAGTTTTTGTGTGAAATACGGCTTTTTCTTCTTCTTTTTTTTTTGCTCGACGATGCGAGCCCTTTGTTAAAATTTCCATATCTCACCACTGGTCATAAGGCTCGTAATAATGAGATAAACTAGATAACACAGTCTATTCTACCACTAAACTCCTCTACTCTTTGCACTTTTACCACCTTCTCAGGCAATGCGTTCCATGCTCCTACCACTCTCCATGCAAAAAACACACTTAGTAACCTATTACTTTCTACTTACTTTTGTAATTTCCAGGGATGACTCCTTTTCCTTATTCCTTCCACCTCATTATACCATATGAAAAATCTCCACAATATCAATCCACTAATAACTTTTCGAAAGCTAAAATGTCTGAATGATATCCTTCATTCCCACATCTTCTATCCACTAAACTCTGTTATATGCATGCCTGCAGTATGCATATAACAGACCCTTATAACCAACATTATTCAATCCTGATATCATTTTCATTATCCATCTCTGAATCCTGTCCATGGTTACTTCATCTTCTTCAAATCCTGGTGACTAGATCTGAGCAAAGAAATCCAGATGTGGTCTGATCAAAGCTTTATACAATGAGAACTACCACAATTTTCTCTCTTTTGGTCAATGTCCTTCAAAATATTGCCACAATCTTCTGACATGTCTTCACAACCTTTGTAATATGCTCTCCAAATTCCTGTCTACAATCTCCCCAAAATCGCTTGCTTCTTCTACTTCTTCTGTTATAACTCCACCAAATGAGTATGAGTATAGGATCCTATCTGTGGATCCCAAATTCCAAAGCCTTACATTTAGCTGCATTAAACTTCCCATTCATCTGCCTGCCTTTTCAACTTATACAAATTCTCTTGAAGAGCCAAAATATCAGCACTATTATTGAAACCCCATGGAACTCCACTTGTAACATTCCTATTCCCTGATACTGCTCACCCATATACAACTCTTTTACATCCATCAAAAGCCAGTTACCAATCCACTAACCTGATATCCAAACCCTTATGTTGCAACTTAAAAACAAACTTGTCATGTGGAATCCTGTAAAATGCCTTTGCAAAAATCCCCCCCCCCCAAGAAAAAAGACAATGAACATCTTACTCTCATCCACTGCTCTTGTTATTGTATTATAAAAGGTAACCAGAGTGCCACTTAACAAATCCAAGCTGGTCTGCATAAATATTGTTCTTATCTGCTCAATTCACATGCAATTATAAATACCGTAAAAAGTAGTTTTCTATACATACAGACAAATCGGCCTTTAGGACACATGTAATTTATATATAAAATACTAGTTGTGGCAGTGAGCGTTGATGGCGTTAGTGTAGATGATTGAGATGAAGAGTTGTAGAGTAGGTACCCTCCCTAGATGACTCTTTGGACTCCTTGGATGTGTCATTATTATTATTATTATTATTATTATGGGTATCTCCATGGAGTCAGTAGACTCATTGCAGGAGACCCAAACAAGCAAAACAATATCTGTCATATCTCTTCTTGAATTCATTTACAGACGAAGAGCTCACAACTAAGTCAGGCAATGAATTCGACTCATTCACCATCCTCCAGGCAAAAAACCTTGTTCTGACACCTTTGTTAACCACACTCTTCTATAATTTCCAGAGATGACCTCTTGTTCTTCCATCACTATCACACAGCTGAAACATTTCCCCTGCATCAATCCTATAAAAAACTTTCAGTAATTTAAATGTTTCTATCATATCCCCTCTTCTTCGCATATCAACCAATCTCTGCAATCCACAAGCTCTCAACTATCAATGTAGGGAGCATTTTTTACATCACTCACCAACTTGGTCACTCTTCTCTGAACCCTCTCCACAGCCTCTTCATCTCCAAGGAATCCAGGTGACCAGATCTGAGCACAGTAATCCAAATGTGGAAGTATCAATGCTTTATAAAGGGGAATAATAACCTCTTTATCTCTGGATGTCAGTGTGTTCCTCAACAACCAAGTGATCCTATGTGCAATCTTGGACACCTTAGCAATGTGTCCTCTGAACTTCATCTCCCTATCTGCCAACACCCCTAAGTTCCTAGCCTCATCAATCTCTTGGAGTACCTTTCCATCAATGTAGTACACAGCTGGTAATCTTTTAATCCCAAAATGCATGACTTTACACTTTTCCACATTGAACTGACCACCATTATCTTTTGCCCATTTTATCAGCTTTTTTAAATCATCCTGCAAACTTTCAACATCAGCTTGATTTTTTATTGTGCTACCCAATTTTGCATCATCAGATATCTCCCTTTAAGCCATTTCCTATATCATTTATATACAAATTAAACAACATTGGCCCAAGCACAGAGCCCTGAGGCACACCATTGGTCACCTGCCTCATTCTGGACTCGGCTCCTCCATACACCACCTTATTGTATCTCTCCCTGAGCCATTCTCCTATCCATATCACCAATTTAATATCCATTCCCATCTGCTCCACTTTGCGTAATAGTGTTCTATGGGGTATCCTGTCCAAAGCCTTAACAAAATCCAGAAGTACCACTGTGTAGCCAGTTCCTTTGTCCAACTCAGATGTCATTTTATTATGAAAAGTTAATAGATTGCTAAGGCGGGATCTACCTTTAACAAAACCATGTTGGCCTCTATAGAGTATCATATCCTGATCCATCCATTCTTGAATTTTGTCTTTAACCAACTTTTCCAATACTTTTACCACCACTCCTGAGATAGTGATTGGTCTGTAATTAACTACCACAGTTTTAGAGCCACCCTTATGAAAAGGAACCACTTTGCCTAACTTCCACTCCCTAGGTACCATACCAGAGTTCAAACTTAAATATCCAAGTAAGAGGGGTTGACAATTCATTCGCACATTCACGCAACACCCGAGCTGATATTCCATCTAAGCCTACAGCAGTGTTTGCATTTAAATTTTGCAATATATTAAATACCTCTGATTCTTTAGCTTCAATTCTCACATTAGGTATTGCTACAGGTATAGAGATATCCTCACTCGGGTGATAGACTTTTGAAAAGTGATCACTCAGTAACTCGACTATTACATCTGATTTTGTCACCTCAATACCATCAGCACCCACTAAAGTTATCCTTCTGAAGTCATTCTTCCTCTTACTTGATACATAGCGGAAGAACTCTTTGGGATTATCCTTGATCTCTTTGGCTAAGGTCTTCTCATAATCTGATTTAGCTTTTCTTACTATGCTGGTAACCTTCCTAGCTTGAGCCTTGTACTGCTCATGGGTGTACTGATCACCTTTCTCCTTGTAAATTCTCCATAACATTTTCTTTTTTTGCATATTCTTGCAATCATATTATTCATTATCATCGCTCGTCTACTTAACTCGTAATTGTCAAAACGAGGCAGCACACACACACACACACTATCCTCCCATTGACACTTTTCCTCTTCACAATATCTAATAATGTTCTTAAATCTTTTCCTACCCGATTTATACTACCTCTCAGGTCATTCGTACCCACCATAACTATCATCTTGTCTGCTTCATGCCCTCTCTTTATTGCTAAAGCCACTCTTTCTATTGTCCCACCAGCCATGAAATAATAATAATAACTTTGTGCATAAACAAGTGTCAGTTTATGTGCAAGCTTCTATATTAAGTTTCTACTTAAGAAGTGGAAGTTTTAACTATTTGTTTCACTTTTTAGGTCACTGGTAAGAACTTTATTTAGGATGTGTGTGTGTGTGTGTGTGTGTGTGTGTGTGTGTGTGTGTGTGTGTGTGTGTGTGTGTGTGTGTGTGTGTGTGTGTGTGTGTGTGTGAGTGTGTGTGTGTGTACATACATACATATTAAAGATACCAAGCTATTTTAAATATAAACCTGTTTTTTTTGTTTTTTATATATATATATATATATTTTACATATATATACATATATTAGCAAGCAGATTGACTCAGTTCCTAGACATGTTAACTATTATCTAATGACTGAACTCTGAGATTATAAGGAAACAAGTAAATTTAATATATCCACACAGCTAGTTTCGTCAGGATGCTGACTTCGTCAGGTGTGATAACATAAAAGTAAATAAAAGACTGTAAAAACATTGCACTTCTAAAACAACAGAGCATTAAAAAACTGTAGTTATGTTTGAACTGGAGTTCGAGCTACAGTTCTAGTGTTATGCACATGCGATCGTATGACTTCTTGTGTTCGCCAATACTGAACAGCAGAGCTATGAGAGTCTGGCAAACTGTAACTGAGATTGCTGTTCATGTGGGAGGAGTTGAGGATTATTTATTTTGATTCAAGGATATGACATTCTAGTTCATTGGATGTAAAATTCCAGTCTATTTGATATTGGCGGCCTTCATCATTGGAGTTAACTGAGAACAAGACGTGGCTGGAGAGGGCTCTGGCTCAGGTTCTGTTATATGAGATGTCTCTCTGGTGTTCTTCGAGACAGAGAAAGATAGACTTTTCAGTTTGGCCGTAATATGGCTTCTCACAATTGCACACCGTTCTGTAGACAGCTGGAAACTGAAGATGGTGATGCTTTCCTTTGGGGTGGCTTAGGATTGACTGGAGTTTTGGTAAAGTGGAGAAACACGTTTTGATACTGAACCTCTTTAAAATTCTTGCAAGTTTAGGGGAGTGGGAACTGATATAAGGTAAGGAGATGTAGGCTCTGGAGTTAGTAGAAACCTCATTAGTATGTTGTTGATGGTGGTATAGCAGTTTGTTAATACTTTTCGAAGAGTAACCATTATTCATGACGGTCCTTTTAAGTTGTTTCAGTTCATTTTCCGTATTAGTAGATGAAGAGGTTCAAAATGAACTGAAAAATCTTAAAAGGAATCTTCATAAATAATGGTTACTCTTCGAAAAATATTAACACACTACTATACCACCATCATCAACATATTAATGGGGTTTCTACTAATCCCAGAGCCTACATCTCCTAACCTTACATCAGTTTGCCTCTCCCCTAAACTTCCAAGAATTTTAAAGAGGTTCAATATCAAAACGTATTTCTCCACTTTACCAAAACTCTGCTCAATCCTAAGCCACCCCAAAGAAAAGCATGTGCATAACACTAGAACTCAAGCGTGGACTCAAGTTCAAATATAACTACAGATTTTTAATGCTCTGTTGTTGTAGAAGTGCAATGTTTTTACAGTGCAATGTTTTTACAGTCTTTTATTTACTTTTATGTTATCACACCTGACGAAGTCGGCATCCTGACAAAACTAGTTGTGTGGATATATTAAATTTACTTGTTTCCTTATAATCTCAGAGTTCAGTCATTAGATAATAGTTAACATACATATATATACATATACAAGGGGTCATCGACCTACGTCATCCTCGACATGAGTTATTTCAACTTTACGGCGGTAATCCCATAAATAATTTAAAAAATAAATTTCGACTTGCAGCAGCGTGACAAAAATTCAAACGTTGCAGGCGAACTTGTTTGTGAGCGTGGAGGAAGAATACGCCTTTACGTCCCATCATACACTCTTTGGGTACCACGTGCTTTGTTTACATCCGCTCTCTCACTTTTGTATTTGTGTTTTTTGTGACTTTTTACCCTTCAATATGGTTCCCAAATGTAAGGCAGACTCTTCTGATGGCAGTGTGTTGAAGAAAAGGAAATCCATTACGTTAGAAGTGAAATTAGACATTATTAAAAAGGCAAAAAAAGGGAGAAACGGCAACGAACATTGGCCGCACGTTGAACTTAATTCATACCAAAGTCGGGACTATTATCAAGGATAAAGTTCACATCCTTGAACGTGTGAAAGGATTGGCGCCCATGTCTTAGGCTATGGTAATTCCGACTTGCATCGAAAATCGCCTTACGTCGTTCCGTAGGAATGGATCTCCGACATAACTGGAGGACCCCCTGTATATATGTGTATATATGCATATATATACATGTACATACACAGGGTGTCCCAAAATTCAAGCAAGATTTAAATTTAGCGCCATTTGTGCGGTAAAGTGTTGCCAACGAGAAAAAAAAAGACAGCGTGACAGCTGACAGTTCAGGGTTATTAAAAATGGAGTGCTACACGAAAGAACAACGCATTTTCATTGTTGAGCAATATTTTAAAAATAATGAAGGTTTGGCAGCTACAGTTCGCAATTTTTGTACAAAATATGGTCGGAATAGTGATTTAACTTCATCAACTATGAAAAGATTAATTAAAAAATTCAAGGAAACTGGATCAATTAGTGATCTTATACACTCTGGCCGTCCTTCAACAAGTCGTTCAACAGAAAACATCGAAGCAGTTCATGAGAGTGTTGCCGAGAGTCCAGGAACATCAATTCGGCACCATGGTCTTGAATTGGGCATTTTGAGAAGCTCTCTACAGCGTATTCTCACAAAAGATTTGCATCTTTATGCTTACAAAGTTCAAATGACTCAAGAACTGAAGCCTACTGACCACACACAGCGAAGAGAGTTCGTTGAATGGATTATGGAACAACAACAAGTGGATGCTTATTTTTCGAACAAAATCATCTTCAGCGATGAGGCTCATTTTCATCTTGATGGCTTCGTTAATCGACAAAATTGTCACATTTGGGGTTCAGAAAATCCACGAGTGATTGTTGAGAAACAAATGCATCCACAACGTGTCACTGTTTGGTGCAGATTTTGGGCTGGAGACATCATCGGTCTATTCTTCTTCGAAAATGCGGCTGGTAAGGCAATAACAGTTAATGGTGCTCGCTATCGCGACATGATAATCCAGTTTTTTGTGCCTAAATTGCAAGATATGGATGTGGACGACATGTGGTTTCAACAAGACGGTGCCACATGCCATACAGCACGAGAAACAATTCAATTACTGCATGAGTCATTTCCTGGTCGTGTAATTTCCCGTTTTGGTGATCAAAATTGGCCGTCCAGATCATGTGACTTAACGGCGTTGGAGTTTTTTCTTTGGGGTTTTTTGAAGTCTAAGGTTTATGCCAACAAGCCCACAACCACCCAAGCCTTGAAGGAGGAAATTGAGCGCTGAATCAACGAAATTCAGCCATATTTATGCAAAACGGTCATGGAAAATTTCGACAAAAGAGTGCGTATGTGCCAGCAAAGCCGTGGAGGCCATTTACCCGATATGCTATTCCATGCATAATCCTATACTGTATACTCTATGAATCAATAAGAAATTATAATTTTTAAATAAAAACCTATGTTTTCTATCAAAATTACTTCTTGCGTGAATTTTGGGACACCCTGTATATATAGTACGCCTACAGATATGAGACCCTTCGACACTTCTGCACATATCAACAGAAGGAGAACCCATTCCGATAATAGGGTAATCAATCCGTATTGTAGGATGAGTTGTTTATTATTACATGTCGGAAAATGAACTTCTCTTTTATGATCATTGTAGTTTTTAAAGTGGTAACTATTTTGCTTGTATAATAGTTGGAAAATTTTACACATAAAGCACGTGATTTTGCATGTTGGTGACCAATTCGTATATCGCCTTATTTCTTTCTCCCCTTCAACATGAATTGACTCTTCTTGGCAGTGTGCCAACGAGAGCTCTCCCTTCTGTGGTCGGACTATACACATATATATACATATTATTAGAAAGTTGGTTCACTTGGGTTGTTATCATATTGTTAAATATTTAATGACTGAATACTGAGGATTTTAAAAACAAAACTTTAATAGAACACGCGACTAGTTTTGTCGGAACGCTGACTTCATCAGGTGTAACAGCATAAAAATATATAAACACAGAAAGACCATAAAAGCATTATATTTCTAATATAACGGAACATGATAATTAGTAAATAAAGTTTAAATGGGAAACCGAGTTCTAGTTGAAGCGTCACTCACATGCATGTGTGTGAAATCACGTGTGCACCAATATTGAATGGCAGAACTGTGAGAGTCTGGAAAACTATAACTCAGGTTGCTATTCATGTGGGAGTTATCAAGAACTATTTCTTTCGATTCTAGAATTCATCTCTCTAGTTCGTCAGAACATCTGTGAACGTTGGTTATTAAATCCCAGTGTATTTGATGCTGGAGACCTTCATCATTGGTGTTTGCAGTAAACAATACATGGCTGGACAGGGCACTAGCCCGGATTCTGCAGTAAGATATATCTCTCTGATGTTCTTCTAAGTGGAGAAGGATTGATTTTTCAGTCTGACCATAATACACTTTACTGCAATCATCACACACAATTCTGTAAACACCAGGAAACTGAAGATGGAGATGTTTCTCTTTTGGATGGCTTAAAATTGACCGGAGTTTGGGTAAAGTTGTGAAAAGGTCTTGATGTTGTATTTCTTTAAGATTTTTCCAGTTTTGGGAAGAGAGAACTAATATAAGGTAAGGAGATGCAGGCTTTGAGATTAGACGTATCCTCATGAGGTAGTTGACGGTGAAAAAGAATTCTGTTTATACTTTTCTCAGAGTATCCATTTTGTTTGAGGGTACTTTGGAGGTGTTTTAGGTGCTTTGTATCTGAGATGAACGATGTCAAACTTAACTCTGATATTATGGTCAGTTTCGATGTAACACCCACCCAAGATGTTCTTACACTTTTAAAAAACAAGGTTTCTAAAAAGATCTTCGCATTAGTATCTCACTGTGTCAGATCGGGCTATTTTAAATTTGAAAGCATGATTTACAAATGAAATACCGGATTAGCCACGGATAGCCCGTTATCTCCGGTGTTTGTGAACATCTTTCTTAAAGATTTTAACCCTTTCTGCCCTAGTGACTAACTTTCTTGGCTTTCATAGCCCATATCACATGGCAAATGATTCCAATTCTGAAATGATTAATTTTCAATGAATCATTTCAGAATTCCTATCCTGAAATGTATTTTTCAGAAAAATACTTGATACTCTTGCTTTTTTTATACCTAAAGACAAAATAAATAGAAAGAAAAATTTTTTTCACTTGGAAAAAAAAAATTCAGGTTAGAAAGGGTTAAAGAAAAGGCTATTTCTTCTGCTTCGTTGAAACCAAAGATTTGGCTACGATATATATAGATGATCTTTTCCTGATCTGGGAACATGGCCGAGATAACCTTCAAATATTTCTTAATCACCTGAATGCCATACATCCTAACATCAAATTTACCTCAGAGTTAGAAGTGGACAATTCCATTTCTATTTTAGATATTAAATTAACCAGGACAACTGAAAACATTGAATTCACAATCTTTAGAAAACCTATGCATACCAACAGGTACCTACATGCGCACTCTCACCACTATCCCCCACAGAAATTAATATCTCATATGTGAATTTAATATTTCGCTCTCTGTTAAAACCGAAGATATGGCTCTGCTACATAGATGATGTATTCTTGATTTGGCCACATAGCCTAGATAACTTCAAAATATTTCAAAATCATTTGAATGATATTCATCCAAATATTAAATTCACATATGAGCTAGAAGTGGATAGCTCTCTTCCCTTCTTGGATATTCTACTAAGTCAGCTGAACATATTAAATTCTCCATTTTTAGGAAGCCAACGCATACCGATAGGTATGTTCACACTGACTCGCACCATTATCTACCATAAAAGTTTGGCATCATCTCAACTCTTGGTCACCGAGCAAGATCTTTGTTGTCAGACGAACAAGAACTTCAAAATGAAGTCACATGCCTTCAAAATACTTTCAAACACAATGGATACTCTAGGAGTACTATAAATAGAACACTGTTTAATCATCACCATCAACAACACAATGAAGATACAACTAATTCAAAAGGCTGCATTTCCTTACCTTGTATTAGCTCTCTATCTCTAGTTTTAGTAAAAATTTTAAGGAAATACAATATCACAACATTTTTCACTACTTTACCAAAACTCTGCTCAATCTTAAGCCGTCCAAAGGATAGACAAAATAATCTCCAATATCCTGGTGTCTACAAAGTCTTCTAATACGCTGGGATTTAACTAACAATGTTCACAGATCTTATGACAAATTAGAGAGACGGATTCTAGAATCTAAGGAAATCGTTCTTAATCCTGTCTATATCAATAGCAACCTGAGCTATAGTTTGCTCACAGCTCTGCCATTCAATACTGAAGATCTCAAGACCTTACACACATGCATAACCATAATGCTATAGCCAGAGTTCTTTCTTCAATTTAAACATTAACCTCTGTTGTTTCATATGTTCTGCTGTGTAGAAATCCAGTATTTGTATGGTTTTCTCTGATATTTTTTATGCCCTTTTCGCTTACACCTGATGAAGTCTGTTCTCAGATGAAACTAGTGGTGTGTATTAATAAAGGTTTTTACTCAAAACCTCAGTTTTTAGTCATTAAATAAATTTTAATATACATATATATATATATATATATATATATATATATATACATACATCCATACATATACATATACTTACTTACTGTCCTCTTCCATTAGGGACGCATTGAGTCTTCAGTGTTTCCACAACAACAACCTCCAGGAGTCTTGGTTTCTTGCATGGCTGATAAGCTGTCTATGTTTGTAATCCAGAGTTGACCTTTATTGATGTTATTAATTTAGTTCTTGGTCTTCCTTTTTTCTTTTAATCTTGCATAAAGAGCAAGGTATACACACATATACATATATGCCAGCCTGGTTGGCTGAGTGGTTAGCAAATCAACTCTCTGGCCAAGAGGCTGCAGGTTCGAATCCCACCTAGGCATGGATGTTTGTGATTGTCTTTCACCTTCATACAAGTGAATAAACACCCCCAAAAGCTGGACTAGGTCAACATAGGGGTAGTAGACCCAGCCCTCCTGCAATGGGGGGAGGCCTTCACCCTGCAGTGGGTAGAAAACAGGCTGAACATCATCATACATGTGTATATGTTATATATATATATATATATATATATATATATATATATATATATATATATATATATATATATATATATATATAACAATTTGTAGTATTAACTCGGAATTGGGATATGTTCATATTTATATATACTGACTATAACCGAGACTAGAAAAACAATTAAATTTATTCAAAACACAACATGTTTCATCGGATTGTCCGACTTCTTCAGGCATGGGGACATAGAAAACAAATGAACACTATAAGAAACATCGTATAAAAACGACTATTACCTTCAGTCTTTTTTAAATCATTTAAACAACTTCCACCAAGATATCAAATTAACAACATAGGTTGAAGAAAATGGATCTCTTCCCTTACTGGACATAAGACTTACTAAGACATCTGATTCTATTAAAATCTCAATCTTTAGAAAATCTACACATTCACATACACACACTCAATCTTTAGAAAATCTTCATTCATAATTTAACACAGGTATCTGTGCTAAATTGTGAATGAAGAATTTTAGAATTTATTAATACTTCATTCATGATTTAACATGAATTGCATTTCCTGAGCTAAGTTTGCTCCTGTTTTTTGTTATTTGTTCATTGAAATAATAATTGTAATTTTTTTAGTTATTTTATCTTGTATAAATTATTAATATAACTTGTAAATGTATCCTAAGTGAACTGTAATATATGCATTTTATTTGCTATTATGAAAAGTGAAAGTATTTCTAATGGACTCTGCTAATGTGATTTGATTGGCTGCTGTCAGAAAACTAAGTTATTTCATGATAGCGCGTGCCTTAGCATTGAGAACTCTACAACGATCACGTGATAATTTCGTGATTTGGGTGGAAAAAAGAGAGAGGATTTATGATATAGAGGAAGAAGAAATCACAAGGAAAATGGAGTGAGTGTAGATAGGTAGTGAGATGTGATCTAACCTGGGATCGTAAGACGTAACAAAGATTTGGAAACTTGTTCCGATTTTAATGAATCTTACTTCGAACTCATATTTATTTATTAATCATTATAATAACAGACTCGTAAACTTAACTTCAGTTTACAAGTCTGTTATTATAATGGCATAGCATTTTTATGATTTTTTTCATTTGCTTTAAGCGTTCCCACACCCGAAGAAGTAATTTATGACGAAACATGTTGTGTGCTTCATTAAATTAACTTATTGTCTGTTTCTCGGTTTCAGTCAGTTAAAAAAACATGAAAAAAAAATATATATATACATATATATATATGTATGTATGTATGTATATACATATGTATGAAGATTGAATGATATTGTTTTTGGACGTCAAACTGACCCGTTCCTCTGAAAAACTTAAAATCTCGATTTACAGAAAACCTACCCAAACTAACAGATATCTCCATAGTCATTCCCATCATTATCCTCCTCAGAAGTTTGGAATTATTTCTACTCTAGGACATCGTGCTCGCGCTCTTCTTGATGATTAGATAGAACTTAATAAAGAACTCAAATTTTCTCAAGTCTACTTTTCAACTAAATGGTTATTCTCAAAAAACTACTGATAAATTCCTATTTAATCCTCCTGGTTGCCATAATGAAGAGACCAATAGTGTAAAAGGGAATATTTCTATTCCATACATAAGTTCTGTCTCACCCAAATTAGTCAAGGTTCTTAGAAAATACAACATCATCATCATCATCATTATCAAATTCCTGCCATGTACCCTCAAGGGGTGTACAGGATATGATAGTACTACATGAAAAAAAAATTACATCATTGCTCACTTCTTATCTACAATTTTCCTCCAAATCAGTCTGTTCCTTATCAAGACTCCAACATTATCAGATCTTATATTTCTATCGTCTAAGGCACTTTGTACCATATCAATCCAACTATATCTTGGTCTTTTCTGGGTCGTTTTGCTACCACCTGGCAGAAAACACTTGTTTTGCTAATCTTTCCTCGCCAATTCTGTTTAAGTGACCATACCACCTGAGATTAGCTCTGCTAACGCATTCCTGGATGCTGACAATGTCAAGTTCTTTCCTAATATCCTGGTTTTTAATATGATATTGCCATTGATGCTATCTGTTCATGCCTATAATCTTTCTCAGGACTCTCATATCTGCGGTCTCTAGTCTTTGGTCAAGTGTTTTACTTCTGACCCAGCTCTCAGATCCATAAGTTAAAACTGGTTTGAACACTGTCTTGTATACAGTTAATTTAGTGTTCTGACTAATTTATCTCTTATTCCATATGAATTTATTCAATTGACTTCCCACCATACCAGATTTGCTGATTCTGTTGTCTATTTCTATATTTAATTTACCATCTTCACTAAAAATCGTGCCTAAGTATCTGAAATGTTATACTTGTTCCACAGGTTTTCCATTCACAACACAGTTGACATTTTCAATGATTCTGCCTATTTTCATTGTCTTTGTCTATTTATTGCTGACCTTCATACCATATCTATTACATCAGCTATTCAATTTAGTCAGAGAATGTTGCAGACTTGTAATGGATTTATTTAGAAGTATAACATCATCTGCATAAAGCAAAGAGCTGACATTAACATCTCCAATTTTGATATCATGTTTAATACCACTTTCCTTCATAATGTGATCCATATAGATAATGAATAACAGAGGGGATAATACACATCCTTGTCTCACACCTGATTTAACATTAAACCATCTTGATGTACTTCCTTCAATTCTAACTGCTGACTTACAAATCAAATAAAGACTAAGTATTGCTTGATATAATGCTCCATTGAACCATATAACTGTAGCGTATTGAATAGCTTTTCTCTTGACACCTTGTCACATGCCTTTTCCAAATCGACAAAACTTCAATACAGATCTTTGTTATATTCCCATGCTTTCTCGACTATTTGTCGTAAAGTGAGGAGATTGGCCCTAAGATCCAAAGAAAAACCTAGGGAATTTTTTAGCTATGTGGCCAGTAGGAGGAGAAATGACTGTGGAAGAATGATATTACGGGATAAAAATGGAAATAGAGTGACTGATGCAGAGGACATAGTGGAATTGTTCAATGAACACTTTATTGGAGTATTTCATCCTAGAGATGTCAGTTTTAATGCTAGAGGGATAGGGCTGGTTCGAGGTTTAGAGGTACAGGAAGAGAGTGTGTTTCTGATACTGAGTACTCTGGATGTCAGTAAAGCTTTTGGACCGGATGGTATTTCACCACGAGTTTTGAGAGAATGTGCTAGGGAACTGACAGTGCCTTTAACCTGGCTTTTCAATGAAAGTCTGGCTTCAGCAAAGGTGCCCAGGGAATGGAAGTAAGGTAAGATAGTGCCATTGCATAAGGGCGGTAGCAGACTGGAAGTGTCTAATTATAGACCAGTTTGTGTGTCATCAGTAGTTGTTAAGATCTTGGAGAAAGTAGTGAGAGACCGCATACAGCATTGGGCAGATGAGGGTAATGTTATCTGTGAGAGTCAACATGGATTTGTGAAAGGGCGCTCTTGTTTTAACACTATGCTAGCCTTTTATAATAAAGTTACAAGAACATTAGATGAGGGAAAAACATATACTGCAATTTTCTTAAACTTAGCAAAGCATTTGACAGGGTGCCACATGATAAGCTGATATTTAAGTTGCAGCACATGGGTCTGGATGTCAGATTGGTCAACTGGATTCAGGATTGGCTGTCTGATAGGTATCAGAGAGTTGTGTATGGTAGAGCAGTTTCAAGGAGGCAGAGGGTTACAAGTGGGATTCCACAAGGTTCAGTACTAGGCCCTATATTGTTTAACCTTTATATCAATGACATTACTTTTCTTAATCCTAGCCTCTTCTCTTCATGTGAATTTGTGTACATTTTTATGTTGGAACATGGTATTAGTAATAACCAGTCCATCCTGAGCAGAAATCCAACAGATATTTGCCATTATTATTAGCTTTGCTCTTTTCTCCAAATTTTCCCAAAATATTTTGTATGTCTCACAATCATGTCCTACTCTATTTAGATCCCCAACAAGGACCAACTTTTCCTTTTTCATTGTGTCAGTTGCTTTTTCTAAAGCCTCAAAAAATTCCTTGACTTCTACCTTAGTAGAACCTTCTGTGGGACCATAGGCACAAGTAAGTCTCATTGTGCAGTTCCCCATTCTCATATTTGCCCACATCACTCTACTTGAGTGATGCGGGCAAATGCCATTCAAGAAGATTAGCCTCGTATTTTGTGTTGAATACTATGGCTACTCCATCTTTTCCTTGATTGTCATTGCCTGAATATAACATTTTGTATTTATTGCTCAAAAAGATCTCACCAGTTTTGGTCTTTTTTGTTTCAGTCACCCCTATTATGTCGATCTGGTACTTATCTAATTCCTCAGCTAGCTCCATTTCTTTGCCATTCAGGCTTGTTATGTTGATAATACTGATCTTTAACTCTGGTGATGTTGAGTTGGGGTTACTCGTATTCCTAAAATCCGCTCCCTAGTGAACCATCCGAAACCTAGACATCATAATCTTAAATATCCTAGTATTTACCAGATCTGGTGCAACTGTGACATATCTTACTTTTGCCAAACAGAGAAGTCAATCGAGTTACGCATTGAGGACCACAAGAGAGACGTCACTGCCAAGAGAGCGCAAGCGAGTGCTTTGTCTAGTCATGTTCTATTTTTGTCCGATTCTAATGAAGAAAACCCTAGCCATACAGTCCTATGGGACAAGTTTAATAACATTTTCCATTGCCATAATGAATTAGAAAGGAAGATAATAGAATCAAAGGAAATCATTCTCAACCACCCTACATCTCAACAACAACCTCAGTTACAATCTTTCAGACTGTCATTGTGCTGTGGTCAAATACTGGCATTCACGAGATGCTATATGCATGCATACGCCCAACAATGAAGCCAACGAGGGAACAGTTTTGAATGCACAGACTTCAATGTTTCAACATTGAAATATATATACACTAATTTTCTGTGTTGTTTACAGTTATTTCCTGCATTTTTTTACAGGTTATTTCTTCTTTTTTAATGTGCACCTGACGAAGGCTGATACAAGCTGAAACTAGTTGTGTAGTACTAATAAACTTTGTTTTCATTTCTCTCAGTTCTAGTCATTTAATCTTTTTATAAACACACACACACACACACACACACACATACCGGGTGATCCAAAAGTCACAGAAAAAATAAAAATTCAATAATTCGAAAAGTATAGACAGTAGCACAATGCGGTTTTCACAGAAATGCACAGAAAGACATGGAATTTTTTTTAATAACAAAAAATTTTATTGCCCGAACATTTGTCACCGACAGGTGGTGCTGTAACAGTCCCTCGGCTGCTACCTGTCACTATTTACACCGTGAGGTACGTAAATTTCAGATGTAGTGAATACTGAAGTTAAACTTTCAGCTTTTAACATTTATTACTGAAGTTAAACGTTCTGCCAAGGTGAGGCATGTTATCGTTACGAGATAAAGCACTTTTAGTTAAGCTGTATTATCAGAACTGCGATGTGCAAGAGAGGCAGGCGCTCCATAGTGTAACATTCATGCAGGATGGAGCACCTCTGCACAACACAGGTCCTGTCCAGCACCTGCTGCGATCGACATTTGGCGATGACTATGTCCTCAGTCACTCTATCCCGCATGAATGGCCACCAAGATCTCCAGACCTTACTCCTTGTGACTTTTGGTTATGGGGCAACTTGAAGTCACAGGTGTACAGAGGTCGGCCGACGTCATTGGCCATGTTGAAAGAAGCTATTCGCCATCATGTGACAGGAATTACAGATGAAACCCTCTTTGATGGTATGCAAGGTGTCGTACCACATCTGACGTCCATTCTCATGAATGACGGCCATTACATTGAACATTTTTAATCCTAGTTGCATTGCGAACTGTGCTACGCCACTGCACAAACTACTGACACAACTGAAGCACCACCTGTCGGTGGCAAATGTAACTATTCTGGTAATAAAATTTTTCGTTATTACAAAAAAAATCCCATGTCTTTCTGTGAAAACCACATCGTTCTACTGTCTATACTTTTCAAATTATTGAATTTTAACTTTTTCTGTTACTTTTGGATCACTCAATATATATATATATATAAATATATATATTTAAAAATTAATAATTATACTGAATAAGAACACCGAGAAAGGTAAGAAAACTTTAATTAATATAATCCGACTAGTTTTGTTGGAACGCCGAATTCTTCAGGTAACAAATAACTGTAAAAAACATGGATTTCTCAAATTAACAAAATAGGAATAGCAACAGTCATATTTGAACTGGTGTCTGCATTGCAGGACTAGAATGAGTTGTAAGTGAGTGGCAACTGATTCGAGAGAGCCAGAACTCAATCACTGCGCTGTGGGTGTCAGCCAAACTGTAGCTTAAATTGTTGTTTATGTGTGATGCGTCCAGAACTATTTCTTTTGATTCTACAATATGTCTCTCAAGTTCGTCACCACATTTATGGATATTGGTCATAAGATTCCAGTCTATCTGGTTTTGAAGTTCTTCTAGATTAGAGTTAGCGGAGAAAAGAACATGACTGGAGAGTGCACTTGCATGAGTTCTTTTGTAAGAGATGTAACGCTGGTGTTCCTCAAGAATTAGTGAAATAGACTTATCAGTCTGTCCATAATAAGGTTTACTGCAGTTGCAGATGACTTTATAAACTCCTGGAAACTGAAGTTGGTTGTGTTTTGGTTTGGGGCAACTCAGAAAGGAACAAAGCTTTGGTAGGGTGGTGAAGTAGGTTTTAATGTTGAATTTCTTTGTGTATATGTATATACACAGATATACATATATGTGTGTATATACAATACATACATGTATATACATATATACACATACACATATATAGATGTGTATACATATACATATGCACATGATTGTCAGACATGCAAAAATATTTTGGGAAAATTTGGAGAAAAGAGCAAAGCTAATAATAATGGCAAACACCTGTTGGATTTCTGCTCAGGACATGGACTGGTTATTACTAATACAATGTTGCAACATAAAAACATGCAGAAATTCACATGGAGAGAAGAGGCAGGGAATAAGAAAAGTCTCATTGACTATGTTATTGTTGATAGTGATATTTTCTCCCTGGTGCAGAACACCAGAGTGTGCAGAGGATTTGAAATTGGAAGTGATCACCATTTAGTCTTGAGCAGAATAAACTTTAATTTCATATCGAAAAGAAGAACATGTAAGAAAGCTTTAAAGTGAATAAAAGTTGACCATCTTTCAGATGTGAACTGTAGACTAAAATACACAAATATTATTCAAGAAAAAATGAAAGAGTTTGAGAACAAGAACCAAAACTTGAAGATTTAGTGGCAAGCCCTGAAGAAAAACATGGATTCAGCCAGGGAGGTATATGGTGAAGTTGTCTGCAAGGATAGAAAAATAAGACCTCCAAACACAGGAAGTTAAAGAGGCAGTGAACAAAAAGAAGAAAGCATATCAAAAGTTCCTGGCAAATAAGACAGCTTGTGTCATTAGAAAATACAGAGACAAATGTAAGAAAGCTAAACACTGCGTAAAATTAGATAAACAAAAGCCATGGGAAGATTTTGGTAAGAACATAGAAAGTAAATATCAAGACGTGGTAAGATATTCTGGAGGTTTTTGAAGAAGCTCAGAAATGGAAAAAAGAGTGCTGTAAAGAAATTAGAGATGATAAAGGTGACATGAAAACAGGAGAAAAAGATATCCTTGAAGTATGGAGTAATTACTTCGAAAAAATGCTAAATGAAACAAGCAGTGATGACAGCACAGTGGTAAAAAAACTGACAAGGCATACAGTCAGGAATATATATCCATACTTGAAGTAGAAAAAAACCATCAAAAGCCTGAAATGTGGAAAGGCAACTGATATTCGATGATATTCGAATATCATCAAATATCAGCGAATAGATGATATTCGACCAGAAATGCTCGAGTATGGAGGTATGAAAGTCTTACAGTGGCTGAACTGCATAGTTCAGAAGGCCTGAACAGAGGGATGAACCCCATATGATTGGAGTAGAGCTCTCATAGTACCCATATATAAAAAGTGAAATAAAACTGAATGTGAGAATTACAGAGGTATTTCATTACTGAGTGTTCCTGGTAAGATATATGCAAGTCTACTTGAGAAACGGTTGAGAAGAATTGTGGAAGAAAAGCTTTGTGAAGAACAAGTTGGATTCAGGCCAAATAGAGGCTGTCAGGATCAGATTTTCACTTTATGACAGATAGTTGATAAATTATGGGAATATAACAAAGATCTGTATTTAAGTTTTGTAGATCTGGAAAAGGCATATACAAGGTGCCAAGAGAGAGAAGCTATTCAAAACACTACAGTATATGGTGTCAATGGGGCATTTTATCAAGCAACACTTAGTCTTTATTTGAGTTTTAAGTCAGCAGTGAGTACAGGGGATCCTCGACCTACATCGTCCTCGACATGCGTTATTTCGACTTTAAGGCGATAATCCCATAAATAATTTAAAAATTAAATTTCAACTTGAAGCAGCACAACGTAAAATTCAAACTTGTTTGTGAGTGCGGCAGAAGAATACGCCATTATGCGGCATTTGTTTGGAAGAGGTAGCGTCGCTTGGGTCCCAGCATACACTCTTTGGGTACCGCGTGCTTTGTTTACATCCGCTCTCTCACTTTTGTGTTTGTGTTTATTTGTGACTTTTGACCCTTCAATATGGCTCCCAAACGTAAGGCAGACTCTTCTGATGGCAGTGTGTCGAAAAACAGGAAAGCCATTTCATTAGAAGTGAAATTAGACATTATTTTACTTCTAATGTGCAAAAAAGGGAGAAATGCCAACGAACATCGGCCGCGCATTGAACTTAAGTCATACCACAGTCGGGACTATTCTTCCTTTCACTATGCCTTATCCCATGTTAAATGGGGTCGCCGCACCGATCTTTAATCTTTCTTTTCCAAGTTCTCTGCTCCATGGCATCCTTCGGACTCCATCGTTTCTCCCTAAGATCCTCTGTCACCTTATCCTTCCACCTGAGATTAGGTCTGCCTCTTTTCCTCCTTCCCTCCAACTCCATATACTCCCCTCATTTACCAACATACTCCTCACCCTTCCTCTCTACATGTCCGAACCACCTCAGCCTACTTTCTTGTATCTTCTTGCCAATTGGTCCCACCTTATCTGTCCCTCTGATGTAGTCATTCCTTATCCTGTCCTTCTTTGTCACACCACTCATCCATCTCAACATTCGCATCTCCGCTACCTCCATCTTCCTCTTCTGTGCCTTTGTTATAGGCCACGTCTCCATGCCATGAAGCATCGCCGGCCTCACCACCATCTTATACAGCTTTCCTTTCCTCTTACAACTCACTCTCTTGTCGCACAGGACCCTGCTCATCTTCCTCCAGTTCATCCAGCCGCATGTTATTCGGTGCTGTATTTCCTCATCCAGGTCACCATTCCTCTCGACGACCAACCCAAGGTACTTGAATTTCTTCCCTGAAATTAGCCTTTCACCCTGAAGTCGTATGATCATATCCTCATTACTCCCTGTTGACATATATTCAGTCTTCTCCCAGTTAATTTTCATGCCTCTCTCCTCCAATACCTTTCTCCACTCTTCCAGGGTATTTTCAAGCTTCTCTTGGGATGATTCGCATAGAACAATGTCATCGGCAAACAGCATGCTCCATGGTGCCTCCTTCTTGACATCCTCCACTAGTACATCCATGACCAGGTCAAAGAGATAGGGGCTCAGAACTGACCCTTGGTGTAGCCCTATGACAATGGGAACCCTTCTGTCATGCTGACACTAGACCTGACCTGAGTTTCTGTTCCCTCATACATCTCCTTCACCAACCTCACGTACTTCTCCGACACCCCCTTCTTCCTCATACACCTCCATACCTCCTGCCTGGCCACTCTGTCATGCCTTTTCCAGGTCTATAAACAACATATGCAGTTCCACTTGCATCTCTATATTTCTCCATCAATCGCCTTAGTGCAAATATCGCATCCATTGTCCCTCTTCCTGGCATAAATCCAAACTGCTCCTCACCAATTTTTGTTTCCTGCCGTATCCTCCCTTTAATTACTCTTTCCCATATCTTCAATGTGTGTGACATCAGCTTGATCCCTCTATAGTTGCCACAGTCTTGAACATCTCCTCTTCCTTTGTAGATTGGGACGAGAATACTTTTCCTCCATTCCTCTGATATCTTTTCCTGTTGGAAAAGATACCAGAGGAATGGAGGAAGAGGATAAAGGATTATCAAGGATAAAGTTCGCATCCTTAAACATGTGAAAGGATTGGTGTCCATGAAATCGACTGTGATTACGAAAAAACGTACTAGGCTCATGATTGAGATGGAAATGCATCTTGTTCTTTAACTGGAAGACCAGCATCAACGCCGTATTCCAATTAGCCTCATGTTTATTCAAGAAAAGGCGAAAAGATTGTTTTGAGGCATTGAAAAGTGAAAGAGGGGAATCGAGTGCAGGTGAAGAGTTTAATGCCAGTAAAGGTTGGTTTATGCGATTTAAAGCTTGGGGCAATTTACATAACCTTAAGGTGCAAGGTGAAACTGCTAGTGGTGATGATAAAGCAGCTGGTGAGTTTCCTGAGGGGTTGGCTGAGATAATAAGGGAGGGGGGGCTACAGTGCTCAACAAGTGTTTAATGTGGAGGAGACAGGCCTATTTTGGAAACGTATGCCTAATTGTACCTATATTGCCAATAAGGAGAAGGCAGCATCAGCCATAAACCTGGTAAGGAGAGACTCACTTTGCTTCTTGGGGCTAATGCTGCTGGCGACTTAAAACTGAAGCCCTTGTTGGTCTATCAGGTTGAAAATCCAAGGGCACTAAAGGGCATTTGGAAGGGTCAACTGCCTGTCATCTGGAGGTCCAATAAGAAGGCATGGGTGACACTTCAAATCTTCGAGGACTGGTTTACGAACCATTTTGTGCCAGAAGTTCAGCGTACTGTACAGCCAAGGGTCTGCCCTTTAAGGCATTGTTAGTGTTAGACAATGCCCCTGGTCACCCTGCCCACTTGGATGACTTTCACCCTAATGTTAAGGTGGTTTACCTTCCACCAAACACCACAGCCCTTTTGCAGCCTATGGACAAGGGTGTTATTGTTTCCTTTAAGGCCTACTACCGCCGCAGGACATTTGCTATGGCTTTCAGGGCAACTGATAAAGACAGGAACTTAACCCTCAAAGACTTTTGGAAATTGTATAGCATTTATAATGGCATACAAAACATTGAACATGCTTGGGATGAAGTGAAGCAGACAAATCTGAATGGTATATGGATTAAACTGTGTCCCCAGTTTGTGAATGATTTCCATGGCTATGAGGAGACAGTTGAGGCTGTCACAGAGAAGGTTGTTGGCTGGGGAAGCAGATGAATTTGGAAGTGGAGGCCGAAGATGTCACAGAGCTTCTGGCATCTCATGGGGGAGGAGTTGTCAGAAGAAGACCTCATTCAGTTAGAGAAGCAGCTGATTGAGGAGGAGGAAACAGTTCCAACCCCTGAACCCAGGAGATTCACGACCAAGGGCTTGGCAGAAGGTTTTGCCCTCATTCAGGATGGGCTGGCCAAGTTTGAGGATCCCAACACTGCTAGGTACACAAAGGTCTTCCGAGGGGTTATGGATTGCCTGCAGTGTTATAGGGAGATATACAAGGAGAAGAGGATGGTAACATTCCAGACTAGCCTGAAACATTTTTTTCACGAAGGTAGAGAGGCCTGCAGCAGGTGCTGGTACCTCAACTGTCTCTTCAGTTCCTCTTCCAGCCTCTCCTGCCTCCTTCCATTAAGTCAGTCTCTCCCTCCTTGCAATGCCCCTTCCAGTGTGCAAGCCAACCACAGGATAAAAGGTAAAGAATTGTTTTAATTTTTTTTAATTTTTTTTTTTAATCACCTGTACAGAATGTTTCATTTGTCATTTTGGGGATTGTTCTCATTTTTATGTTAGTTTTTTTATTACAGTTTCATTTTTGTCATTTTTCTGTACTATACAGTAATTATGTTCTCCCTTTCATTTTCCTATGGCCTAGTTCTGTTTCTTGATATATATGCGTGACCTTAGGGTGTTTTAGGTTAGGTAAGTAACTTAGGCTACGGTAATTCTGAACTGCATCGAAAATCGCATTACATCGGTCCGTAGGAACCCCTGTATTGAAGGAAGTACAGGAAGGTGGTTCAATGTTAAATCTGGTGTCAGACAAGGATGTACATTATCTCCTCTGTTATTCATTATCTATATGGATCACATTATGAGGGAAAGTGGTATTAAACCTGATATCAAAATTGGAGATATTAATCTCAGCTGTTTGCTTTATGCGGATAATGTTATACTTCTAAATAAATCCGCTACAAGTCTGCAAGATTACCTGACTAAAATGAATAACTGTTGTAAAAGATATGGTATGAAGGTCAGCATTAAAAAGACAAAGACAATGAAAATAGGTAAAAACATTGAAAATATCAATTGCATTGTGAATGGAGAACCTGTAGAACAAATAAAACTTTTCAGCTACTTAGGCATAATTTTTAGTGAAGATGGTAAAATTAAATATTTTAATTAATAAAGACAACAGAATCAACAAAGCTGGTATGGTAGGAAGTCAACTGAATAAATTTATAAGGAATTTCTCTCTCATTCATTATTAGCTAAACTCTAAAACTAATATCTTATTAGATAAAACTTTAAATTAGCTGTATACAAGACAGTGTTCAAACCAATTTTAACTTATGGATCTGAAAGCTATGTCAGAAGCAAAATACTTGACCAAAGACTAGAGAGGGACCGCAGACATGAGAGGCCTGAGAAAGATTAGGGGCATGAACAGATGGCATCAATGGCAATACATTAAAAACAAGGATATTAGGAAAGAACTTGACATTGTCGGCATCCAGGAATGCATTAGCAGAGGTAATCTCAGGTGGTATGGACACTTAAACAAAATGGGAGAGGAAAAGTAGCAAAACAAGTGTTCTCGGCCAGGTTGGCAGGAAAAAGTCTGTTACCTGACAAGACAAAAATATAAGATCTGATAATATTGGTGTCTTGTCAGGTAACAGACTCATTTGGAGGAAAATTGTAGATAGGAAGTTAGTAACGATGTAAATTTTTCATGAAGTACTATCATATCCAGTACACCCCTTGAGGATATATACCAGGAAGTTGATTATGATGATGATATATACAAATACACACATATGTATATATGCATATATATGTGGGAGCACAAGGAGGGGGGGTGATTATGATGAGCTCAGGAGACAGCTTGCGGGTGTAGCGTGGTATGAGGAGTTAGCTGGAAAAGAGATCAATGCAGCTTGGGGGATTTTCAAAAACTATTTGGTAGATGCAATGTCTAAATGTATTCCAGGGGTGAGAAGGTTAAATAAGGTAGGTGTGAGATGGATGAATAAAGAGATTAAGCATGCGATACAGAGAAAAAGGGCATTGTGAAGGCTGCATAAGAGAAGTGGAAATAACCAATCTCATGAGGTCTATAAAGACAGGCAAGGAGGATGACTTTGTTGGTGCGAGTAGCTAAAGAGAGGTATGAACAGCAGTTAGCTACTGAAGCCAAAAAGAATCCTAAGGAGTTCTTTCGATATGTAGCCAGCAAAAGAAAGAATGATTATGGAAGGATGACACTGATTGGAGAAATTGGTATAAAGACAGCTGTTGCAGAATGTGTGGTGGAGATACTTAATGAGCAGTTCATAAAGATCTTTCAATCTTGTGAATGTGACTTCATGGAGAGATTGAGAGCAGTTGATGGGGAGGAGAGACTGACTGTAAGTGAGCAAGAGTTGCATGGTGAGTTGAGTAAACTAGATGTAAATAAGGCTGTGGGACTTGATAATATATCACTGCGTATTCTGAAGGAATGTGCCAGGGAGTTGACACCCGCTTTGACATATTTTTTTAATACGAGTCTTGCACTTGGTCAAGTTCCTAAGGAGTGGAAGAAGGGCAAGATTGTGCGACTTCATAAAGAAGGTGATCGAACTCAAGCATCAAACTATAGGCCTATCTCTGTGTCAGGTGTTGCGGTTAAGTTGTAAGAAGCTTGTGAGAACTAGGATCCAGAGTTAGGTTGACAACAATGGTATTATCTTTGATGGACAGCATGGATTTGCTAAAGGGAGGTCATGTTTTAGTAATCTACTTACATATTACAATAAAGTGACTGCTCCCTTGGACAGAGGAGAAGGATACACAGTAATATACTTAGATTTTGCAAAGGCTTTTGATAGATTACCGCATGATAAGTTGATAGTCAAACTGGAGTGGATAGGGTTGGATATTAGATTGGTGCACTGGATTGGAGACTGGATATCTAATAGGTATCAACAAGTTGTGTATTGGGGGTGCGATATCCAGGAAAAGGAAAGTCACTAGTGGAGTGCCTAAGAGGTCTGTTTTAGGACCAATACTGTTTAATTTGTATATTAATGATATTGGCGAAGATTTGGATGGAGATATTCAGTTGTTTGCAGATGATGCAAAGTTGGGACGAACCATGAAGAGTAGAGAAGATGTTGTTGCCTTACAGGAAAACTTGAATAAATTGAGTGATTCGACATGGAAATGGGGATGTGAGTTCAATGCTGCAAAATGTAAGGTTTTAAAATTTGGAAAACAAAGATGAGATGCAGAATTTATGCTTGGTGTGAATATATTGTTGGAGGTAGAGGAAATAAGAGATCTGGGGGTGATAGTGGATAAGGATCTAAAATTTAGGGGACACATCGCCAAAATTGTGAAGACAACACAAAGACTTCTGGGAATGATGCGGAGGACACTGACTTGTAGAAGCAGGGTGATTCTTGTTCCATTGTATAAGGCTTTGATTAGGCCACACATGGACTATTGTGCCCAGATTTGGTCACTGGGTTTTCAGAAGGATGAAGAGATGTTGGAAAGGGTCCAAAGGCAACTGACTAAGGTAGTTTCTGACCTCTGGAATGTCGAGTATGAGGAAAGATTGAGAAGATGTAATTTGCAGAGGCTGGTGGACAGGAGGAAGAGGGGAGATATGATAGAGACCTACAAGTTGGTAAGGGGTTGTTATAGGATCATTGGTGGAGAAGTTCTACAGAGAATAGTGGGAGATCAGGGGAGAACCAGAGGTCATCCCTGGAAACTGTATAAAGAAGTGTGAGTAGGGGAGTTAGAGGGATGTTTTTTTCGTGCAGAGTTTTGAATGATTGGAATGCCTTGCCTGAGAGTGTGGTCTCTGCAAGGAGTTTGGGTGTGTTTAAGACATGGTATGATGAGATGTGTGTGTGTGATAAAAGGACCTCCCAGATGAGTCTTTGACTCCATGAGGTCTTGGGGTAATAATAATAATAATATATATCTATATTACCCCCCCCCACACACACACACTATGCTTTGCTGAAAGTTTTCTTCACTTATTCATTACTCCAGTGCTTCCCAAACTTCTGGATGTCAGGGCCCCCTTTGCAAAAATTAAAATATTTCACGGCCCCCCTCGAAAAAAAATCGTAATAGAGAGATATATTTTTATAATATTTATTGTATTTATATTCAATACAAAACATACACAGCGAATATTGCAAAAATCAAATGCATATATTACATTTTTTGCTTCTTACTGTTTGGTTCTGAAGACAATGCGGGCTGTTCTGGTAAAATATGAAATACTGTCCCTTTTTTTTTTTGAGTCTGTTTCTGCTTCTTCTGGTTGTTCGTGGGAATTTTTTTATTTTTATTTTTTATCAGCCACTTATCCATCTCAGGGTTAAATTTTTTAACGTAGAATAGATCAAATAATATCACTACTTACCAATACTGGCACACCACAGGCTGATAACATGAAATTAGTGAATATTACCTGAATAAGGGAATCCCAGGGTCAGGAAATTTTTCTCTTTTGTGACTTTTCTCTGTTTACGGTAATTAAGCCTAACACGAAACAGACAGCAAAGGCAGGTTATTAAAACGTGCATATGATTTGTGTGGTATTAACAAAAGATCGTGCAACCGAAAGAAACGCACAGCTGACAATTGAGTTGAAATGGTACTCTCTTCAACCGAATTTCATACGTGAAAATGCCATAACATTCATTATATATATATATATATATATATTAATTAGTTTTAACACTTTTACGAATTTTAACACGTTCAGTTGAATTTTATTGCTGCCTTGGAAAATCGAACTCACACACATCTAATTAATAACAATAGTTTTTAGTTAGATACTGTGTTTGCCCATGCAACATATGGTTTTGTTTCAGTCTATACAGCATAGTTTCTGTATGAGGGGACACTGCTTTGAAATGAAACATATGAATAAGCAATATTTACTAATATTCATTAAGCGCCGAAATACGCAGGAAGCAAAGTTTGTGAACAAACACCAATGCGTGAATTTTTCCATTAAAATATAAAAAATAACAAAAAAGAAATAATAAATAATAAAAGTTAAATATGTTTCTTTTAAAATAAAAAAAATCTACTTAGTCTTAAAACATTTTAAATTTGTTTTCATTATTTCACGGTCCCCCTCAACAAAACCTATGGCCCCCCAAGGTGGCCGCGGCCCACAGTTTGGGAAGAGCTGCATTACTCAAGTGATACACTTGGATTAAACCAAGAATATAATTTCTTGGCTTTGCTGTTTTTTAGAAGAGGTAGTGGAACATTCCTGGAAAGTTGCTTAACAGAAGGAAAGTAACTGTTACAGAACTTATTAAAACTTATTATAACTTATATCTTATCTTACTGCTACTTAAAAAGTGACAGCATGCAAATGAAACAATTACAGAACAAGAGCACTTTGTAATTAAAACTTGAAATACTATTGACAGTCAGTTAAAAGGCACAAAGTGTTTTATTACAGACAAATGTGAACATTACAGTTCCAATCTTCATGCTTGGCATGTAATACATTGTAGTGCACTTAATTATGGTTTAAATATCTCAGGCATTCACCTAATTTTTTTCCATTAGATTTTATTTCAAATTATAGTTCAGAACTCTTTTATGTAAATGATCAAACCAGTAATGCTCTATTTTTTAACATCTCAGCTATATGGTAACTTTAAATTTCACTGCTAAATCAGAATGCAAGTACATACCCCAAATATGGTGGACCATATAGAGCTGACCAATCTGAGAAAAGAATCCAGCAACAGCATGAGTCTTCCTATATGTGATCCCACGTGCCCTACATGAAGCAAAGAAAGAGATATAAAAACTTGATAAATTACAAAAAATAAAATCAAACTATTCTGCTTACTGCAATAATAATTGTTACATAACACTTATAATAAAATGATCAACTGGTAATCTGGCCACCACAGGTTTTTATTTACAGAATTTCTCATATTTGCATAGATATCTAAGGGAAACATTAATGGCATCCTCTTGCAGCTAAGCTGTAACAGAATCTATAGCATATTAGTACATTGCATATGTAAATTGCATAAGAGAAAATTTTTGGAAGTAATGGTTGACTGAATACCTAGAGTGAAGAAGATACTTTTTTTGGAGTCAAATGATCATCATAGAAATTAAACAGGAACTGTAGATGGAAACAGATTGTGGAAGACATACAAAGAAAGAGAGAGAGGTAGAGAACAGCCTGCATTGAAGAACATAAAGCTCTGGATAGGAAAGTGACTAGTATTGTAAGGAGAGAAAAATTAGAATACAAGAGGAGACTAGTACTATAATCCAAGGAGTTTTTTCACTATTTGGCAAGCAAGAGAAAAAATTATTTTGGATAGATTACTTTGACGAATGGAGATGGAGCGTGGATGACCAATGCCGATGACATAGTTGGGCTGTTTAGTGATCACTTCAATAGTGTTCCATCTTGGCACAGCGTGCAGTATTATTAGAAGGATAAGGAGTAACAAAATGCTAGAAGTGAATGAAGAGGATATATTCTGAATACTGAATATGCTAAATATCAGTAAGGTAGGAGGACTAGATGTAATTTTGTCAAGTGCTTTAAGGACTTGTGCTATGGGACTGACCTACCATCATCAAACAGCCATTAACTTGGCTGTCTGATGAAACTCTTGCAATGGAACAAGTTCCTGAAGAGTGGAAGGAGAGTAAGATAGTGCCAATGCATAAAGGTGGTGGTAGAATGAAGATATAAAACTATAGGCCGGTTTGTATTTCTTCACTAGCTTTTAAGATATTAGAGAAATTGGTAAGAACTTGTATACAGAATTGGACAGATAAAAGCAATATTATTTATGAAGGGCAGCATAGATCTGTTAAGGAGCACTCTTGTTTTAGCAATCTGGTTACCTTTTAGAATAGAGTAATGAGAGCAAGGTATACACTGTCATTTTTCTGAGTTTTGCAAAAGCATTTGACAGGGTGCCACATTACAAGTTGGTATTTAACATATGGATTTGGATTTTGATAGATATCAGAGTTGAGTAGGGAAGCAGTATCAGGGAGTAGGAATACTATAAGTGGAGTTCCACAGGGTTCAGTCCTGGAATGATTACTCTTCAATCTTTATGTCATCGATATTGTAATAGGACTACAAAGAGAGAGAGAGATATTCAGTTTTTTGCAGATAATGTGAAGCTTGGGATGACTAATAGTGCTGATGTTTTGGACCTTTGAGAGTATTTGAATAAGTTGAAAGGACAATCAGATAAATGGGGATTTCAGTTTAATGCAACTAAATATGAAGTTTTGAGATCCACAGATGGAAATGCTCACTTTGTGAAGTAGACCAGAAGAAGTGGAGGAAGCAAGAGATCTTGTCGTGATTGTAGATAGAGGTCAGAAGTTCCAAAGACATTCTCAGAGAATTGCTACAATATTGAGGAGGACACTGATCACAAGAGATAAAAGTGTAGTGGTTCCATTGTATAAAGCTTTGATCACAACACATCTGGATTTCTATGCTCAGATCTGGTCACCAGGATTTAAAGGGGGATTAAGTGACTATGGAGAGGGAGTGAAGAGATGGATAACAGAAATGATATCAGGACTGTACAATGCTGATGATGAGGACATTCATACTGCAGAGTTTGGTGGATAGAAGACAAAGAGAGGATTTAACTGAGGCATTTAAGCTGAAAATGGGTTATTAATGAATTAACATTTGGGAGATTTTTCATATGGCAAAATAAAGGGAGGTAAGAAGGACAAGGGGCCATCTTTGGAAGTTGCAAACAGAAGCAGTGAGTAAAAGGATAAGAATTAAGTTGTTTTGCATGGTGAGTGCTAGGAGCATGGATTGCACTGCCTGAGAAGATGGATGGATGAGGTTAAGGCATCTTACTCTCCCCAATTTATACTGCTGTAGTTAAAATCTCCCATAATAATCATTCTTGTTGCACTTCTTCTGCATTAAATTCTCCTTTGGTTGTATCTTCCAATGGAGCTCTTCATTTAAAGCCCTTCGATTAGAATAGGCCTAAGTTCGATTCTCGTCGCGACGGGAAAAATCTTTATCTGGATGATTTTCAATCGAAGGTGAGTTAGCCAATCTCATACGGGTTTTTTCTCCTGGAAACTCAGGTTTTTCATCCCGCACACAGACAAATCGGCCCTTTAGAACACACGCAATTTACAGACACAGAATACCAGTTGTAGTGGAGGCGGGCGGTAGATGGCGTTGAAGGAGACAATTCGTAGTAGGGGTATGGTGCAGTAGTTGAGACAGTTGTAGGTGTCCTCCCACGATGAGTCTTTGAACTCCTTGGAGGTGTCAGGAATAATAATAATAATAATAATAATTTGTGACTTTCTGTACCCATCCTATTCTTAGAATCTTCCTCTATCAAGTTCCTTCAAGAGCCAAAATTCTTTTTCTTGATTCCTTATTTATTACCCACATTTTAGATCCTTACAGTACAGTGCTAAAGATGCATGTTTCTAGTACCCTTAATTTTGGTTCCACGCTGATCACTTTACTTTTCCAGATGTTATCCATGGCCTTTAGATGAGTTCTTTCCTTTACAATCCTGATCTTTATTTATTTTTTACAGTCCAAGTCATATGTCATTTTATTTCCTAAATAGTTGAATTGTTCTACATTTTCTATATCAATTCCATCCACTTGGATCTTTTGTTTCATGTTCTTCTCACCAAATATCACTTTTCTTTTTGTTTTGTTTTTTCCAAGTTCATAACAAGTCCAAATCTCATCCCATCTTCACTTAACAGTTTCAATGTTTTTTTGTGCGCTGGGGTACTTAAGGGTCAAAGCTGTATAACTGACAGGGACCTCTCAGTTATACAGCCAGGACTTCTCACCGAATGTCTAATCCTCACATTCTTGTGGTGCACCCCGTTAGGTATCTACCTGGATACTGAATGAACGAGGATAGTTTCATTCAGTATCCAGGAAGCTAGCTAAATTGTATTTAGCTAACTAAATTGTATTCTTATAGGCTTAAACCACAAAAAAAAAACAATGATGGTACAACATGTCAGAATTTCATGCTGGGTGTCGACCAGTTAAACAAGGCCCGAGTTGTTATTGACAGGGACCCAAGGCGAACATCAAAAAGTCAGCTACTAGAACAAATACTAAAAAACACCCCAACTCAACATCACCAGAGTTCAAGATCGGTACTATCAACATAAGAAGCCTGAATGGCGAAAAAAATGGAACTAGCTCAGGAATTGGATAAGTACCAGATCAACTAAATAGGGGTGACTGAAAAAAAAAAGGCAAAATCTGGTGAGATTTTCTGAGCAATAAATACAAAATTTTATATTCAGGCAATGACAATCAAGGAAAAAAAGGTGTATCTATAATATTGAACACAATATACAAGGCTAATCGTCTTGAATGGCAAGATTCAGACCAAACAGAATGGGGACTGGATAATGAGACTTATTTGTGCCTATGGTCCCCACAGAAGGTTCTACTAAGGTAGACGTGGAGGAATTTTTTGAGGATTTAGGGAAAGCAACTGACACAATGAAAAAGGAAAAGCTGGTCCTTGTTGGGTATCTCAATAGCAGAGTACGAAATGATTGTCAAACATACAAAAATATTTTGGGAAAATTTGGAGAAAAGGGCAAAGCCAATAATAATGGCAATACCTGTTGCTCGGGACATGGAGTAGTTATTACTAACACAATGTTCCAACATAAAAATGTGCACAAATTTACATGGAGAGAAGAGGCAAGGAATAAGAAAGTCTCATTGACTATATTATTGTTGATAGTGATGTTTTCCCACTGGTGCACGACACTAGAGAGTACAGATGATTTGAAATTGGAAGAGATCACCATTTAGTCTTGAGCATAATAAAACTGAATTTCATACCGAAAAGAACATGTAAGAAAGTTTTAAAGCGAATAAAACTTGGGCAGCTCTCAGATGTGAACTGCAGACTAAAACACACAAACATTATTCAAGAAAAAATGAAAGAGTTTGAGAACAGCAACCAAACATTGGAGATTCAGTGGCAAGCCTTGAAGAAAACCCTGATTGATTCTGGCAGAGAGGCATGTGGTGAGGTTATCTGCAAGGATAGAAAAAATCAGAACCCCATGGTGGATGCAGGAAGTTAAATTGGCAGTGAACGAAAAGAAGAAAGCATATCAAAAGTTCCTGGCAAATAAGGCAGCTTGTGTTCTTAGAGAATACAGAGACAAATGTAAGAAAGCTAAACAATGTGTAAAACTAGCTAAACAAAAGTCATAGGAAGACTTCGGTAAGAACATAGAAAATAAATATCAAGGAGGTGGCAAAATATTCTGGAAGCTGTTGAAAAAGCTCAGAAACTATTATTATTATTATTATTATCCAGGCCTCCATGGAGTCAAAAGACTCATCGTGGGAGGTCGTTTTTAGGAAATACAAAGTCTATCATACCACTCCTTGAACCCATTAACCGTCTCCACTCCAACCACTCTCTCAGGCAATGCATTCCAAGGTTCAACCACCATCCACGCAAAGAAACCACTCTTCACCCTCTTGCGCACAGCCTCCTTTCGTAACTTCCAGGGATGGCCCCTTGTCATCACTCCTTCCTCCCATTCCACCAAGTGAAAGAACTCTCCAATGTTTACCCTGTAACTGCCTCTCAACAGTTTAAAAGTCTCAATCATATCACCTCTCCTTCTTCTATCCACAAAACTTTGCAGTCCACATTCCCTAAGTCGATCCTCATAATTCGTATTGTACAGTCCTGAAACCATCTTTGTTATCCGCCTCTGTACCCTTTCCACATTCGATTTATCCCCTTCAAATCCTGCAGACCAAATCTGAGAACAATAGCCTAAGTGTGGTCTGATCAGGGCCGTATACAATGGAATGATAACTCTTTTATCTCTGCAGATCAGCGTCCTTCTCAGTATTGCAGCAATCCTCTGAGTTACCCTCACCACCTTTGCAATATGCTCCCTGAATTTCAGTTTTCTATCAATCATCAACCCCAGAACTCTTGTCTCCCCTACCTTCTCCAATACAGCTCCTCCAATCGAGTACGCATCCTCCCATTGATGGATCCCAAACCTAAATACTTTACATTTTGCTGCATCGAACCGAAAACCTCATTTATTTGCCCATCTGTCTAGTTTATTCAAATCCTCTTGCAGGGCTGCCACATCTGCAATATTACTGATAACCCTTCCCAACTTCACATTATACGCAAACAACTGAATGTCCTCTTGCAATCCATTGACAATATCATTGATATAAAGATTGAACAATACAGGTCCCAGTACTGAGCCCTGTGGAACCCCACTTGTAACCTTCTGCTTCCTTGATATTGCCCCCATCATACGCAACTCCCATACCTATCAGTCAGCGAGAATCCTGAATCCATTTGACTAACCCGACATTTAAAACCCATGCGCTGCAACTTAAATATCAGCTTATCATGTGGC
Organism: Typopeltis vanoorti; assembly: GCF_054136105.1. Lineage (NCBI taxonomy): Eukaryota > Metazoa > Arthropoda > Arachnida > Uropygi > Thelyphonidae > Typopeltis > Typopeltis vanoorti. The sequence goes on along the minus strand of NC_143552.1, from coordinate 7,894,594 downwards.
ACCCTGTCAAACACCTTTGCAAAAAACAAAAAAAAAATTGGCAGTATATGCCTTTCCCTCATCAACTGCTCTTGTCACTTTATTATAAAAGATAATCATATTACTAAAGCAAGAGTGCTCCTTAACAAATCCATGTCGATTCTCTCAGATAACATTACCCTGATCTACCCAACGCTGTATATACTCCCTCACTAATTTCTTCAAGACCTTAACAACTACTGATAACACACAAACAGGCCTATAATTAGACACTTCCAGTCTGTTACCGCGCTTATTCAGCGGCATTATCTTACCTTCCTTCCATTCCCTGGGTACGTTTCCTTCAGCCAGACTTTTATTGAAAAGCCAGGTCAACGGAGCTGTCAGTTCTTTAGCACATTCTCTCAAAACCCGTTGTTAAATACCATCCAGTCCAACAGCTTTATCGGTAGGAAAGAGTGCCGTAAAAAGAATTATAGATGATAAAGGTGACATGAAAACTGGTGAAAAATATATCCTTGATGTATGAAGTAATTACTTTGAAAAGTTGCTAAATGAAACGAGCAGATGACAGCATAGTAGTAAAAAACACTCAACAGACATGCAATCAGGAATACACATCCATAGTATTGAAGTAGAAGTAGAAAAAGCCATCAAAAGCCTGAAATGAGAAAAGGCAGCAAAAATAGATGATATTCGACCAGAAATGCTCAAGTATGGAGGTATAAAAGTCTTACATTGGCTGCACTGCATAGTTCAGAAGGTCTGGACATAGGGACAAATTCCAGATGATTGGAGCAGCACTCTCAGAGTACCCACATATAAAAAGGTAAATAAAACTGAATGTGAGAATTACAGAGGTATTTCCCTACTGAGAAGGATTGTAGAAGGGAAGCTTGGATTCAGACCAAACAGAGACTGTCAGGATCAGATTTTCACCTTATGACAAATAGCTGAGAAATCATAGGAATATAACAAAGATCTGTAATTTAAGTTTCGAACATCTGGAAAAGGTGGATACCAGTGTGCCAAGAGAGAAGCTGTTCAGAGTGCTACCGTTGTATGGTGTCAACGGAGCATTATATCAAGTAATACTTAGTCTTCATTTGAGTTGTAAGTCAGCAGTTAGAATTGAAGGAAGTACAGGAGGAAAATCTGAGAACAATAGTGTATCTGTGGTCTGCAGTGTACTTCTGATCAGAGTTTTATACAACAGAATGATAACTCTTTTATCTTTTCAGGTCAGCATCCTTCTCAGTATTGCAGCAATCCTCTTCACCACCTTTGCAATATGCTCCCTGAATTTCAGTTTTCTATTAATCATCAACCCCAGATCTCTTGTCTCCCCTACTTCCTCCAGTACAACTTTTAATGTTAAATCTGGTCAGACAAGGATGTACATTATCCCTTGTGTTATTTATTATCTGTATGGATCACATTATGAAGGATAGTGGAATTAAACCTGATATCAAAATCGGAGATGTTAATCTCAGATCTTTACTTTATGCAGATGATGTTATACTTCAAAATAATCCAGTACAAGTCTGCAAGATTCGCTGACTAAACTGAATAACTGTTATAATAGATCTGGTATGAAGGTCAGCAATAACAAGAAAATGAATATAGGCATAAGCATTGAAAATATCAACTGTATTGTGAATGGAGAACATATAGAACAAATAAAATATTTGAGCTATTTAGACACAATTTTTAGTGAGAATGGTAAATGAAATATCGAAATAGACAAGAGAATCAATAACGCTAGTATGGTAGGAAGTCAATTGAATAAATGTATATGAAATAAGAGAGAAATTAGTCAAAATACTAAATTAGGTGCATAAAAGACTGGGTTAGAAATAAAACACTTGACCAAAGACTAGAGACTGCAGATATGAGTCCTGAGAAAGATTAGAGGGATGAACAGATGGCATTGGTGTCAATATCATATTAAACATGAGGATTTTTCCAGGGAGTTCTTTTGCTTGGTTGAACAGCGGGAAGGAGTGATGACAAGAGGCCATCCCTGGACGTTACGAAAGGAAACTGTGAGCAAGAGGGTGAGGAGTGGTTTCTTTGCATGGAGGGTGGTTGAACATTGCCTCATGGAGTGGTGAGAGCGAGAACGGTCAATGAGCTTAAGGTGTGGTATGATAGAGTTTGTGTTTCTTAGGGGGGACCTCCCCTCAATGAATCTTGACAGACTTTATGTTCTTAGGAAGGGCCTCCTACGATGAGTCTTTTGACTCCACGGAGGCCTGAATAATAATAATAATAACATTAGGAAAGAACCTAATATTGTTAGCATCCAGAAATGTGTTAGCCAAGCTAATCTCAGATGGTATGGTCACTTAAACAGAATGGGAAAGGAAAGATTAGCAAAACAATTGTTTTCTACCAGGTTGGCAGGAAAAAGACCCAGAGGAAGTCCAAGATATAGGTGGACTGATACAGTAAAAATTGTCTTAGAAGACCGAGATATGAGCTCTGATAATGTTGGAGCCGTGACAGATAACAGATTGATTTGGAGGAAAATTGTTGATTGGAAGTTAGGGATGATGTAAGTTGTTAATGTAGTACCATCATAATATGCTGTATACTCTTTGAGGGTACATGTCAGGAATTTGATGATGATAATGTTTTTTTTTTTTCAGTTCTTTTTTGTCTTTTTCAATAATAAAAATATCATCTGTGAATCTCAGATTGTTAATTCTCATCCCGTATACTAATATTCCTTTTACATCTATCTTCACTTGTCCAATGTGCTTTCTAAATGTGCGATGAAAATGCTCGGTGATATTGGGCCCCCCTGTGTAGCACCTCTGCTTGTTCTAAACCATTTCCCCAAATTTTCACCTATTATAACTGCTGGCATTGCATTCTTATAAACATCTTTTAATATGGCTATTAGTTATCTGTCAATTCCATAGGATTCTAACACTGCTAATTTCACTTTCTGATTGATGCTGTCAAATCTTCTTCTTCTGCAGCTTTTCCCACTTAAGTAGGGTTGCTGTTTGTGGTGAGTCTCCTCCACAACCTCCTGTCTTGGGCTGTAGCCACATCCAAGTTCTTCATCCTCAAGTCCTCCTCCGCCATCTCCCTCCATCTCTTCTTTGGCTGTCTGCATTTCCTCTTCCCCTGCACATCCATCTGCATGATTGATGCTGTCAAATGCCTTCTGAAAATCAAAAAAGCAAGTATATATTATTATTATTCAGGCTTCTGTGGAGTCAAGAGACTCATCATGGGAGGTCCTTCTTAGGAAACAAAGTCTATCATACCACTCCTTGAACTCACTGACTGTTCTTGCTCTTACCAGTCTCTCACGCAATGCATATTTCCATGGTTCAACCATCCTCCACACAAAGAAACCACTCCCCACTCTCTTGGTCCAGGCTCCCTTTCGTAGCTTCATGGGATTGCCTCTTGTTATCGCTCCTTCCAGCTGTTCCACCAAGCGAAAGAACTCCCCAATGTCCACTCTGCAACTGCCTCTCAACAGTTTAAAAGTCTCGATCATATCACCTCTCTTTCTTCTATCCATCAAACTCTGCAGTCCATATTCCCTCAGCCGATCCTCATAACTGATATTGTACAGTTCTGAAACCATCTTTGTTATCAGCCTCTGTACGCGTTTCACAGTTAATTTATCCTCTTCAAATCCTGGGGACCAAATCTGAGAACAATAGTGCACGTGTGGTCTGCAGTGTACTTCTGATCAGAGTTTTATACAACGGAACGATAACTCTTTTATCTTTTCAGGTCAGCATCCTTCTCAGTATTGCAGCAATCCTCTTCACCACCTTTGCAATATGCTCCCTGAATTTCAGTTTTCTATTAATCATCAACCCCAGATCTCTTGTCTCCCCTACTTCCTCCCATGCAACTCCTCCAATAGAGTATGAAGTATCCCATTGATGTGTCCCAAACCTCAAGACCTTACAGTTTGCTACATTAAACCAACATCCCATCCCCATTCATTTGCCCATCTGTCTAGTTTATTCAAATCTTCTTGCAGGGCTGCCACATCTGCACTATTACTGATAACCCTTCTCAGCTTCACATCATCTGCAAACAACTGAATATCCCCTTGCAATCCATTGACAATGTCATTAATATAAAGGCTGAACAATACAGGTCCCAGTACTGAGCCCTGTGGAATCCCACTTGTAACCTTCTGCTTCCTTGATATTGCCCCACCATACACGTTTTTGTTTTTTCTCCTAATTTTCTCTGCTATTAACTGCATTGTCAAAATCTGTTGAATTGTACTTCTATCTTTCCTAAATCCTGCTTGCTCATCTGCAAGGTATGATTCTCAATCTTTCTGTCAATATCATCAATCATCACCTTACCAAGGTGACTTGTCAAAGCAACTGTTCTATAATTTTTACATTCTAGCTTATTTCCTTTCTTGTATAATGTTGCTAATATCGATTTCAACCCACTCCTCTGGTATTTTTCCATCCTTCCATACCATATTACATAGTTGGTGCATTTCTGTAACCATACTTTTGCCACCATATTTTAATCATTTCTCCAGTAATGTTATCATTACTAGGACTCTTGTGTTTTATCCATCATATTGCTTGGTGGTGATAACTGCTTCAATACTTCTATCAGTTTCCCATCTCCATCTAATCTAGTTTTTCCTTCATATAGCTCACGACAGTATCCACCGATGTACCATTTTATCTTTATTCGTCAATACTTTGCCTTTTTCATCTTTAATTGTGATCTGTTTTGGTTACCAGCTTCTATTAATGGTTCTAATCATTTTATACACCTCCCTAGTTTTATGCTCTCCACATGGTTGGATGAGGATGACATCCTAACAGGAATAGAGATGGAAGGTATGATGTGTTTCGTGAGGACAAAAAGGGTAAAAAGGGAGGGGGAGAGTGCTATTGATGATAGAGAAAGAGTTATGTCCATACAAAGTAGAGATGCAAGAGGGAAATAGTGCCAGTTGTTTTGAGGCAGTATGGTATGAGATAGAGGTGAATAGAATGAAATACTTTGTTAGATGTTGTTATAGATCTGGTAATGTGGATGGTATTCGTTCATTTTGTTTCATTCATCTTCAAGGCCCACCTTTCCTAATTGGGTTGTGGGGGCAACAGCTGCAAGAGGAACTTCCAATGGTCACGATCCTCCGTCACCAAGCTCAGATGTTCCGGTGGGACTCCCAAACGTGTCCACCCAAGGTTTTGGATATAATCTATCCAGCAAGACCTTGGCCTTCCACCCTCTGGTTTGGCAAAGAGGGCCTGCTGGGGGAGTCTCTCTTGTGGCATTCTGACCAGGTGCCTGCACCAATGTAACTACGATCTCTCAACATGGAGAAGCAGCAGTTGAGTATTGAGGGTTTCCCACATTGCAGAGCTTCTGACTCTGTCGAGTCTTGTCAGCCCCGCAGCCCCTCGAATGAACTGTAAAAACTCTATGTTACGAAAATTAATAAAATCTCTAGTACATCGATTTTTACTGTAGGAACACATCTTAAAAACCATGTATATAATGTATCTATGTTTGGTATGTTTAAACTTTGTATAAAGATCAAAATAAGCCCAAAGGGAATTAACTCACTCATTGTTTAAGAGCAGAAGTAGGATGTTTGAAACCAAGGTAGTGTCTGTAAGTCGGCAGTTCCTTTTGAAACATATTTACGAGTCCTGTAGCAGGTGATCTTCAAGGTCAGTATTGAAAAGGGACAGCCTCCATCAGTCGGAAAGTCCCGTAGGCCATGTAGCCGGATTAAGGACATCAAAGGGGAAGAATAGGATTTGTCGGCGAAAGTTCGAGAACTGCCAGTCACGTGCTGTTGTACAGGGTTCTTGTAACTACGTGCAAGACATGTATGGGGATATTTGGGGTCCAATAAACTTAACCCAAAGTGCAGGGGTATTGAGAATATAAGGCTTGGAATTTTGTTGAGAAGAGCTTCCTGTTTTCATCTTGTGTGATCTGTCCACAAGAGGTTGAGGAGAGGTGCCGATTACTTCCGGAGGGGTGAGATGGGAGTCCGTCCACGAAGGGAGTTTCCAGTCCGAAGCCAAAGATAAACCGGAGGTTACAGTATAAGGGGAAATCTTGCCGTATTGGTTGAAGCCTTGCCGCTCTGTTTGAGTATGTGCATGTCCACCGACCTACGCAGTTCCTCGCCGGTCAGTTCAAGACGCCGGAAGAAACCTTTCCAGTATCCCGATGGCTGACACGATCCCTTGATAGTGCCTTGTGACTCCCATCAAGGAAAAGAAGAAAACATGGAACAGAGAAGAAACCCCGAAAAAGAAACAAGGAGGGAAGGCGTATACAAGACAGTCAGAGACCCACATGAGTCTGAATGTTAATTATTTTATGTTTGTGATTTAAGAGAATTCCCCTCAAGGAGCTGCTGAACTATTTAATATAGAAAAATAGTGGTTTAAGGTACATGAAACGCTCATAGATTTGTGAAAAATTATTGAGTTTAACGTGAGCGTAGTTAATTTCCCTAAGAAAGATTGGGCTAATTAAGATTTCCTTTGATTAATGTGTGTTAATTAATTGCTTATTATCACATCATAGAGCTGTTTTAATCAAAGGGAATGAAATATGCCAATGTGATTATCAGTCAATTAACTAAGTCTTTAAGATGAGAATGTGGTGCATGGTTGATAACTAATTACGATTGTTAATGCACACCTAGAAATTTCTTGTTCTGTGTGAATGATATTTAGTATTTGTGATATAGAATGCATTATCTGAGATTTTAATTAGAGAAGAAAATAAGAGAATTCACTAAGTAATGTGTGTTAATTTAATTGCTTATTATCACATCATAGAGCTGTTCTAATCAAAGGGAATGAAATATGCCAATGTGATTATCAGTCAATTAACTAAGTCTTTAAGATGAGAATCTGAGAGTCATATAATGCGTGTGTGGATGCATGGTTGATGACTAATTACGATTGTTGTTAATGTGCACCTAGAAATTTGTTCTGTATGAATAATATTTAGTATTTGTGATATAGAATGTATTATCTGAGATTTAATTAGAGAAAAAAAATAAGAGAGTTCATTTGTGTAATTATTCAAGATTAATGAATTTCTTGTATGAATGAAGTTTTGAATTCATGTATTGTATGGTAACTATTAGATATCAGTAATTAAATTTTCTTTATATATTAGTACATAATGGTTTGGTCTCATTTTCTTGTCTTTTGCAATGCACTGATTCAAAAATAAAAATTGAACTTAAGCAGGAAACGTTGATATAAATAGTAAGTGAGAAAAGGGCAAGGACTGCAAAGCAAATTGATAACTTGGGGATGATAAAGAGATTTTGTTGTGAAAGATTTAATAACCTACTGGAAGTACTATATTTCTTGCACCATATCGAGGCATGGATGGCACAGTCATAAATCTAAATAAATATTTCCATTGCTCTCGGGTAGAAGGAGTATAGAATACAGAAGGTAGGAATCTAGAGTATAAAAGGGGATGTATAAAATTAAGTGATGATATATTACACTGTCGCAGCATCACCTGGATATATATATATATATCAGTAAACCACCCAAGGATAATAATAGAAAACAAGAAAGAACAAAGTAAATAAGAAAAAATAAATCCCCCCATTTACAGAACCTCATTTCAGCCCACTTGGATTCGTGTCCGCATTGGATTGTAGTGACCATGAAATGTATAATCAAATTAGCCAAGCAAATAAGAAAAGAGTGATCATTATGGGTGATTTTAATTATGACAATATAGACTGGAATGATGAGATAGCAACTGGAAGTAAAGAAAATGAGTTTCTTGAGGGACAACTATCTCAGACAGTATGTAACAGAGGGGATACGAGGATTGAGGGTCTTGGATTTGATCATCTCATCAGAGGATGCAATTATAAATGAGGTGTCCAATCACCCCCCAATTGGTGAAAGTGATCATGAAGTGATTACCTCGGTGGTTGCCAGCAGTGTGAAGACATCTTTGAGAAAAGGTATATGTGGAACTACAATAGTAATTATGAAGAGCTAAGGAGACAGCCTGAGGGTGTAGCATGGAATGAGGAGTTAGCTGGAATGAGATCAATGCAGCTTGTGGGATATTCAAGAACTATCTAGTAGAAACAATGTTTAAATGTATTCCAAAGGTCAGAAGGTTAAATAAGTTAGGTGTGAAATAGATGAATGAAGAGATTAAGCATGTGATACAGTGAAAAAGGGCATTATGGAGGCAGCATAAGAGATGTGGTAATAATCAATTCCATGAGGATTACAAAAACCAGGCAAGGCAGGTGACTTGGTTGGTAAGGGCAGCAAAAGTGAGGTATGAGCAGCAGTTAGCTAATGAAGCAAAAAGAATCCTAGGGAGTTCTTTCAATATGTAACCAGCAAAAAAAAGGAATGATTATGGAAGGATGACACTGATTGGAGAAAATGGTATAAGGACAACTGTTGTGGAATATAATGTGGAGATACTTAATGAACAGTTCATAAAGATCTTTCATTCTTGTGAATGTGACTTCATGGAGAGATTGAGAGCAGCTGATGATGAGGAGGAGAGACTGACCATAAGTGAGCAAGAGATGTATAAGGAGTTGAGCAAACTTGATGTTAATAAGGCTGTGGGACTTGATAATATATCACCACGTATTCAGTTGACATCTGCCTTGACATATATTTTTAATATGAATCTTGCACTGGATCAAGTTCCAAAGGAGTGGAAGGAAGGCAAGATTGTGCCGCTTCATAAGGGGGGTGATATAACTGAAGCATCAAATTATTGGCCTATCTGTTTGTCAGGTGTTGTGGTTAAGTTGTTGGAGAACATGGTGAGAACTAGGATTCAGAGTTGGGTTGACAACAATGGTATTATCTTTGATGGACAGCATGGATTTGCTAAAGGGAGGTCATGTTTTAGTAATCTACTTCCTTACTTATTACAATATGACTGCTTCCTTGGACAGAGGAGAGTGATACACAGTAATATACTTAGATATTGCAAAGGTTTTTGATAAATAACCGCATGATAAGTTGATAGTCAAACTAGAGTGGATGGGTCGGATATTTGTGCATTGGATCGGACACTGGCTACCTGATAGGTATCAGCAAGTTGTGTATGGGGGAGCAATATCCTGGAAGAGGAAAGTCACTAGTGGTGTACCTCAGGGGCCTGTTTTAGGGCCGTTACTGTTTAACTTGTATGTTAATGATACTGGCAAAGATTTCAATGGGGATATTCAGTTGTTTGCAGATGATGAAAGTTGGGACGAACTATGAAGAGTAGAGAAGATATTGTGGCCTTACCAAAAGACGAATAAATTGAGTGAATGGGCAAAGGAATGGTGACGTGAGTTCAATGTTGCAAAATGTAAGGTTTTAAAATTTGGGAAACAAAGATGGGATGTAGAATTTATGCTTGGTGGGGATATATTGTTGGAGGTGGAGGAAATAAGAGATCTTGGGGTGATAGTGGACAAGGATCTGAAATTTAGGGGACACATAGCCAAAACTGTGAGGACAACACAAAGACTCTAGGGAATTATTATTATTATTATTATTATTATTCAGGCCTCCAAGGAGTCAAAAGACTCATCGTGGGAGGTCCTTCCTAAGAACATAAAGTCTGTCAAGACTCATCGAGGGGAGGTTCCCCCTAAGAAACACAAAGTCTATCACACCACTCCTTAACCTCACTGACCGTTCTTGCCCTCACCACTCTATCAGGTAAGGCATTCCACGGCTCAACCACCCTCCATGCAAAGAAACCACTCCTTACCCTCTTGCTCACAGTTTCCTTTCGTAACTTCCAGGGATGGCCTCTTGTCATCACTCCTTCCTGCTGTTCAACCAAGCTAAAGAACTCCCCAGTGTCAACCCTGTAACCACCTTTCAAAAGTTTAAAAGTCTCAATCATATCACCTCTCCTTCTTCTATCCATGAAACTCTGCAGTCCACATTCTCTCAGCCGATCCTCATAACTATCCTTGTACAGTCCTGAAACCATCTTTGTCATCTGTCTTTGTATCCTTTCCACAGTTAATTTATCCCTTTCAAATCCTGGGGAACAAATCTGAGAACAATAGTCCAAGTGTGGTCTGATCAGAGACTTATACAACAGAATGATAACCCTCTTACCTCTACAGGTCAGTGTCCTTCTCATTATTGCAGCAATCCTCTGTGTTACCTTCACCACCTTTGCAATATGTCCCCTAAACTTCAGGTTTCTATCAATCATCAACCCCAGATCTCTTGTCTCCCCTACTTCCTCCAGTATAACTCCTCCCATAGAGTATGCAGCATCCCATCGATGTTTCCCAAACCTCAAGACCTTACATTTTGCTGCATTAAACTGAAACCCCCATTCATTTGCCCATCTATCGAGCCTATTCAAATCCTCTTGCAGGGCTACCACATCTGCACTATTACTAATAATCCTTCCCAGCTTCGCATCATCTGCAAACAACTGAATATCCCCCTGCAATCCACTGGCTATGTCATTGATATAAAGGTTAAACAATATGAGTCCTAGTACTGAGCCGTGTGGGACCCCACTTGTAACCCTCTGCCTCCTGGAAATTGCTCCACCATACACAACTCTCTAATACCTATCAGACAGCCAATCCTGAATCCAGTTGACCAATCTGACATCCAGACCCATGTGCTGCAACTTAAATATCAGCTTATCATGTGGCACCCTGTCAAATGCCTTTGCCAAGTCTAAGAAAATTGCAGTATATGCCTTTCCCTCATCTAATGTTCTTGAAACTTTATTATTAAAAGGCTAGCATATTGCTAAAACAAGAGCGTCCTTTCACAAATCCATGTCGATTCTCACAGATAACATTACCCTCATCTGCCCAATGCTGTATACGGTCCCTCACTACTTTCTCCAAGATCTTAACAACTACTGATGACACACAGACTAGCCTATAATTAGACACTTCCAGTCTGTTACCACCCTTATGCAATGGCACTATCTTACCTTCCTTCCATTCCCTGGGCACCTTTGCCAAAGCCAGACTTTCATTGAAAAGCCACGTTAAAGGCACTGTCAATTCCCTAGCACATTCTCTCAAAACTCGTGGTGAAATACCATCCAGTCCCACAGCTTTACTGACATCCAGAGTAGTCAGTATCTGAAACACACTCTCCTCCTGTACCTCCAGACCTCGAACCAGTCCTATCCCTCTAGCATTAAAACTGACTCCTCTAGGATGAAATACTCCAATTAAGTGTTCATTGAACAATTCCACTATGTCCTCTGCATCAGTCACTCTATTCCCATTTTTCTCCCACAATATCATTCTTGCACAGTCATTTCTCCTCCTACTGGCCACATAGCTAAAAAATTCCCTAGGATTTTCTTTCAATCTTAGGGCCAATCTCCTCTCATATTCCAGTTTCGCTTTCATTACCACACTAGTCACTCTTCTGGCCTGTATCTTATATTCCTCATGCATCTCTTCACCTGTCTCCTTGTATCTCTTCCATAGCCTCTTTTTCGCATGCAATTTCTGTTTAATATTGTTTGTCATCCACTTTACTCCAAATTGCGTCCTCTTCTTCACTCGTGGTATACAACTTACCATTGTTGATAACAAATATTCTTTCACAATTTCCCACGCACTAGTGATATCCCGTCCTTCCAATTCCTGCCTCCATGAAACTTCCAGAAGTTGACGTCTAAGACTATTATAATCACCTGCCTTATAATTCCACATAAGTTCCCGTCTCTTTGATACTCCTGCATGTCTATTCGTTTTCCAAGTCAACACCATATGGTCACTCTCCAACTGGTCGGAGAGACATCAACTCAGTTATTATCAACTCTTCTGATGCTATAACCAAATCCAAAACTTTTGAACCTCTTGTTCCCTCTGTTACATGTTGCCTAAGACATTTGTCCCTCAAGAATTCTAAAATTCCATTCCCCTATTGCTACATGCATCTTCCTCTCTCCAATTTATACTACTGAAGTTAAAATCTCCCATAACAATCATTCTTCTTGCATTTGCCTAACTTAGCTGTCTAAACATCTCCTGGTCCCCATCCTCTGTGCTCCTGGGTCTGTAGCAACACCCCACTAAATATCCTGTCTTGCCTACCTCTACCTCACACCGTATGCTCTCAAAATCATTTGTCTCACTTCCTTCCAAATTCTCCACTCTTAGAGGACATAGGTCATCACTTATCATAAGCAGTACCCCACCATCACGCTAATGCTATACCCAGCGACTTCTATTCCTGTTGTTATATCCCCTTCTGTCAACCACGTGTCAGTGATCGCAATAATTTTTGGCCAGGCTGATGCTATCTGCGCCACCAATTCCTCTCACTTATTCTGGATACTCCTGGCATGAGTATAAAGCATATAAATGCCATTGTTTCTATACCCAGCATTATCCCTTCTAGACTCCACTGGGCTCAGTGTTACCTGACATTGTCTCCCTTCTCCCAAGTATCCATTCCCACAAGAGGCCACCCCTGCTATCATCCTCCCTGGGATACCCTGACTCATTCAGAACAGCGATCTCTCCAGATGCCTACGTCCTTCCTCATTCAAATGTAAACGGTTTCTCGCATACAATTCCTCTCTTTCCTCAAATGCACTCCAAGCATCCACATATACCAGTCCTCTCTTGTCACACATTCTCGCTAGTATGCCATTCAATATCACCGCTCTTCTGCTCAGCTCATCATTATCATACCTAGGCAACATGCACACTATTTTTCCTCTCTCTGTCTTCTTCCGTACAGCTTCAAGCAAAAATCTCATATCTCTCGCTGCCCGACTTACATTACCACTCAAGTCATTCGTTCCTACCATCACAATCATCTCATCCACCCTTTCACCTCTCTTAATTGCCATAGCCACCCTTTCTATTGTTCCTCCTGGCAAACACTCCTCACACATCCTATCTTGAACACCACGGATCATTGAGTCGCCATACATTATACCTCTTACCATTCCTTCGCTCCTATTGTTTCCATTCTCTCCTCTTCTTTCATTCCCATACCTCTCTCTTCTACTGTTTCCATTCTCTCCTCTTCTAGCACGCCCATACATCTCTCTCATTCCCTCTCTCCTACTGTTTCCATTTTCTCCACTTCTAGCACTTCCATATCCCTCTCTCATTCTGTCTCTCCTACTACTGTTTCCATCCTCTCATCTTCTAGCATTCCCATACCTCTCTCTCATTCTATCTCTCCTACCGTTTCCATTCTCTCCTCTTCTATCACTTCCATATCTCTCTCGCAGAGAATGCTGACTTATAGAAGTAGGGAGATTCTTGTTCCATATAAGGTTTTTTTTTAGGACACACATGGACTACTATGCACAGATTTGGTCACCTAGTTTTCAAAAGGATGAAAAGATGTTGGAAAGGGTCCAGAGGAGAATAAAGTAGTTTTTGACCTCTGGAATGTCGAATATGAGGAAACGTTGAGAAGATGCAATTTACAGAGTCTAGTGGATAGGAGGAAGAGGGGAGATATGATAGAGAGCTTCAAGTTAGTAAGGGGTTGTTATAGGATCAATGTTGGAGAGGTTTTACAGAAAACAGTGGGAGATCAGGTGAGAACCAGAGGTCCTCCCTGGAAGCTGTATAAGGAGGATGTGAGAAGCAGATTTTTTTTTGCATGCAGAGTTGTGAATGACTGGAATGCCTTGGTGTGGTATGATGAGCTGTATGTATAATAAAAGGACCTCCTAGATGAGTCTTTGACTCCATGGGGTCTTGGGATAATAATAATAATAGTGGTGTTCTATATTATTGCATTGAGTTTCTAATCATGTCATCTTAGCCATTCTGACTGGAGAATACAAGACATTAGCTGAGCAATCAGCATACTCAATGAGTAGTATAAAGTGCAAGCAAGAAAGACCAGATTATAGGAGAAAATTAAGTAAGCAGGAGAAGGTAAATACAAAAGAGGTTTTCATTATGCAGCAATAGAAAGAATGACTTTAATCAATGCTAATGTATGAAGCTGACAAAAGTAAGAGAAATAGGTAAGTTACTGAGTGATTGTTGTGGGAAGGTGTATGATCCAAGTGATGATTTTGCAGTTAATCAGAACTGAGGTAGATCAACAGGAGGTGCTCAGTATATTGAAAAATATCAATGTGAATACAGCAGTGAGACTGGATGGCATGACTGTCCATGTGCTATGAGAATGTGTAACAGAACTGGCAGTGCCCCTGATTAAGTTGTTGAATCTGTCTCAGCTCTGGAAAGGTTCACAGAAGTGAAAAGAGTAAGATAGTTACATTACATAAAGGTGCCTCCAAGAATGAAGTAGCAAACTGCAGACCAATTAATATCTCAAGAGTGCAGTTAAATTATTGGAAAGTTGGTTAAATGCAGTGAGTGGAATAGGAATACAATAATCTATGGTGGACAGTTTACTTTGAAAAAGGTAGGTCATGCTTTAGTAATTTACATTTTGTAATACAGTGACAGCAGAATTACATAAGGAAATGGCTACACGATGATACTGCTGGACTTTGCAAAGGCATTTGATAGAATACCACATGGAAACTGTTACAATAGTTGGAGCAAATGGAAATGGATATGAAGCTAGTAGCATGGATAGAGAGAGAGGATCACGAACAGACACCAGAGAGTAACATACGGTGAAGTGGAATCTAGAAGAACGAGGATGACTAGCGGAATGCCTCAGCGTTCTGTACTATGGCTAATACTCTTTAATTTGTATATTAATGATACAGGGAAAAATTTAAGTGGGCAATATTCAGTTGTTTCTTATGGTGAAATACTGGGGAGGGTAATCGCTGGTAAAGTTGATATAGGTATCCTGCAGGTTGATTTAAATAAAGTGGAATTGTACGCAAAGGATAATGAAAATGTAAGGTTATGTATTTCAGGTTGAAATGGTTACATGTTGTATATCAAGTTGATGGTTCTGGATTGCAAGAAATTAATGCGGTTAGAGTCTTGGAGATAATGGTAGACAGATAGTTTCAGCATCCAGATAATCTCAAAAGATTGTGTTTGTTGAAAACATACTAACAAATAAAAATAGTGAGATTATTATCCATCTTTATAAGGCAATGATTTGGTTGCATCTTGACTACTGTGCATAGATTTGGTCACCTGGTTTCTTGGGGATCAGGAGGTAATGCAAAGTATTCAGAGATGAGTGACCAGGCTGGTAACAGGTCTGTTAGGTGCTCTCTATGAGGATAGGTTGAAGGTGTGTGGGTTGAAAAGTTGAGTTAATATTCAGAAAAGAGGAACATGATCGAAAATTATGAGTTATTAAAGGGGGTTCTATAAGATTGACAGAAAGGAAATTTTTCAACAGAAGATGAATAGAGAGAATGAGGAAAAAAACTAAGAATTAATAATCAAATCTGCATTACAGGGATCAATTTCATAAGCTGACTAAGCAGTTTGGTAAGTTGCATTTAAAGCTTGGAAGGTTACAGATCAGAGTGTAATTTCTCATGACCGTTGGTACGCAGTTTGATACTGCTTCTCACTTCCCATTCACTATTGATATCCATTCTTTTATATAGCATCTGAAGCCATGCCACTGCTCCAAGAAGTCTTCTAAGTCTGTCATAATTACCAGCTTTATAGTTCAACATAAACCCTTTCTTGACAGAGAATTCCACATATTAAGCAACTAAGAGAACAAGACTACAGTCACTCTCCCTAATGGCATGCCTACCTTGGTTATGGATACATCTTCTGATGCCATTACCAGATTCAGTAGTAACAAACCACTGATCTCCTCCCAGATAAGCTGTTTCAGGTAATTATTCCTTATCAACCATATAAATTCCATTTCCACCTTGCATAATAGCCCAAAATGAACCATTTCCTGCTCAGACATAAAATCCTCTTTATTTTCTAATTTTGTTGATTAATGTTCTTCAGCAAGCATCAACCCCACTACCTCCCTCAATCCTCCCAGAAATTACAATATCCTTTACCTTCTATCCCTGTAACCATAGGTAGATCAAGCAGGTATTGGAACTGGTGGCCTCCTTGGGCCCCAAGCTTTCAATAGTTTGAAAATAATTGATGAATTTGTTGGAGAAAAATTGAGGAAAATTTTATTTAACTTTTTACTCCAACTTAAAAATATTTCTTTATTTTTTATTAAAATATTTTATTATTTCTTGTAATTTTAATTTTTATATTTTTTATATATTTAATGCCTGATGTTATTATTAAGAAAAAATGTATTGCAATGTTTGAAATAAACATATTAAATCACATATTATGCATTTATTTTTTTTGTTACAGTGAAGTCCTAGTTCTCTTTGTAGCATATACATATATAAACACTTTTTTATTAGGGTCCCATAAATTTCACTGTCAGGGTCCCCCCAGCTGGCTTAATCCACTCCTGCCTGTAACTATATCATTTTCTGTAATTCAGGTCTCAGTGACGCTGATAATTTTTGTCCAGGTCAAGCTGACCAATGCTAAAAACTCTTGTCCTTTATTTCTGATACTTCTAGCATTCATGTACATACTTTCTCAATATTGCCTTGGACCCAGAATTACCTTTGTGTAATGTTATTACCAACCCATTCTGATTTGAAACCTGTGAAACTGCATTCATCATTGCATAATCATTTCTGCAGATGTATTTATCTGTTGCATAATAAATTTAGTTTAATCCTTTATCCAAGTGTGAGCAAACAAAGTTTGCGCCTGAAAGTATCTTCAGGACTGGGTTAAGGTGGTACTACACCAGGGCAACTCGTTGCAAAGGTGGAGCAAGCTACTAACACTCCTATCCTAGTATCTCCCATAATGCAAAACACATCTCCTTGCGGATATGTCTAATGTTATGCATTAAGGGAAGGGCCACTACCCAGACCGGTTTCGACCTTTATTGAGGTCTCTTCAGTGGGAGCCAGGCCCAAGTCGAGATATCAGGAAGAAGCATTAGCAGGTGATCTCCACCTATAGGAATTGCCAATTGGTGTGCCACCCTTTTTTAATAAATTACTCTGGATTTAGAGAAAGATGTTGAAAGTTTATTTTCCACTTGGTTAGAGTATAATAAATTTAGTTTAATCCTTTATCCAAGTGTGAGCAAACATTGAAGAGACCTCAATAAAGGTCGAAACCGGTCTGGGTAGTGGCCCTTCCCTTAATGCATAACATTAGACATATCCGCAAGGAGATGTGTTTTGCATTATGGGAGATACTAGGATAGGAGTGTTAGTAGCTTGCTCCACCTTTGCAACGAGTTGCCCTGGTGTAGTACCACCTTAACCCAGTCCTGAAGATACTTTCAGGCGCAAACTTTGTTTGCTCACACTTGGATAAAGGATTAAACTAAATTTATTATACTCTAACCAAGTGGAAAATAAACTTTCAACATCTTTCTCTAAATCCAGAGTAATTTATTAAAAAAGGGTGGCACACCAATTGGCAATTCCTATAGGTGGAGATCACCTGCTAATGCTTCTTCCTGATATCTCGACTTGGGCCTGGCTCCCACTGAAGAGACCTCAATAAAGGTCGAAACCGGTCTGGGTAGTGGCCCTTCCCTTAATGCATAACATTAGACATATCCGCAAGGAGATGTGTTTTGCATTATGGGAGATACTAGGATAGGAGTGTTAGTAGCTTGCTCCACCTTTGCAACGAGTTGCCCTGGTGTAGTACCACCTTAACCCAGTCCTGAAGATACTTTCAGGCGCAAACTTTGTTTGCTCACACTTGGATAAAGGATTAAACTAAATTTATTATACTCTAACCAAGTGGAAAATAAACTTTCAACATCTTTCTCTAAATCCAGAGTAATTTATTAAAAAAGGGTGGCACACCAATTGGCAATTCCTATAGGTGGAGATCACCTGCTAATGCTTCTTCCTGATATCTCGACTTGGGCCTGGCTCCCACTGAAGAGACCTCAATAAAGGTCGAAACCGGTCTGGGTAGTAGCCCTTCCCTTAATGCATAACATTAGACATATCCGCAAGGAGATGTGTTTTGCATTATGGGAGATACTAGGATAGGAGTGTTAGTAGCTTGCTCCACCTTTGCAACGAGTTGCCCTGGTGTAGTACCACCTTAACCCAGTCCTGAAGATACTTTCAGGCGCAAACTTTGTTTGCTCACACTTGGATAAAGGATTAAACTAAATTTATTATACTCTAACCAAGTGGAAAATAAACTTTCATTATCTGTTGCAGGCATGCTTATCCTTAACTGCATCCCCCCCACCCCCCACCCCACACACACTAAATTGTTCTAGCTTCCCTGATTCTGCTTTTTCAACCTCTCACTGAACAGTCCCAAATACCTAACTCCAAAACTATTCAAATGCATTCCATCATGTAGTCCATTAGGTGGGAGATTAATTACATCACACCATTGTAAGACCACCATCCTGTTTATCACATGTCTAAAGTTGCTTAAAAAAAGTTTCATATTTGGTCTCTTAGAGCAGGGTTTGCAACCTATATAAAAAATAAATAAAAATCATCCTCCCCCCCCCCCCAAAAAAAAATATATATAGAAATTAATAGAAAAGGAAAAAAAATTCTTAGCCCACCTACAGGCTAAGTATACTACAGATTTACAAATAAACCTTTGTGGGTATCCATCCTTCATCCATCAAATTGACTCCATACATCTATAAACTGTACACCATTCTTCCTATATAATCTTCTCATTGGCTCATTAGCAATTATGGCCTTCTTCTCAATTTGGTCCTCAGATACTGAAGCAACAGACTCACAATCTTTACTTTCTCACTCTTCTTTTCTATCAGCAACTCTTTCATATTGTCTCTCATTGCATATTTCTCACCTTTCAAATTCGTGCCAACCAAAACAACTGATTCTTTCCCTTCTCTCCTCTGCAAATTCACAATTTCATTAACATCCTTGATCTTTGCACCTGGGCGACATGCTTTCATTATTTTCGCATTAAGTATACCCTCTTATCATTGAATCTCCACACAATACCTTATCCTTACTCCCAGTTTATCACACTTTCATATTTTTCCCATTCACTTTTTCTTTCTTTCTAGTTTCTGATGTACCATGCAACAATTATTTTTCCAGTTGTCCTTGCTTACATTTTGTCCTGTGAAAGATGTGTTGTAAGTGCGATATTTCACTCCCTACTGTCATCTCATAACACATAAACTTCAGTCACTTCTTTCTTTCTCTGATTTGTATTTTATACACTATCTTTCACTCTTTCCACATTCTCTATAATATTTTCATATCTTACCTCACATCATTGATATTGGTTACTTCATTCTCCTGCTTTCGACATGACATTTTTCATGGTGATGAGGATATGATGGAAAGGGTCCAGAGAAGACTAAGATCATAACTGGTCTTTGGGATGTGGGATATGAGGACAGATTGAAGGAATGCACTTTGAAAAGCATTGTGAATAGGAGGAAGAGAGGGGATATGATTGAGACATTTAAGTTGGACAAGGGTTGTTACCAGGTTAATGTGGAAGAAATTTTTCATAGAATGGGGTAAGTGGGTAGAACAAGGGGATATATCTGGAAATTGTCTAAGAAGGGCATGAGCAGGGGCATAAGGAGTAGGTTCTTTTCATGGAGAGTGGCTGGCCAGCAGAATGTTTTGCCTGACATTGTGGTGAATGCAGAATGAGTTTAAAGCATGGTTTGATGGGCTTTGTATGTAACAGTGCATGCATCCTGCAATGAATCTTTAAACTCCATGGAGCTCTAGTATTTACAACAATAATAATAATAATTTCTTACACTCACACATGAAACATTTCCAACACTCTTGCTCTCTCTCTCTTTCTCTCCACTCTTGCTTTCATATCATAAACCATCACTCTTGGGCATAAGTACGCTAAACACACATTACACAGTATGGAATCCTTCATGCTAAACTCAATGAAATTGATTGGTACTGATATTAAATATGATGTTCTTCATGTATTTTTATAATGGCCAGAGTTTCTATTCCCTTGTGTGGACTCCATTCCTGCAGTACATGAGAAATTACTTTACAATGTTTTCATGGAAGGATAACTTCATCAAAGGCTGATGGCAGATAGGCAATAAAAGCAAATTAGATGAGTTACTGTCGAATAGACGTTAATGAATTAGAAGCAATTATGATATTGAAGAATCCCAATTGTTAATTGGGATTCTTCAATATCAGTTAATTGTTCAGACATACCATGGTATTAGATACAATATCAGATTCCATATCACAAAAATATTGCCTCTAACTAGGCTGTTTGAGTATCTCCCAGATACTAAAACCTGTCCCATGAACACACATATCTACAGACATAAGATCTTAACTGCGAGATGGAAGAGATCAGAGCCTCACCTTATTTTTCTACTGTACATTATGGATCTTAGGAAGAGAACCATAATAATCAACCTCCTGGATGGAGATGATACTTGACAGGCAAGACTCTATGGGGGGCAGCATGACAATGCAAAAGGTAAGACATGCCTTAGTAATTCACTGACTTTTTATACTAAAGTGATGATTCAGTTGCATAAAAGAAATGGCTACATGATGATAC
This sequence comes from Typopeltis vanoorti, assembly GCF_054136105.1. Classification (NCBI taxonomy): domain Eukaryota; kingdom Metazoa; phylum Arthropoda; class Arachnida; order Uropygi; family Thelyphonidae; genus Typopeltis; species Typopeltis vanoorti. The sequence goes on along the minus strand of NC_143552.1, from coordinate 7,874,085 downwards.
TGTTGGATTTTGCAAAGGTGTTTAATAGGATGCTACATGGGCATCCTATTAAACACCTTTGGTTGTAGAGTATCATTGTTACATCCCACCTTTTTGTTCTGGTTTGTGTAACAGACCAGAACAAAAAGGTGGGGATGTAAATGAAGTTGGTGATATGGATATGAGAGTAGCTGATGGACAGATACCAAAGAATAGTATATGGAAGAGAAGAATAAAGGAGAACACAGAGTGACACTAGAGGTATGCCACAACTTAGCTTCAATACTGCGACATCTGAATTTACTCTGCACAAGCCTGGTTACAGAGGATTTGAAAAGGATGAAGTGATCTTAAGAATATTTCCTATGACAAGAGATCAAAAAACCTTCTGTACAAATTGGATTAACTACACAAATCACCTTAACATTTTTCAAGGGAAAAAAACATGAGAGGCTTTGTTGAAATAGTTTTCACTTGGCTATAAATTAAATTAAAGATGCCAAGAAATTATGTTCTTGTTTAATCCTGTATCTAAGTGTAAGCAAACAAAGTTTGCACATGAAGTATCTTCACAACTAGGCTACTTGTATATAGAGGCCAGTTACTTCACATTAATTGCCTTCGTATCCCATAATGCAAAACACTCCACCTTTCGAGCGTGTATAATGCTATGCATTATAGGAATGGCCACTATCTAGTTTATAAATGCTAGTTTCAATTATTATTATTATTATTATTACATAACACCTCCACGGAGTCCAAAGACTCATCGAGGGAGGGTATCTACTCTACAACACTCTGACTCCACCAACTGCAACTACCTTCATCATTCTACACCAACGTCAACCTCCACCGACCAACACTAGTATTTTCACAGACAAACATCCATGCTCACGGCAGGATTCAAACCCGTAGCCGTTTGGCTGGACAATGTTTACTTAAGTCTTATTAGTGGGAGTCAGACCCAGAAGAGATACCAAAGTTAATTGTTCTGGCAAGGTGGATTGATTGGGCCTATGGTCCATTATTCCTTTGTTGGATTTGCAGCAAAATTTTTGGATTAAGGAATATTACTGAGCTTGCCCATTGTAGGCTACTGACTACCACCCAGTGAGTCTTAAGATAAACTAGTGAGTCTTAAAAACCAGTTTGGTGTAGGTTTTTTTGGATGTGATATATTTGTTTTAGTTTACCAGCAGGTGGTACACTGTAACAAACTTGGAATATTATTAAGCCTTTGGCTTGCCCATTTTGGGCTTCTGGCAGTGGGTTTTAAAAAAAACTTACCTGTTCAGTATGGTTTTGAGACATTTGTGTTTTGCAGGATCATGCTCACTGTAGTCTGTTGCATGGCAGATTAGTGGGTTACGATCAATAGTGTCCACAAAGAATTTTGCATAGGAAAGTTTGATCTCAGAGATATCAGCTTCTTGGTGAAGCTGTAAGTTTATTACAAACCATGGTGCATTAAATGCTATTCATAAATATTTGTTTTAGATTATCTGTAGTTTGCTAATGTTTGAAACCACTGGGTGACTCAACACAAGTGAACCATACATCAGGACTGACCTCATCAGCATCTTATATAGCAGCAGTTTAAGTTCCGTGCTTAGCCAGCTATGATTATTCAACATCGGGTATAGCTGCTTCATTGCCCTATTTGATTTTGAGCACTCATGATCTATATTAGTTGAAAAGCAAAGCCCTTTAATCCAATTGTACCCCTAAGTATTCGGCTAATGGTTGCGATGGAATCGTGGAGCCAAACATGCCAACTTTTGCCTGCTGGGGATACTCATCCTCTTGTCTTCACTAATGTCAGTTCACCATTTCTTGAACCACTGTTCTAGTACTGAGACTACATTTTGGAGTTTTTTCGAGTGCCAATCTAGGTTGCAAGGAGCAGACTATTATCAAGGGCCATTATGGGGCAGCTGTGTATGGGATGTCAGTCACATAGATAGCAAAGAGCAGAGGTAATAGCAGGGAGCCCTGGGGATGCATACGGTAATGGTGCATTCAGACAATCTAATCCCTGTAGCTTCACTTGGATTTTGTGATTGCTGAGGTATAATCTGATGTCTATTCCCACAGTTCTAGTGGGAATTTATCCTGTAGGAGTTTGAAAAGAAGTCCATCATGCCATTTGTTCAATGCTTTGGCAATGTTCAGGAAGATCACCCCTATGTGCTACTTATAGTTGAAACTTACTCTGATGCTTTCCATGACTCTGAAAACTTCTTGTTCTGTGGAGTGGTTCTTCCAGAATCCAAATTGCTGTGATTCTCTGTGATTCAAATTTAGTGATTCTCTACAGTCTTATTAGTATTACCCTCTTAGCTATTTTTTTCTAGGCAGGAAAGCAGGCTGACTGGATGATGGTTTTGGGGAAGGTATGCTGCTTTTCCTGGTTTGGAATTAAGATTATACTACTACTTTCCATCATGCAAGGAAGTAGTGATATCTTAATACTGCATTAATAATAGCAACACTGTGCATTACGGCTTTATGTCGGAGGCATTTGATGATTTTGTTAGAAATCCCATCTGGACATGATACTTTCCTATTCTTAAGTTTGGTGATGCTTTCATTTTCCTCAGAAGGTGATGTCAGTTGGATGGGGTTTGTGTACTCTGTGCATTTTAGTGTATGATGTACCAAGGTGTGTACTCCAATGATAAAGTCTATATCCACATGGGTGTAGCTTGGTTCTCTAGGCTGTCAGCAAAGGTTTCAACTTTGTCTACATCATGGTAAACCAGACCACATTCACCATGGATTGGTGGGAGAGGTTTACAATATGCGCATAGAGCTTTGATCATTTTACAAAAAATCTAGTCCTCTGTGTTAAAGGACTGAAGCTTTGTCTCCCACTGTTGATTTCAACAGTTTACCAGCACATATTGAACTTCCTTATTGAGCACTTGTCTGTGTTCTGGGGACACAGAAAAGTGTTTCATTACACAGCCAAGTTAATAGCATCGCCAGTTCCATAAAAAATTGGGAATCCATAAATTTTCTAGATTTTCCGTAGACATTCTCTGTCTATGCTGTCGAGCTTTAGCAAAATCAATAAAGTTGAGATATATAGATGAATTTAATTCACCACTCTGTTCATTTATGTTTCTAAGAACAAACATTTGATTCAATGTGCTTCTTCCATTTCTAAAATCTGCTTGTTCTATTCTAAGTGGTATCTTTTATTCTATTTATTATGATTCTAGTGAAGATCTCTGATGGTACTGACAGTAGGCTGATTCCTCTCCAGTTGGTGCAGTCTGTAACACCATTTTTTTGGAATTTTGACTATTTGTAATTCTTTCCAAGTACTCGGAACCTTCTCAGATGCCCATATGAGATTAAACAGTTTGTACAGTATAGTTTCTGATGTTTTTAAGTCAGCTTTGAGCAGATCAGCACTAATGTTATCATTTTCACTTGCTTTACTATTCTTTTGGATCTTGAAAATGCTTCCATGATTTCTTGCACTGTGATCTCTCCCATGTTTACATCAAGTTCGAATTCATTTAGTATCTCATTGAAAGGGGACTCAATATTTGGATTTATAGAATCATGTTTAACATTTAATAGTTCTTCAAAGTACTCTTTCCATCTTTGTTGTACTTCTTGCTCGAGTTAACTGAAAGTTTTTATCTTTAACCCCACATTCATTCTGCTGGCAGGTTCATCCAAGTTGTCTTATAATTTTGTAAACTTCTCCAGATTTCCAGTATCATTTGCTCTCTGAGCATCTTCAGCTAACAGCTGATAGTAGTTTCTTTTGTCATTTCTGGAAGAGCTCTTCATCATCTTATGTACTTCTTGGTGTTGTTTCTGATCTTCTACGCATAATCTTTATGACTTGGAGTTATTTATTTTCTCTTTTATTTTCTTCCTTTCTTCAATTAGTTTTAATGTATTTCCTGTAATCCATTCTTTGTGTATCTTCCCACTTGCCACTCCTAAAATATCTTCTGCAGGTTTATTAAAGCTTCTTTACACTTTTCCCAGTTGGCTTCAATCTTATGTTCCTCGTCATTTTCATTTGATTCTTCCAAAACTGAGAATCTATTCTTCCATTCATTGGTAAATTTCTCTTTTGTTTTCTTTTCCTTCAATTTATTAATGTTGTATTTAATTTTCTTATTCTTTCTTAGTTTTGAATTTCTTGCTAGCTTTAGTTTGACTACTGCAGTTAGCAGAAAATGGTCTGAAGCTACATCAGCTCCTCTTTTGACCCTTACATCATGTAATGTCCTCTTGAAAGTATTATATATTGCAATGTAATCAATCTGATTTTTTGTTTTTCCATCAGGGGAAATCCATGTTATTTTATGAATTTCCTTATGAAGATGCCACCTCCTATGATGAGGTTATTTAATTCACAGAAGGATGTAAAAAGTTCTCAATTTTCATGTTGTTCACCACTCACTTTGTTTCCTATAACACATTCATCATCCTTCTTTCTTTTTCCTACTTTAGCGTTCATGTCTCCCATCAAGATAAGTAGATCATGTTTAGGAACTTTGCCAATCACTTTTTCGAGCTATCATGGAATTGGGCTTTATCAATTTCTTCAGCATTATTTGTGAGTACATATGCTTGTATGATGGTCAATTTCATGAACTTGGAGAAAAATCTAGCTTCAGTTATTCGATTACTTACTGGGTTCCAATCCATCAGGCTTTTCCTTGCTTTCTCACTTTTATCACCGCAACGCCTTTTTCATGTCTTTTATCATCTCCAGAATACAATATGCAGTATTTGTCGGTTGTTCTTATCTCATCAAAGCCTGTATCTTGTTCCAGCAATTCCTAAGATATCAATACTGTATTTACTCATCTCATTGACTATCTGCTTAGTTTTTCCAATTTGATACATTGTATGAACGTTCCATGTTCCGATTTTAAGTTTAATTTTAGGGTGAGTGATTGATCTCATCTCCAAGAGAGGTTCCATAAGGCTTGGCCCAACCTGCATCATAGTTGTTGGCTCCTCTCCAAAGTCCTGTAAATAGTTGTCTGTCGGAGAACCACAGGTTGCAGCTCTCTGCTCCAAAGGATTTTTTGCTTCACTCATGGTTTCTGTAATCAGGGATTTTTTACTAGGGTGGGTGATTAGCCCATCACTCAACCTTCTTCTTTTACCCGGGCTTAGGACCGACATAGGGATGAGCATAAACTCCACCTATGGCAAAGTTGCTGTCTCCTTTGCCCAATTCATATCACTATAGTTGAAGTTTCCCATAATGATCACTTGTTTTGCACTTGCCAAACTAATTTACCCAAATATATTCCTGCTCACCATCAGTTATATTCTCTGGTCTATAGCAACATTCCACTAAATATTTTGTCTTATAAAACATATATCTCACTCCATATACTGTCAAAGACATCAGTGTTATCTTCACTGTGAGCGAAGATAACACTATGGGAGGACACCATTCATCTCTTATCATGAGTAACACTCCACATTTACCCTTCCTATCCTGCCAACATATACTATACCCTTTGTTAGAGCATCCTCCTCAGTTAACTAAGTTTCACTGATATCAACAATCTTTGAAGAGACTAAGTCAATCAATGCCACATACTCAGTCCCTTTAGTCCTAATGTTCTTAATATTTGTATACAGAAAAATCAGTGCATTATCAGTATTCTTATAGCCATTATTACTCACCTAATACTCCATCTGGTTCTGTAATATAGTGTACACCTTCTGATTTCTCAAGCCACTATTCCCACATGAAGCCATTCCTGCTATATTTCACCTGTGCAATTCTAGTTTCCCTGTCCCAGAAAACAACAGTCTCTCAAAATGCCTTCCCCTTCTTCATTAAGATATAACCCATTGCTTGCATAAAGCTATTTAACCATCTTGAAATATACGCCACATATTCCAGACCTCTTTTCCTATACATTCTCGATACCGCTGCTCTTCTCCTCCACTCCACATCATCATCATCATATCAGGGCAACGTGATCACTATTTTTCATCAGACACATTTCTGCTGCAGTATCTCTAATATCAGCTAAAATCTCACGATACACAATTCACACTACCTCTCAGGTCATTTATTAAAACCATTACTCTCATCTCACAATTTTCATTCCTCTTCACTGCTAGAAGACACTCCGATCAGATTCATTCATCCTTCACTAACTGGCATCGCTGACTCTTACAGCTTCTGATCTCTCTCTCTCCTCCCTCATATCTCTCTCTCTATTCCTTGCTTCTACACGCTCTCTCTCTCTCTCTCTCTCTCTTGACTTTTTGCAATCTCGTCTCCTCCACTGTCTCTCCCATTCTCTTTTTCTTCTCTTCCTGAAGAAAACATTGACTGATTCAGCTAAAGACGCATGTGGTTAGGTTGTCTGCAAGGATGGAAAATACAGAACTTCATGGTGAATACAGGAAATTAAAGAGGCAGTGAAAGTAAAGAAGAAAGCATATTCAAAGTTCTTGGTGAATAAGTCAGCTTTTGCTCTTAGAGAATACAGAGACAAATGTAAGAAAGCTAAACACTGTGTAAAACTAGCTAAACAAAGTCACAGGAAATCTTTGGCAAGAACACAGAAAATAAATACCGGGAAGAAGGTGGAAAATATTCTGGAGGCTGTTGAAAAAGCTCAGAAATAGAGGAAAGAGTGCTGTAAAACGAATTAGAGATGATAAAGATGACATGCAAACAGGAGGAAAAAGATATCCTTGATATATTGAGTAATTACTCTAAAAAACTGCTAAATGACATGAGCAGTGTCAATGAAGTACTTGAATACATCAAAAGCCTGAAATGTGGAAAAGCAGTGGCAGTAGATGATATTCGACCAGAAATGCTCAAAAATGGAGGTATATAAGTCTTGCAGGGGCTGCACTGCATAGTTCAGAATGCCTGGAAAGAGGAACGAATTCTAGATGATTGGAGTAGAGCTCTCATAATACCCATGTATAAAAAGATAAATAAAACTGAATGTGAGGATTACAGAGGTATTCCACTACTGAGTTATCCTGGTATGATTTATGCAAGTATACTTGAGAAAAGGTTGTGAAGGATTGTGGAAGGGAAGGTTGGTGAAGGAAAAGCTGGATTCAGGCCAAATAGAAACTGTCAGGATCAGATTTTGAATTTACAACGAACAGTTGAGAAATCGTGGTAATATACCAAAGATCGGTATTTAAGTTTTGTAGAAGTTGAAAAGGCAGATGACAAGGTGCAAAGAGGAAAGCTATTCAAAACGCTACAGTTGTATGCCGTCAATGGGGCATTATATCAAGCAATACTTAGTCTTTATTTGAGTTGTAAGTCAGCAGTAAAAACTGAAGGAAGTACAGAAAGATGGTTTGATGCTAATTCTGGTATGAGACATGGATGTATATTATCCCACCTGATATTCATTATCTATATGTATCACATTCTGAAGGAAAGTGGTATTAAACCTGATATCAAAACTGGAGATGTTAATCTCAGCTCTTTTACTCTATGCAGATGATGTTATACTTTTAAATAAATCCAGTACAAATCTGCAAGATTCCCTGAATAAATTGAATAACTGTTGTAATAAATTTTATATGAAAATCAGCAAAACGAAGACAAAGAACAATGAAAATAGTCAGAAACATTGAATATATCAACTGCATCGTAAATTGAGAACCTAAAGAACAAGTAAAACATTTCAGCTACTTAAGCACAATTTGTAGTGAAGAAGATAAATTAATTATGGAAACAGAATCAACAAAGCCAGTATGGTAGGAAGTCAGCTGAAAAAATTTATATTAGTCAAAATAGTAAATTAGCAGTATACAAGACAGTTTTCAAACCAATTCAGAAATAAAACATTTGACCAAAGACCATCTAATCAATCCTACTCATCCATCCATCCTAGAATGGGCTGAGCCTCTAACAACTAATTAATGCAGCTGGGTCATACCTCATTGCTGCATCTCCTAAGGGCAGTATTCCTCACTGTAATCCGTGTGTGTATGTGTGTTGACAGGGCCAGTTTGCCTGTTCTGGGAGATGAAACACCTGAGTTTTCAGGAGAAAAAAAAAAACCTCCATATGAGGGTTTTTTTCTCCTGAGTTGCCGGTCTCATACAGAGACCGGCTAACTCACCTTTAGTTGAAAGAGATCAAATAAAGGTTCCTAACGTCTTAGACGGAATCAAAATTAGGTCTTTTTGACCAAAGGGCTTCATCTATACTGACTGAGCTATGGAGGCCCTGACCAAAAAACCACAGATATGAGAATCCTGAGAAAGATTAGGGTTGTGAACAGATGGCAATATTAGAAATGGGATATCAGGAAAGATCTTGACATTGTTTGCATTCAGGAATGTGTTAGAAGAGCTAATCTCAGGTGGTATGGTCACTTAAACAGAATGGGAGAGGAAATATTAGCAAAACAAGTGTTCTCTGCCAGGTTAACAGGAAAAAGACCCAGAAAGACCAAGATATAGGTAGATTGATACAGTGAAAAGCACCTTAGAAGACAAAAATATAATATCTAATGATGTTGAAGTCTTGACAGATAACAGACAGATTTGGAAGAAAATTGTTGATAGGAAGTTAGTAATGATGTAAGTTTTTCATGCAGTACTATCATAATATCCTGTACACCCCTTGACGGTACATGTCAGAAATTTGACAATGATGATCATTATTAAATATAATTATTAAATTTACAGTAGATGCAGATTATTCTGAATGGAAGGGAAAGATATTCAAACAACTAGGTGGAGCAGCAATGGGCTCCCCCCCCAGCCAATTTCGACATAGAACACTTGGAAAACCTAGCTATTAATATTTTAATAGCTAGGTTTGTAAAATGGATACATTTTAATGCATTTAAATAGCCAACACCCTAAAATCCACTTCACAATGGAACAGAAAGCTAATGACTGTCTGCCCTTCCTAAATACACTGATCAAAGGCTACCTGATGGTTAATTATCTTTTTTCTTTTATAGAAAACCCAAGCATACAGAGAGATATTTGCACAATCATTCACACCATCATCCAGCTCAACATGGTATCCTAAAAACACTAATTCACAGAGCTAGAGCTATCTGCTTCAATGACAATACTCTTACCATTGAACTCATTTACTTAGCCAATGACCATAAAGGGTATAATAGGATAGAAAGAAAAATACTGAATGCTCCCTAGAAATCCCCTCAATTGCCTATAATTACACAAGACTACAGCAAAATTGTTACCATCCCATACATTCAAGACACATCTGAAAAGATATCTAGAGCACTTTATAAATATAAGCTATGCACCATATGTCAAACTGGCAACTCTCATCCATTCACCGAAAGGGCAAACTCTCATGTTTATCACATCCAAGAGTTTATGAAGTGCCCTGTTCTTGTGACCTGCCTTACTATGGACAGACAGGAAGAACAGTTGACATCTGCTTTGGTGAAAAAAAAATACATTCGGCATTATCATTATGGCAAATAAGGTCCAGTAGACCATGCCTTGGATACTCCCTCACACAGAGTCAAATGGAAGTAAACAGAAGTGCTACACAGAAGTCATTGCAAGTCAGAGAGATTGTTTTTGGAATCAACAGCAACTTTAACACATATTCCAGACCTCGACAAGTATGACTGAATAAATTTACCAAAAATCTGGGAGACAGTCATTTAAAGATCTGATTAATACTTGTTTTCTCTCTTTTTCCAACACAGATGGCACCAATTAGGAGTTTAGTTCCTTGTGTTATCCGTTACAATTTTTTAAAATTAGTTCCACAGTTATACCAAATTTTTGTTGTTTCATGTACTGTGACAAATCCAAATACTGTTCTTGTGCTCTGAAGATGCTTGATATAATATCAGCAAATAAGTTGATAAATATTAATTATTTTCTTATCATTCTGTATTCTAAACAATACTGTTAAAATAAACTAACATTTACTCCAAAGAGTGTTGTGTCCATTAAAGTCATCAATAACAAGTATTTGCTGAGGCAAATGCACTGTAATATCATCATGTTCAATCTCGTTTAAATCATGACGATCTGATGGTAAATAAATTGAACACACTATAATAATAAATCCCATAGATATGCGAAATGCTACTACTTCCAGAGCTGTATTAAGCTGGATATTTTGGAAAGGAGTATGACAGCCCCTCCAGGAGCTGGGCCATCTCAGGTTCTTTCCTTACGAACATTTAAAGGCTACATCCTCACTGGGTTTTAAATGTTTCCTGCAGATAGAAACCAGAAGGTTTGTGTTTCTGCAAAATCTTAATTTTTTTTTATTATTATGTTTATTTATTTTTAACATCTGATCCACCCACAAAAGGCACAAGATCTATAGCACATTAATGCCATGTGTGGGCAAGAGGAATAGAAGAAAGGAGGAATCCATTCACATTTTGCTTGAACAGCTGAATTTTGTTTTTCATTTTGTTTTTCATTTCTGTGATCAATTGATACAGCTATGGTATCAGTATTTGGTTAGGACCTTATGAAGACCTCTGAAACAATTGAGAATGAATGAATGATTCATGCTCAAAGGATTTCTTTTTTGTCACCAGAGCTCCCCACCCACCATGAAGTAAGTCGCACATGGATGCCCACTCACTAGTAAGCAATGACTGCACTTCACTTAGGAGAGGAATGCCAGGGCTACCCCGGATGCTATACTGGTGCCAAAGCAAGCCTTGGACCCTGACACTGTACCATGGGATGGGAGACTTACTGGAACATTGCTCACCCTTGCAGTCAAGTCCACTAGCTAACTGATCCTAGCTGGGCCACCTAGGATTACCAATCTTGCCAAAGTAGTGCACAACTACCAGGATCTTCCTTTCTGGATGTCCATGGATCATACTGCATGGCAAACACAGTAGCAGAGTATTAGATCCCAGTGATGGTGGTCTGGAAGATAGGAGAGTGTAAACAACTCCAGAGAAGTAGAGCAAAGAATATGGAAAGAAGAGTGCAAAGAAAAAGTGGAAGACTGAAAAGGGCAAGTAGCAGCACTAGACTAGGAGGTTCCCTTCACCATGGACAGATGCTCCGAAAGGAGGGGTCATCCAGGAAAACGTTTGTTACTGGAGGGATGGGAAGAGTTCAGAGTTTAGAAGTGTATGAGGAGAGTGTGTTTCGAATACTAAGTACTCTGAATGTCAATAAAGCAATGGGGCCAGATGGGATTTCAGAGAATGTACAAGAGAAATGACAGTTCTGTTGATTTGGCTTTTCATTGAGAGTCTAGCTATGGAAAAGATTTGTAAGGAATGGATAAAGGGTGAGATAGTGCCACTGCATAACGTTGGTGGCAGTAGAATGGTGACATTGGACAGACAAGAGTAATGCAGCTTGTGAGGGTCAGCATTGATTTACTAAACGGTGCTCTTAGTAGTCTGAAATATAAAATAACAATAAAAAAGTAACAAGAGTAGTGGTGAGGTTCATATACGGCCACGTTTTGGATTTTACAGAAGCATTTGACAAGATGGATGCCACATGATAAATACATAAATGATATAGGAAATAACCTGAAAGGAAATATTCAGTTGTTTGATGATGATGTGAAATTAAGTAGAATAATAGTTAATCACAGTGATGTGGAGAGTTTGCAGGACAATTTAAACAGGCTGTCAGAATGAGCAAAAGTTAATGGGTGTCAGTTTAATGTTGAGAAATGTAAAGTTATGCATTTTGGGATAAACGGATTACAAATCATGTATCACATTGATGGAATGTACTCAAAAAAATGGATGAAGCTAGAGATTTAGGGGTGGTGGTAGACAGAGAGTTAAAGTTTACAGGACATATTGCTAAGGTAGCCCATAAGATTACTTGGCTAATGAAGAATACATTAACAAGTAGAGATAAAGAAGTTATACCTTTTTATAAGGCCTTGATGCACCCACATCTGGATTACTGTGCTCAAGTCTAGTCCCCTAGGTTTCTTGGGGATGAGGATATGGTGGAGAGGATTCAGAGGCGAGTTACCAAGATGGTGAGTGGCCTGTGAAATGTCCCCCATGAGTATAGATTGAAGGTGTATGAATTGCAGAAGTTGGTTGATAGGAGAAAAAGAGGGGATATGATAGAAACATTTAAGTTGCTTAAATGATTTTATAGGATAGATGCAAGGGAAATATTTCAGCACTTGGCTAGAAGGACCAGAACAAGGGGTCATCTCTGGAAGTTGAATAAAGATGTGGTTAGTAGGGGTGTGAGGACTAGATTTTTTGCTTGGAGAGTTGTGAATGAGTGGAATGGATTGCCAGAGTCAGTTGTGAGTGCTTTGTCTGTTAATGGGTTCAAGGAGAGATATGATAGATTGGGTCTCCTGTGATGAGTCTTCGGACACCATGGAGGTGCCTACATAATAATAATAATATCCCATCTAATCCCCATGTCTGTATTCACACTGAGATTATGCAATATCCTAAGTATCTCCAATTCACCTACCTTTATCCCCACATCAGCTCTTGTCACAACTATCATCACTGCAACATTTCTGCAAGTATGATACACTCTTCCATAATGATCACTCAATAATTCAAGTAATTCATATACTTTATTCACCTCTCTAATATCAACCTCCATTAAAGTCATCCTTCTATAGTCACACTTTGCAAGACACCAACCACAAAATGCAAGAAAGATTTTCTGTAGTCTAGATGGCCAATTTCTTCTCATAATATGATTGTGCCTTGTACTTGCTGATCATATTTCTCCATATAATCTGAAGAAAAGTGGGCATTCAACAGTGCAGCAGCCATACTTGGCACTTAAAAGTAAGAAGTATTTTAAAAATAACTGGTGACATTTGATTCATTTTTAGTTGCTTATAGTTAGTTTTAAAGAATGATTACGTGTCAGTTTTTAAGTATAAGGGGGGAAAAAAGTTCATAATAAATAGAATTCTTGTTATGGTGCTGATGTATACCAGAACAATAGCAGGTGAATTTTATGCAGATTCTCTTCACTGCAGCATGTGCAAAATGTATTTGTTTTCAAGGTTAAAAGATTTTCAGAAAGTGAGTGAAGGCAGTAAGCATGTGTTGAAATGTGGGGAGAAGTGTGACATCAAAAGGTCACACAATGATAAAAAGGTGGGAAAACATGAATGTCAAAAAGATGTTGTTGTTGTAAGATAGTAGAAGCAAATGAGATTGATTGATGTATGAGTGATAGTATGAAAGAAATGGAAGAAAATCAGAAGAATGACGAGATGTCAATGAAAGAGAATAGAGTGCTTACATTCCACGAAAGTGTCCTTCACCATTAGAACAAAATGTGAGATACAATTGGAGAAATGCCTAGTAGTATGGATAGATTAGGTCTCCCATGATAAGTCTTCAGACTTCATGGAGGTGCCCGTATAATAAGCTGATATTTAAATTATAGAATATGAATTTATGTGTGTCAGATTAGTGAAATGGGTTGGAGATAGGCTACCTTATATATATCAGAAAGCTGTGTATGAGTGGTATCAAGGGAGTAGAGGGTTACAAGTGGAGTTCCACAGGGCTGTTGGGACTTATTTGTTTAGCTTTTATATAAATGACACTGACAATGGACTGCAGATGGATATTTGCATGTGAAGTTTGGAAGGGTTATTAGTAATTGCGGTACTAATGCAGATGCATTATGATGTGCAGATGCAGTAGTCCTCTAGGAAGAATTGAATAAATTGGACAAATGAGCAAATGAATGAGAGGTCAGATTCATCAGGACCTCCTTTAGGAGGACCAGATTAAACTGAAGGAGAAGTACATCTAAATGCAAGATCTTGATATTTGGGATTCATTGAGAGAAAGCTGCATACTCTATTGGTGGTACTGCATTAGAGGAAATTGACAGAAACTTGAAGTTTTGGGGACATATTGTAAAGGTGGTGAAGTTAGGACTACTGCAATACTGAGAATTAATGATAATGACCAGTAGGGATAGAACAGTAGTGATACCATTGTATAAGATCTCGATTAGACTACATCTGGATTATTATTATTATCAACAGATCCACATGGAGTCAAGAGACTCATTCCAGGAGGTCCCACTCTCAGATACACAGCTCATCATACCTTAAATGCATTCACTATCTCTGCACTCATCACACTTTCAGGTGAACCATTCCAAATCACCCACCACTCTCTATGCAAAAAATCTACTCATCATCCCCCTTGCTCACACGCACCTTATACAACTTCCAGGGATGGCCTCTTGTTCTCCCTGTCTTTAGATATTCCATGAAAAATCTCATCCACAATAATCTGGTAACTACCCCTTACTAATTTATATATCTCAAATTTGATATTTATATATCTCAATTTTTGTCCTCTCCCGTCTTCCTTCTATACTAGGCTTTGTAATTTGCATTCTCTCAATCTATCCTCACACTCTATATTCCAGAAAACAACTCAGTCAATGGTCTCTGAATCCTCTCCAACAATATCATCCTTTAGAAAGCCTGGTGATCAAATCTGTGCACAGTAATCCATATGCAGCCTGATCAAAGCCTTGTACAATGGAATCATAACATCCTAACTTCAACATGTCAGTGTTCTCTGCCTGATTTCCATAATCAGCTGTATTGTCCTCACAATTTTAGTCGAATGGCCATGAAATTTCAAGTCCCTGTCCACCATCACCCTCAGATCTTTTATTTGCCCCACCGCCTCTTAAACTATCCCCACCAATCCTATACTCTGCATCCCATCTTTGCTTCCCAAATTTTAAAACATTACATTTTGCTACATTAAGTTGACATCCTGACACACTCACCCATTCAGACAGTCTATTCAGGTCCTCTTGCAAAGCTACATCTGCTCTACTTATCATAACTTTCCCCAAGTTTGCATCATTTGCAAAAACATATTATGATTTAAGCCTTTTCGAATGTCATGTACATACAAATTAAACAACCATGGCCTGCAAACAGATCCCTGGGGCACTCCACTACTGAATTTCCTCTTCTGGGATATCACTCTCTCCCATACACAACCTGCTGATACCTATCAGACAGTCAATTTTCAATCCAATGCCTTAATCTACTATCCAACCCCATCTGTTCCAGTTTATCTACTAGTTTGTCGTGTGGCAATCTATCGAAAGCCTTTGCAAAATCTAAATATACTATTGTGTATGCATCCTCCTTGTTAAATATATTTGTCACCTTGTTATTATAAGTAAGCAGATTGCCAAAACACAATCTTCCTTTAGCAGACCCATATTGTCCATTAAAGAGAATTCTGCTACTGTCAACCCAGTTCAGTGGGCCACAATTGAAAACCTAAAATTCTGTACGGACTGCAACAAACACAATATTAAATACTTTAATAGAGTAATCAAAAAATTTTCAATTTATGGGGAGGAATTTGTTATTTTCAACATAGATTTACAATGAAAAGTTTTTTTTTTTTTAATTTGATTTACTTTTTATTAGTAATACTTTCCATATATAAACAGGTATACGTACATAATTTTTTAATCAAAAGAAATTAAATAGCTGCTAAAATTTAATTAATAAGATATTTGGCTCTGTTTCTCATCAACAACCTTTTCAATATTGGGAGGTATGTTTGAAATTGTAACTCTAATACAATTTTTTAGTCATTCATCATCAAGGAGATTTCGACGATAATTTTTTACAATTTTCATTTTTGAAAAGAGTTGTTCACACAGATAAGTACTACCAAATAAACTCATTATTTGCCTGGAATAGCCAGCAATGGAAATTTATCAGTTGGAAAGTAACTCTTATAAAAGTTAATAACACTAACATTTTGAAACTTATTTCTTAGTTCAGTGTTGCTCTGCAAATCAATTATTTCCATTTGAAATTCTTAAGGAACCCTTTCAACGTTTATATTAAAGGGTGATGAGAAAATATCAAAATTAGTTTCATTTTCACTTAAGTTTTTGAACCACGAGCTGAATTTCTCTTGTAGTCTGCGTATTTCCTCTGCATATTTTTTCACTTTAGGTAGATTTTCTTTTCTCAAAATTGGAAAATGAGCCATATTATTAGATTCCAGTTGCTGATTCCAAATTTTTAGTTTATTTTCAGAGGCTTTTATTTTATCGAGCATTTCATTGGTTCAAATGTTGTGGAATGGCAACTCAAAATGCAAAGTCGCACAGTCCTTGTCATTTAATTCTGGAAATGGGTTACCTTTCATCTCCAAGAATAACTGAATTTCGCTCTTCAAATCGTACACATTCTTAAGCATTGTACTGCAATTTAACCATTGAATCATGGTGTTAAAAAGGATATCGTCATATTTGTTTTCCATATCTCTCAAAAATTCCTTAAATTCGTGATGATTAAGTCCTCAAGATCTAATAAAATTTACAATTTTAATGATTGGTGGAACAACACTGGACATTTTCAAATCTTTTGTGCTAAAATTTTCTTGGTGCATAATGCAGTGAGAAATAATTATTGTGCATCCTGTTAATCTTTTTATGTCTCTGGATAATAATCCTAACAGACCAACATTCATACTAGACATGACCTGAGCTGTTGTTATACTGACGATCTTTTCTATTGGGATATTTAATTGATTAAGAACAGTTTTCAGTTCCCTGTATATATCATTTCTGCTAGTAGTTCCTTTCAATGGAATTAAGGGTGCAAATTCTTTGGTGATGTTAAAACTAGAATCTGCTCCTCTCAAAAAGACAGCAAGTTGCACCATATCACTAATATCACAACTTTCATCCATAGCCAAAGAAATCCATTCTAACTTACAAATATGTGACTGCAAAATTTCTTCGATGCTTCGCGAAAGATCGTCAATCCTTATTGCAACTGTAAATTGCGACAAGATGATTTTCGAAACTATATCTTTTTTTATCAGGGAAAGCGACACTGCTACCGCTAGTAAGCATTCTTTTACCATTTCTCCATTAGAGAATGATTTCATTCTTTTTGCTAAAATTTGACTAACAATGTAACTTGCACAAACTGCAGTATCTGCAGTTAATGAAGCAGCTCTAAATACATTTTGCCATTGTTTAAGATTTTTTTTTGCAGTTGAATCAATTTGTCTTTCTGCAACTGTCCTTGCAAATTGTCAAATTTTGAAGAATGTTTAGTTTTATAATGCCCATTATAATGTATCACTGGCCTAGATGTTATATTCCTTGAGAACAGATCTTTTCACAACACATCGAGCAAACAGCACACATCTTTTATGCAAGTAAAAAATAGTCATATGTCCATCTCGTTAAATGGACGATTTTCATCCTCACCTTTGTGTTTTCTAGATTTTGAACTCACTGATTAAACACAAGATCCTGTTTGTAAAAAAAAAAAAAAAATTTTGTAAAGACACAATTTTTTAAAAGAAAAAATTATATTACGTTATAAATTTTTTATAATTTGCTTAGGTTTTGAAAGAACTTGTATCAATAAGTTTATTCGAGAATAATGCAACTACTTTCATATATCATTAAAGTATGATTATTCATGGATGAATGAAAATGCAAAGGCAAAGGGCACAATCGTGGGAACTATCATTGCAAGCAAATATTTTTCAAGTGACCTCTTAATGTGCGCTTCATACTGATAACACACTGTGCCTTTTGCTAAAATTTTTACACTTCAGCTAAATCAAGTGCAACAGTTCTACAGCCCTCCAACTACAGGCTAGTAGTTGGAGGGCTGCATGCGACCTATGTGCTGTGGGTTGCACATCACTGGCCTAGAACATTTCCCTCAAGACACATGGTGATATACCATCAAATCCCATGGCCTTGTTGACATCAAGTTTACTCAATTTCTCATATACCTCCTGCTCACTCACTATCATTGGTTCCTCCTCCTCCGACAGAAAACGACAGACATTGGCAAACTTGCAGAGGAATGCAATTTCGATCCCAGAAACACTGTCAAATGCCATCGTATCAGACCCATAAACAAAAGAAAGGACGGAACAAACTATCCACATCTCGTGAAAGTGACCTGCGACTCACCAATAAACACAACCAAATTTATAACAGCGATAAACAACAAGCTAAAGGACACTTGCCCCCAGTCGCTCATACATGCTCGACCTGGTTTAACCTTTGCCCAGAGAGAACAAAGATGCCAACTCCGAAAACAACTAGAAGAAAAATGCCAAAATGGAGACAACAGTTGGGTAATAAACTACAAACAATCCAAACTAGTACAAAAAGCAAGTGACGCCAGTAGCCACCAAGAACACCAGCATGCAGGCACTGCATAGGAAACATGCAGGATCCTTGCGGTGAAATCCATGTCTCACAGAACCTTGCACATCCACTTTGCCAACATCCATGGCCTCAACTCTAACCTCCTCAACAGCATCCACTACCACCTGCAGTCCACCAAAACCCACCTACTCTTTTACCCAAAACTCAAATCTCACCTCTCCCCAGCACTATTCATCGCAACCTTCCTAACTATACACTATTTAACTCCTTTCAACCCAAGAGTGGCGTCTGTGCATATATCCGCTCTGACATACCCTGCCAGAGAACAACTAGCTTGGAATTGCCCAACTTCGACCTTCTTTGGCTGAAGATATCCCTCCCCCACTCAGTCAAATTCATCTGTTGTCTCTATCGCACTCCTAATACCACCAATCACCCAGAGCTCTTTCATTTCCTCTCCTTAAAAGTTGATTTTTTCCAGTCCCATTCCCCAAACAGCGAAATCATCCTCCTGGGTGATTTCAACGTCCATAACACCAATTGGCTTTCCTCTTCCAGTCATACAGATCCTGCAGGCAGAGATGCTGAAACATTTGCAGTCACTAATGAACTTACGTAAATTGTTCAAAAACCGACCAGAATACCAGATAACCCAAACCATTTCCCAAATACCCTAGATCTCTTCCTTACTAATGACCCCTCCAAATATGCAGTGAATGTAGTAAGCCCTCTGGGTAATTCTGACCACAACTTAGTGCTCATCTCCTCCCCGATGCAACAACACCTACACAGTTACTCCTACACAAGAGTAGCTTGGCATTATAATAGTGCCAAATGGGACAGTCTCCGAGACTACCATGCTTCATTCCCATTTAGACTATTGTTTCCGGGCTTCCAGTCCAGACATATGCACCGAACGCATCACCAAAGTGACCCTCGCTGACATGAAAGCATATATTCCCCACACTACTCAGACCTGCCATCCCCTAACTAAACCCTAGCTCTCCAAAAAATGTGCCAAGGCTGTACAAATGAAAAATCAGACATAACATAACTGGCTCAAATCAAGAACTCCATCTTCATTCAATGCCTACACAGAAACCCGAAACAAATGCAAGAAAACTATCAATACTTCCAAAATAGATTTGAATGGGAAAAAAGCAAGAAGCTTGCAGCCTGTCGAAATAGCAGCCATGCCTTTTGGTCCCTTGCCAAGGCAATTGGCCATAACTTCTGCCCAACACTATTCCCACCTCTATCATACCCAGATGGCTCATTTGCAACATCACCCATAGAAAAAGCTAACCTCCTGGCATCACACTTTGCCTCCAATGCACACATAACTGTCAATGGCAAATGCCCTCCAGTCATTCCAACCGTCCCCTATATCCTTTTGCCAAAAAGACATCACAAACCTGCTGTCTAAATTAGACACAAAAAAGTCTCCTGGCCCAGATGGAATTTCTCCAATTATCCTGAAGGTCTGTGCATCTGAACTGACTCCTATCCTATGTCACCTGTACGCACTCTCTTACTCCACTGGTATATATCCCAAAACCTGGAAACTGGTCTATATTCAACCCATTCCTAAAAAGGGTGACAAATCACTGCCATCTAACTACCGCCCTATCTCACTCACTTCAGTCCTATCTAAAATAATGGAGAAAATCATCAACTCTCAACTCCTAATCTACTTTGAAGGTACCCGGCTATTAAGCGACCACCAGTACGGATTCGCCAAAGCCGTTCAACAGGAGATCTACTCTCATACATCACCCATCACTGGACAAATGCTATGGAGAAATTCAGCGAATCCCAAGTAGTTGCACTTGATATCTCCAAAGCCTTCAACCGAGTCTGGCACAAAGGCTTACTAAGCAAACTCCCATCATTTGGACTGCCTCGGGAGTTCTGCAGATGGATTGCCAGCTTCCTGTCTGGACGCAAGCTGTCTGTAATGGTAGATGGCTCCCTATCCTCTCACCATCCAACTAATGCCGATTTGGTCTTCGATTTGTTCTGGAGTGATTTCGTCTATGTCTTCGACAAACATATCATTCCACTCTGCGCTTACCACTTTAGGCCCATTTTTCCCTGTGAGGATAAGTAGGATATCCCCGAATGTTTCTATTCCATTTCGTAAAACCTTCGCATTCTCGGGGAAGTCTTTTAGCAGATGCAGTATCGGTGCATTGGCTTTTGCATAAGGGTACTTTGTGAGTTTTGCTGTTACCTTTCCAGTTTCAACTACGCCAGGACTCCCTGGTTTTGGTTTTTTTACATTCCCTTCTTCAGGGCTGCCTGGCCTTTTTTGTGTGGTTTCTTCACTGTGAGTTTCCATTTCTACTGTTTCTTCTGCTGTTGTTTCTTCAACTACCGTGCTAGAACCTTCTTGCTGGTGGTTCTGTTTATTTTCTATGGTGGCGGTTTGGTCGTTGGCTGGCTCCTCCTGCTTTGAGTCTTTCCTGGCTGCTTCTACAGTTTTGGCTGTAGGTTTCTCTGTTACTTCAATTTGCGATGTGGCGGTATTATTCTTTGTTGCTGCCCTTTCATGTGCAGCCTTTAGGGTTGGGAAGTCGTTCTGCTCCATGCCACTGATATTGTTTTCTGGTGTTGGAGTGTTGGGCATGATAGTGCCTCCCACTCTTTCGGCATGGTTTCTGTTTGGACAGGTGTCCACTTTGTGGTCCTTGTTGCCACATTTTAAGCAGGCTGACTGGCATTTCTCCAATGTATGGCCCGTTGTAAGGCAGTTGCGGCATTTCATTTTCGGGCACTGAGCCCCGAGATGCGTGAGGGCACCGCACTTAAAGCATTGTCGCTTTACGCCAGGGTAGCTAACCATTACCCTGGCCGATCCTATTTTGACGAAATTCGGAATTTCTGCCTTCATCATGACAGAAAAAGTGACTTCTCCTGACTTCCATTGAGGGAAGTCAGCGTCCGTACCAATTTTTATATCCCAGACGGCGCCCCATTTCGAGAAGACTTTAGTGATGATGTCAGTGTCTTCTTCAAGATATTCTATCGGGAAACGATCTATTCTTACATTTTTGGAAAGACTTCCTACCACAAAAGGATGAAAAAACTTTTCCCTGGCACTCGACTCCTTTCAGTAATTTTTCTCTAGTTGCAAAGTTAGTGCATACAACTTGAAACCTTCCCCCCCCCCCGTAAGGGGTAAAACCAGAAATGTTGTCTTCCCCGATATATTGAGGTCTCTTCAGTGGGAGCCAGGCCCAAGCTGAGATACCAAGCAGAAGCATTAGCAGGTCATCTCTACCTATAGGAGTTGCCAAATGGTGTGCCACCCTTTTTTAATAAATTACTCTGGATTTAGAGAAAGATGTTGAAAGTTTATTTTTCACTTGGTTAGAGTATAATAAATTTAGTTTAATCCTTTATCCAAGTGTGAGCAAACAAAGTTTGTGCCTGAAAGTATCTTCAGGACTGGGGTAAGGTGGTACAACACCAGGGCAACTCGTTGCAAAGGTGGAGCAAGCTACCAACACTCCTGTCTCAGTATATCCTATAATGCAAAACACATCTCCTTGCGGATATGTCTAATGTTATGCATTAAGGGAAGGGCCACTACCCAGACCAGTTTCGACCTTTATTCAGGTCTCTTCAGTGGGAGCCAGGCCCAAGCTGAGATACCAGGCAGAAGCATTTAGTAGAGATGACCTGCTAATGCTTCTGCCTGGTATCTCAGCTTGGGCCTGGCTCCCACTGAAGAGACCTCAATAAAGGACGAAACTAGTCTGGGTAGTGGCCCTTCCCTTAATGCATAACATTAGACATATCCGCAAGGAGATGTGTTTTGCATTATAGGAGATACTGAGACAGGAGTGTTGGTAGCTTGCTCCACCTCTGCAACGAGTTGCCCTGGTGTTGTACCACCTTACCCCAGTCCTGAAGATACTTTCAGGCGCAAACTTTGTTTGCTCACACTTGGATAAAGGATTAAACTAAATTTATTATATTTATGAATGTAGATATAGTGATCTACATTCATAAACTTGCGTACTTTACTCTCCTGCTCTTCCACAACACCTCTTGCTTCCTCAGGTCTTACATTCACTTCTGTCTTTTCTCTTGCAGCAACAGTTTCTCGAAATGACTCACAAATCAATTCAAATGCAACCCATCTCTTTTATACAGCTCTAACTTTTCTTATGAACCAGATCAATTTGCCTAAACATTTCCTTCTCACTGCCTTCCACATTACTAAGTCTATAGCAATGCCCTACTAAAGATTTAATCCTGGTTACCTCCACTTCGCTCCATACTGCTTCAAAACAACTGTCAATATTTGCTTCTTGCATCGTAGATCAGCATGACTCCTCTGCCATCATCAATAGCACTCCTCCCTTTTTACCTTGTTTCTCTTCAGGGAAGACAACATATCCGTCCATCTCTATTCCTGCTAGAATTTCATCCTCATCCAACCATGTCTCACTTATACCAATAAGTTTTAGGCAAATGAACTCTATCAGTGATACAATTTCATTCCTCTTGTTTCAAATACTTCTAGCATTTGTAAATATACACAGTAGCTCATTTTTGTTTCCATATCAAGTCCCACTGACAACATTTCTCAGATATTGTGCCTCCACACTCTCGTCCTGTTGATTCCTGTCTATCATCACTGATATTACACCCCTACCCAGACCTAAATGTCAGTCCCCACATCCTCGACTATCCTATCCTTTCTTGAGTACTTATACATCTACTTCTGAAACCATCATCTACAATTCTCATGCAGCATCGCCTTGTCCACCATGACATCCCCCATTTCCCTGTCCACCATGTATTCCTTCTCTCTTATTCTCTTCACTCATACCACTCACCTCTACATTCATAACCTTGTGTACTTTACTCTCCTGCTCTTCCACAACACCTCTTGCTTCCTCAGGTCTTACATTCACTTCTGTCTTTTCTCTTGCAGCAACAGTTTCTCCAAATGACTCACAAATCGATTCAAATGCAACCCATCTCTTTTATACAGCTCTATCCGGCATTCAAATTATCTCACACATTCACAAAATGAACTCCTTTCTCCTCTCACAACTCTATTAGCAGACTATTTATAATCATCACTTGCCTTCTCAATTCATCATTATCATACATGGGAAACATGCTAACTACCTTACCTACCACACTGTTCCTGACAGAATTTCTCCACTCTCCTTAAGAGACTCATAGCATTCCTCCTTACATTCTTCTTGTTACCAGTCAAATCATTTGTGTCAACTACCACTACAACTCTTTTGCTTGTCTCTTATCCAATGCTTTAGCTACCTTGATCATTCTACCTTCCAGAAAACAGGTCTTGTGCACCTTTTCACTCACCACACCTCTTATCATTGAAATCCCATACATTGCGACACTCAAATCATTCAATATTTCTTTCAAATTTTTCATCCCATTCTTGCTCACATTCCCATGCAAATTTGTGATTCTACTCAGTTTAATCCCATTCATCATATTTACCAACTCCACTTTCAACTCAATTACAAACTCAGTGCCATTTATACAAATTGCATTTTCACTGCCTTGCACATCAGCTACCTTACCGCTCACCACTGCTAACTTGTCACCATCTACGTATGCTATTTACCAATCGACATCAACACCTCACCACCACTTAAACCTACTGTCTTACCACATTACTATTCAAGCACTCAGCCATACCATCAACTTAAGTTACTCCCATAGCTACATCCATGATCTTTTGCCCGCTACTGCTCACATTCAATGATATCTCATAATCCATAAGTACGTGACACTTCTTACACACTGAAACTCTCTCATATCTCCTATATTAATCCTCTCCACATAAATATCTTCAATCTTTCCCCAAGCATACATACTGCATGCATGACATCTGATCATTTTCTAAAAATCCATTCCATTTGCATTCATCTTTCATGCCATCCTACATTTCACCACCATTTTACTCAAAGCGGCACACAAGAAACAAAGTATTATAATAAATACAGAACTTTAACCACACCGAACACCGCCTCATAATCACAGCTATCATACAACATATTTAAATAACTAATTATCGCTATTCTAAAATTCAAATCCTAAAACACACTACAACTCAACATCGCCAGAGTTCAAGATCAGTACTATCAACACAAGAAGCCTGAATGACAAAGAAGTGGAGCTAGCTGAGGAATTGGATAAGTACCAGATCAACATAATAGGGATGACTGAAACAAAAAAGACAAAAACTGGTGAGATCTTTCTGCACAATAAATACAAATGTTATATTCAGGCAATGACAATCAAGGAAAGGAAGGAGTAGCCATAGTAATCAACACTAAATATGGGGCTAATCTTCTTGAGTCCAGGCAATTTCAAGTAGAGCGATGTGCGCAAATATCAGAATGGGGAACTGGACAATCAGAATTATTTGTGCCTATGGTACCACAGAAGGTTCTACTAATGCACAAGTGGAAAAATGTTTTGACGCTTTAGAGAAAGCAACTGATACAATAAAAAAGGAAAAGTTTGTCCACGCTAGAGATCTAAATAGCAGAGTAGGAACTGATTGTCAGACATACAAAAATATTTTGGGAAAATTTGGAGAAAAGAGCAAAGCTAATAATAATGGCAAATACCTGTTGGATTTCTGCTCAGAATATGGACTAATTATTACTAACACAATGTTCCAACATAAAAATGTGCAGTTCACATGGAGACGCAAGGAATAAGAAAAGTCTCATTGATTATGTTATTGTTGATGGTAATGTTTTCTCCCTAGTGCAGGATACTAGAGTGTACAGAGGATTTGAAATTGGAAGTGATCACCATTTAGTCTTGAGCAAGACAAAATTGAATTTCATATTGAAGAGAAAAACATGTAAGAAAGTTTTAAAGCGAACAAAAATTGAAAAGCTCTCAGATGTGAACTATAGGCTAAAATACACAAACATTATTAGAGAAAAAAATGCAAGTGTTTGAGAACAGGAATCAAACCTTGGAGATTTATTGGCAAGCTCTGAAGAAAACATTGATTGATTCAGTCAGAGAGGCATGTGATGAGGTTGTCTGCAAGGATAGAAATATCAGAACCTCCTCTGTCCATGGTGGGGACAGGAAGTTAAAGGGGCAGTGAAGGAAAAGAAGAAGAAAACATATCAAAAGTTCCTAGCAAATAAGTCAGCTTGTGCTCTTTGAGAATACAGAGACAAATGTAAGAAAGCTAAACACTGTAAAACTAGCTAAACAAAAGTCATGGGAAGACTTTGGTAAGAACATCGAAAATAAATATCAAGAAGGTGGCAAGATATTCTGGAAGTTGTTGAAGAAGCTCAG
Source organism: Typopeltis vanoorti (assembly GCF_054136105.1). Taxonomy (NCBI): domain Eukaryota; kingdom Metazoa; phylum Arthropoda; class Arachnida; order Uropygi; family Thelyphonidae; genus Typopeltis; species Typopeltis vanoorti. The sequence continues at coordinate 7,848,621 of NC_143552.1, read as the reverse complement.
AAATGGAGGAAAGAGTGCTGTAAAAAACTAGAGATGATAAAGGTGACATGAAAACTGGAGAAAAAGATATCCTTGAAGTATGGAGTAATTACTTTGAAAAATTGCAAAATGAAACAGTGAGAGCACAGAGGTCAAAAAACACTGACAATCATGCAATCAGAAATACATATCCATACTTGAAGTAGAAAAAGCCATCAAAAGCCTAAAATGCAGAAAGGCTGGAGTAGATGATATTCGACCAGAAATGCTGAAGTATGGTGGTATGAAAGTCTCACAGAGGCCGAACTGCATAGTTCAGAAGGCCTAGACAGAAGGACAAATTCCAGATAATTGGAGTAGAGATCTCATAGTACATGTATAAAAAGGGAAATAAAACTGCGAGAATTACAGCAGTATTTCTCTACTGAGTGTTCCTAGTAAGATTTATGCAAGTATACTTGAGAAATATTTGAGAAGAAGTGTAGAAAGGAAGCTTGGTGAAGAACAAGCTGGATTCATGCCAAATAGAGGCTGTCAGGATCAGATTTCACTTTATGAAAAATATATGAAAAATCACGGGAATATAACACAGATCTGTATTTAAGTTTTGTAGTTCTGGAAAAGTCATATGACAAGGTGTCAAGAGAAGCTATTTAAAACGCTACAGTTGTATGGAGTCAGTGGGGCATTTTATCGGGCAATACTTAGTCTTTATTTGAGTTGTACTCAGCAGTTAGAACTGAAGGAAGTACAGAAAGATGGTTTAATATTAAATCTGGTGTGAGACAAGGATGTACATTATCCCCTCTGTTATTCATTATCTATATGGATCACATTATAAAGGAAAGTGGTACTAAACCTGATATCAAAATTGGAGATGTTAATCTCAGCTCTTTAATTTATGCAGAAGACGTTATACCCCTAAATAAATCCAGTACATATCTGCAAGATTCCCTGACTAAACTGAATAACTGTTGTAATAAATTTAGTATGAAAATCAGTGATAGTAAGTCAAAGACAATGAAAAGAGACAGAAACAGTGAAAATATCAACTGCATTGTGAATGGAGAACCTATAGAACAAGTAAAACATTTCAGCTACTTAGGCACCATTTTTAGTGAAGATGGTAAATTAAATATGGAAATAGACAATAGAATCTACAAAGCTCTTATGGTAGGAAGTCAACTGAATAAATTTATATGGAATAAGAGAGAAATTAGTCAAAACACTAAATTAGCTGTATACAAGGCAGTGTTCAAACCAATTTTAACTTATGGATCTGAGAGCTGGGTTTGAAGTAAAACACTTGACCAAAGACTAGAGACCATAGATATGACAGTCCTGAGAAAGATTAGGGACGTGAACAGATGGCATCAATGGCAATATCATATTAAAAATGATGATGTTAGGAAAGAACTTCACATGGTAGCATCCAGGAATTTGGTAGCAGAGCTAATCTCAGGTGACATGTCACTTAAACAGAATGGGAGAGGAAAGATTAGCAAAACCAGTGTTCTATGCCAGGAAGACCAAGATATAGGTGGAAGATAGAAATATAAGATCTGATCTTGACAGGTAACAGATTTGGAGGAAAATTGTAGATACAAAGTTAGTAATGATTTAATTTTTCATGTAGTACTATCATATCCTGTACACCCGTTGAGGGTATATATCAGGAATTTGATGATGACCACCTGAGATTAGTTCTGCTAAAACATTCCTGGATGCTAACACTGCCAAGTTCTTTCCTAATATCCTCATTTTTAATATGATATTACCATTGATGCCATTGTTCATGCCCCTAATCTTTCTCAGGACTCTCATATTATCTGCAGTCTCTAGTCTTTGGTCAAGTGTTTTATTTCTAACCTAGCTCTAAGATCCATAAGTTAAAATTGGTTTGAACACTGTCTTTGTATACAGTTAATATAGTGCTTTGACTAATTTCCTCTCTTATTCCATATAAATTTATTCACTTGACTTCCTACCATACCAGCTTTGTTGATTCTTTTGTCTATTTCCATATTTAATTTACCATCTTAGCATGCTAACAGTGCCAAGTTCTTTCCTAATATCCTCGTTTTTAATATGATATTACCATTGATGCCATTGTATCAATGGTAATACATATTAAAAGATTAGCAAAACAAGTGTTCTCTGCTAGGAAGACCAAGATACAGGTGTATTGATACGGTAAATAGTTCCTTTGAAGATAGAAATATAAGATCTGATAATGTTAGAGTTTTGACAGTTAGCAGACTGATTTGGAGGAAAATTGTAGACAGGAAGTTAGTAATGATGTATATTTTTCACGTAGTACTATCATAACTTGTACTCCCCTTGAGGGTACATGTCAGGAATTTGATGATGATGATGATTATCATTATTACCACTCACAATTTTATAATTTAAACTTATCTTTATCTTAAATTTACCTTTCCTTAGATATGAAGAGTCATCTTACATGTGTCATGCCTTGTGTTTCTAACTCAAAGCATATCTCCTTATCAGGAGTGTCAAGGAGGTCCCACTCTGACGTTACTCCTCGTGAATAATTTAACAAAGAGGACCCATTCTGATATTACTCCTCACGACCAGGTTAACATTAAATTTATTTGGTGTGACTGATTGGGATTCCTCCCATAGATGATATTTGGAATAATTGTTTGGAAATGTTTTTTTCATAGGAGGTTTCACTTAAGATGCTACCATTTCTTACTATTTTCATTGATTTATGGACATTTCCAAACTTTTTGGATAAAGAAAGGAGACATTCTGCCAACTTGGCATTTACCTGTTGAATGAATGATTAGAAAGAATGGTATGTTAACTGATTCAAATGTGTTTTTTTTATTTATTCTAATTAGTAGTTTAAGTAGTTTCTTGGCTTGAGTGCAACAGAACCCCATGAGGAAATAAAAGAGGTAATTCACAGTGAAAGAATTTTAGACTGTATGTTGAGCAGGTTCTCTCCCCCCCCCCCTCTCACCATGAAGCCACAAATAGTCACCCACTATCTATCAAGCAACAACTGCGCTTGGAAGTGACATGCACCTCACAGAGCAAGCTTAGTCCTATTCGCAAGCAGTGGAGATGGATACCTGCTGCAACATCACTAACACTTGCATGCACCTGAACTCATTAGTCAGATGATCCTGAATGGATATCCAGGATTGCTCCTCTTGCCTAAACAGTATATATATATATATATATATATATATATATATGAGGGTGCAATTCTAGCTTGCTTCCTCGTGGTGCACCCTGGATAACACTAAAGAGCTAGAGTGACTTGGCAACCAGACTATCTTCAAGATCTCCTGGTTATGGCACACATGAACTCAAAAAACACATGAATTAGCTCTCTTAAGATAAGATGTCTAGAAATATTGGACCTCTTGTCTGAATTTTCCAAATTAACGTTGAGGGTACATGTAGAGATGTAGAGCAAAATGTGAATACCTCTCAAAGATTTTATATGACAACAATGTCGATGTTGTTCTTGTTCAAGAGACTCACTGTAAGGATGAGGACCAGATGCATCACAGGGTCAAATTCCTGGTTACATTATCATTGGAGCCACTTACCATCATGCAAATAGTCTTCCCACCTATGTGCATAGTACCCTAGAAGATTCCCACCTCATTACAACCAACATTGTCGGCAGCATGCATCTGATAACAACCATGATAGGGAACATGACCATTAGCAACATGTATAAACCCCAAGTCCTCTTGTGGCCTCCACAAGTTGTACCAATGTACAACCACCCTGCAATGCATATAGGTGACTCAACAGTCACCACATGCAAAGGAAATATGCTTCCAACAATGAATGGGAGAGGCTTTGACTGAATGGGTAGAAATTTATAACATGCACCTAATTTTTGATGCAAAAGACAGGTCTTCCTTCAGCTCAGAACAGGGAGTACAACCCTGACCTCTACTTCGTCACTCAAGACAACAATGGACGACCGTTGCCTACATCGAGAAGAGTTCTCTCCAACTTTTTGCGAAGCCAACATAGACCAATTATATTAGAGGTAGGTCTGCATGTACCCCTTGTCAGATCCATCCAACATCCATGCTAGAACTTCCAGAAAGCCAACTGGTATACATTTGCTGCCTATCTTGACAAATATGTCCATTGGATTCCTCCAACAAGCAATAATTACAAGAGATTCATGGGAGCTGTTTTAGCTGTAGATAAGAAGACCATACCAAGAGGCTTCCACCAGGAATATATCCCAGGATGGGATGATAATAATAAAAACCTGTATCAAGAATAAAATAAAATATCATTATAAAGTGTGGCGACCCTGACATTGCAGATGCTCATTCACAGCCTTGACACCATCCCAAAAGAAATGGAGTGAGACAGTAGAAAGACTCGATTTTCAGCACTCCAATAGAAAAGCATGGAGCCTTCTAAGAAAACTAGGTAGTGGCACCCTGACTGTCCGGGAACAATCAGCTATTTCTCCTAAACAATATGCATAACATATTGTCAACACATCAAGATATACGATAATAGAACAAGATAATAACAAGAATACATAAGATAATAGAACAAGATAATAACAAGAATACATAAGATAATAGAACAAGTCCCAGTGGAACTGGATTCAGACATAAACGAAGCTGCTGTGATCAGGTTCTGTTATTCACCACACATATAGAGGCAGGCTACCAACAATGCCTGAAAACAGCTGTAGCTTTTGTAGACCTTACTACAGCTTATGATACAGTCCAGAAGCAAGCCGCAATCTGCAAGGTACTCTGTGCAGTCCCATGCAGAACAATATCAAAACTAATTGATAACATGCTAAGCAACCGCCTCTTCCAAGTGTGTATGGACAAGAACAAAAGTAAACAAATACTGGATAATGGATTACCACAAGGGTCAATTCTGGCTCCCCCTCCTTTTTAACTTATGCATCGCAGATTTTCCTAATACAGCCTCCAAGAAGTTTTGCTATGTTGATGACATTGCTCTAGTCGCCAGACACACCAACTTTACTACAATGGAAGATATACTAACAAATGATCTTGCAGTCCTAGATGAATACTTCTGCATATGGAGATTATGCCCAAATTCTAGTCAAACAGAAGTTCCATGCTTCCACCTGAACAATAACTAACCATGCTAACAAAGAACTGATGGTCTACTTCAACTGCAAAACAGATTCCCGAATTCTGGGATAGATTCAAAGTGAATCTATCCCAGATTCACTTTGGACAGAACTCTATCTTTTAAACCACATCTCATTAACACAGCATCCAAGCTAAAAACACAAAATAATATACTGCAAAAACTATGGGGAACAACTTGGGATGCTTAAGCAACAATGCTTTGCTGTACTGCTCTTGATTTTGTTTACTCTGCAGCTGAATACTGCTCAGTCATATGGCTGAACAGTGTCCATGTGTACTTGGTTGATGCTCATCTTAACACCACTATGTGCCTTATTTCTGGAACTGTGAAATCAACCCCAACCTACTGGCTCCCAGTGCTAAGCAACATCCCACCTCCACACATTCGCAGATCCAACTTTCTTCTACACGAATACAGCAAAATCATGGAAATCCAAGATCTCCCAATCCATGAAGACATACCACCCCTAGAAATAAATAGGCTAAAGTCAAGGCACCTTCCAATCTTAACAGCAAATAATCTTGCGGAGACAAGTTTTACCATGAAGGAGAAGTGGAAAGAGTCCTGGTGTAACACTTCAACAGGGGACTTCCATGAATTAGTGGATCCAACACAGATGCCTTTGGGTTATGACCTACCTCGGAAAACTTGGTCTACCCTTAAGAGAATCCACATCAATCATAGCAGATGTGCAGACCACCTTTACAAATACGTGTGGACAGACTTATGTGTTCGTCGAACATGTTGTTTATTATTTTAAAGGTATAATAGAACACAGAAACTAAGTAAATAATTAATTTATTAACTAGATGCTGATATTTCGCTGGTATTATAACCAGCATCTTCAGAGCACAAAAACACTGTTTGTCACAATACGCGAGACTAAAACAACATGGTGTACTTCAACAAAACTGTAGCAGCAACACAAAGACTAGAGTCCTGATTTTGGCGCCCTCTATCTGAAAAAAAAAAAAAAAAAAAAAAAAAAAAAAAAAAAAAACGCTATCATATATTACTAGAGTCCTAGAAAAGTGCTAGTTTTTTCTTAATATGACTGTCTCCCAGATCTTCGGCAAGTTAATACAGCCATATTTGTTGAGATTTGGAGTGTGTTTTAGGGCTTCTGTCGCCTCTAAGAACAATCTCTCTGATTTATATGGGTTTCTGTGTAGTACTTTTGTGTCCTTCCAGTTGATCCTGTGTGCAGGGGTATCCAGAGCATGGTCTGCTAGGCCCGACTTCCCATAATGAAATTTCCGGACGTATCGTTTATGTTCGCTGATGCGGATATTCACAGTTCTTCCTGTTTGACCGTAGTAGGCTTGATTGCATGAGCAGGGTACTTGGTAGACTCCTGGATGTGATAAAGGAGGAATGCTGTCCTTGGGTGAGCGGATGAGGGTGGCTAATTTGCTACATGGTCTGAATGTAGTGCGTAGTTTATGTTTATTGAGAATTCTTGAGATCTTTTCGGATGTGCCTTTAATGTAAGGGATGGTGACTGTTTTGTTGTAGTTCTCTATGGTGGATGGTGGGAGGGGTTTCTTAGGAGTGTTTAGTATTTTGTTTATTTTTTGTGGATTGTAGCCGTTGGCCAAGAAGGTGTGGCGTAAGTGAGTCAGTTCAGCAGTAAGAGCCTTGTCATTTGAACAGATTGCTCTCGCTCTATGGGTTAACGTTTTTAATATGCCATATTGTTGAGAAGGATGATGGTGTGATTGTTTGTGTAAGTATCTGCCTGTATGTGTGGGTTTTCTGAAAACTGAAAATGATAAGGAACCATCTGGGAGACGTGTGATGAGTGTATCCAGGAAGGGCAGACAGTTGTTGGCTTCCAGTTCCATAGTAAAGTGGATTTTTGGATGTTGGCTATTTAAATGTGCTAAGAATGTTTTCAATGTCTCAGGGCCATGTGGCCAAATAGCAAGCACATCATCAACATAGCGTAGCCAAAGTGTTGGTTTGAGAGTGGCTGTATTGATTGCTTGTTTTTCCAGGTGTTCTATGTAAAAGTTGGCTAGGGGGGGAGAAAGGGGGGAGCCCATGGCTGTCCCATCAATTTGTTTGTATATTTTCCCTTTCCATGTGAAATATCCTGCATGTATTGTGAATTTGAATAGTTCAAATATATCAGGGGGGAAGTGTGACTTCAGTAGATTGAGGGTTTCTATTAGTGGTACATTTGTGAATAGTGAAGTGATGTCAAAGCTTACTATTAAGTCTGAGCTTTTTAGGGTGAGGTGTTGTAAGATGCTTTTTAGGTGTGCTGAATTTTTGATAAAGGAGGGAGAATTGTTAGTGAGAGTGGCTAGTAGCTTCGCTAAATGTCTAGCTAGTTTGTATGTGGGACTATTTATACTGTCCACAATTGGGCGTAGGGGGTGTGCCAGGTTTGTGAATTTTTGGTGATCCATTCGCTGGTTATAATACCAGCGAAATATCAGCATCTAGTTAATAAATTAATTATTTACTTAGTTTCTGTGTTCTATTATACCGTTAAAATAATAAACAACACCTTTACAAATGGGGCATGATTGCCTCACCCATACCCAGGTGCAACTGTGGATCATCCCGCTAGACAATTAATCATATTACAGTAGAATGTGGCAATGTGCACACAATGGAAACCTGTTGGACTTCATCCATGCTACACCAAGTGCAGTTGACTGGATGATCAACTTAGATATACAATTGTGGTGTACTCTTGAGTGTCTCTTTTATGACTGTATCATGCATTACTATAGTACATATGTCTATTATTATGTTTATTTATATTAAGGATTAATGTAATGTAACTTTCATGTGTGAGCCATATGCTAAATAAATAAGTATACATATACACCATGAGGATTCCTTTTCCTTTAAGGCATCAAAAGAGTCTCTCAGCAAATACAGTGAAATGGTACTGAATTCAAGTGATGGTGTTTTGGAGAATAGGAAAGTAAAATAAGACTCAGAAGAAGTAGGAAAAATCTGGGAAGAAAGATAAGAAAAAGAGGAAGAGTGAAAAGTAACTGGCACCATTACTGAAAAGTCTTCCCAAACAATAAAGAACAGGAGACCCATAATGAACAAACAGGATGGTAAGGTAGAGAATATGATAAACTAGAAGATACACATGGTGCAATAATGAATAAATATAATTAATGTTTAAATTTTTAAGACATATATGGCATTCAAGTACAAGTTAGCAACAGGAGAGTAACTTGTTCTGTTAGCGACAGTAGTTGAAATATATTCCGGCCTGGTTGGTCGAGTGGTTAGCATATCCGTTCTACAGCCTGCAGGTTTGAATCCCACGAAAGCATGCAATAATGGGCAAGTGATTACAATATTTCACCACAAAAATGCTATGCGGCAACGAACTAATAAGATTGAAAGAATCTACAAGAATGTAAAAGAGGGCGAGATCATTTGCATTTTAGCAATGGTTAAAATTTTGAACAAAACTAGAAAAAGGCTCATATAGAAATGGACCAGATTCATTACAGAGGTCAGTTTGGATTTCTTAATGGCAATATAGTTTTAGTAACCTGGTTGCACTTTATAACAAAATAATAAGGGAAATTATACACACAGAAATTTTTCCTGACTTTGCTAAGAACTGACAGTAACTACATGACAAGTTAAACATTTATTTAAGTTGCATCAAAAGTATTATTATTATTATTATTATTAAACAAGACCTCATGGAGTCAAAGACTCATCTAGGAGGTCCTTTATCTCACACACATCTCATCATACCACGTCTTAAACACATTCAAACTCCTTGCAGACACCACACTCTCAGGCAAGGCATTCCAATCACTCACAACTCTGCACGAAAAAAACCTGCCTCTCACTACCCTACTCACACCCTCTTTATACAGTTTCCAGGGATGACCTCTGGTTCTCCCCTGATCTCCCACTATTCTCTGTAGAACTTCTCCACCATTGATCCTATAACAACCCCTTACCAACTTGTAGGCCTCTATCATATCTCCCCTCTTCCTTCTCTCCACTAGACTCTGCAAATTACATCTTTTCAATCTTTCCTTATACTCGACATTCCAGAGGTCAGAAACTACCTTAGTCAGTCGCCTTTGGACCCTTTCCAACATCTCTTCATCCTTCTGAAAACCAGGTGAACAAATCTGAGTACAATAGTCCATGTGTGGCCTAATCAAAGCCTTATACAATGGAACAAGAATCTCCCTACTTCTACACGTCAGTGTCTTCCGCATCATTCCCAGAAGTCTTTGTGTTGTCTTCACAATTTTGGTGATGTGTCCCCTAAATTTTAGATCCTTATCCACTATCACCCCCAGATCTCTTATTTCCTCTACTTCCAACAATATATTCTCACCAAGCATAAATTCTGCATCCCATCTTTGTTTTCCAAATTTTAAAACCTTACATTTTGCAACATTGAACTCACATCCCCATTTGCTTGCCCAATCACTCAATTTATTCAAGTCTTCTTGCAAGGCCACAACATCTTCACTACTCTTTATGGTTCGTCCCAACTTTGCATCATCTGCAAACAACTGAATAACTCCATCCAAATCTTCGCCAATATCATTAATATACAAGTTAAATAGTAATGGCCCTAAAACAGATCCCTGAGGCACTCCACTAGTGACTTTCCTTTTCCTGGATATTGCACCCCCATACACAACTTGTTGATACCTATCAGATAGCCAGTCTCCAATAAAATGCACTAATCTAATATCCAACCCCATCATTAGGTACTCTATCAAAAGCTTTTGCGAAATCCAAGTATATTACTGTGTATCCTTCTCCTCTGTACAAGGAAGCAGTCACTTTACTGTAATAAGTAAGTAGATTACTAAAACATGACCTCCCTTTAGCAAATCCATGCTGTCCATCAAAGATTATACCATTGTTGTCAACCCAACTCTGGATCCTAGTTCTCACAAGCTTCTCCAACAACTTAACTACAACACCTGACACACAGACAGGCCTATAGTTTGATGTTTGAATTCGATCACCTCCTTTATGAAGTGGCACAATCTTGCCCTCCTTCCACTCTTTAGGGACTTGACCAAGTGCAAGACTCGTATTAAAAAAATATGTCAAGGCAGGTGTCAACTCTCTGGCACATTCCTTCAGAATATGCGGTGATATATTATCAAGTCCCACAGCCTTATTTACATCTAGTTTACTCAACTCCCCAAACACCTCTTGCTCACTTACAGTCAGTCTCTCCTCCCCATCATCAACTGCTCTCAATCTCTCCATGAAGTCACATTCACAAGATTGAAAGATCTTTATGAACTATTCATTAAGTATCTCCACCACACATTCTGTAACAGCTGTCTTTATACCATTTCCTCCAATCAATGTCATCCTTCCATAATCATTCTTTGTTTTGCTGGCTACATATAGAAAGAACTCCCTAGGATTCTTTTTGGCTTCATTAGCTAACTGCTGTTCATACCTCTCTTTAGCTACTCTCACCAACCAAGTCACCCTCCTTGCCTGGTCTTTGTAGACCTCATGAAATTGGTTACTTCCACTTCTCTTATGCTGCCTCCACAATGCCCTTTTTCTCTGTATCGCATGCTTAATCTCTTGATTCATCCATCTCACACCTACCTTATTTAACCTTCTCACCCATGGTATACATTTAGACATTGCATCTACTAAATATTTTTTGAAAATCCCCCAAGCTGCACTGATCTCTTTTCTAGCTAACTCCTCATTCCATGCTACACCTGCAAGCTGTCTCCTGAGCTCTTCATAATCACCCCCCCCTTGTAGTTCCACATATACCCTTTTTTCACAGGGGTCCTTACACTGCTGGCACCCACCCAAGTAATCACCTCATGGTCACTTTCAACAATTGGTGGATGATTTGATACCTCATTGATAATTACATCCTCCGATGAGATGACCAAATCCAAGACCCTTAATCCTCGTGTGCCCTCTGTTACATACTGTCTGAGGTAGTTATTCCTCAAAAACTCAAGAAACTCATTTTCTTTACTTCCAGTTGCTTTCTCTTCATTCCAGTCTATATTGCCATAATTAAAATCACCCATAATGATCACCCTTTTCTTATTTGCTTGGCCTATTTGACTATACATTTCACTATCACCACCATCCACATTACCAGGTCTTTAACAACATCCCACCAAGTATTTGATTCTATTCACCTCTATCTCACACCATACTGCCTCAAAACCACTGGCCCCATTTCTCTCTTGCATCTCTACCTTGTATGGACATAACTCTTTCTCTATCATCAATAGCACTCCCCTCCCTTTTTACCCCTTCTATCCTCACGAAACACATCATACCGTTCCATCTCTGTCAGGATGTCATCCTCATCTAACCATGTCTCACTTATTCCGACAATCTCTGGGTGCACAGACGCAATTAGTGCAACCATTTCATCCACCTTGTTTCTTATACTTCTAGCATTGGTATACAAACACAACAACTCATTTCTGGATCTACAGCTAGTTCCACTGATACCACTCACTCGATGTGATCTCTCCATGCTGGACTGGGGCCATTTCCCTTTCTGCTTCTTCATTTTAGAACCCTTTGCAATTCCATCTGTTTCCTTTTGATCCCTAATCATCCCATTACTTTCCTGCCTACACCTGCTCTCACCTCCTCTTGGAGCATCCACCTTTCTCACGCTGTGTATCCCTGTCCACCCTGAGCCTCCCCATTTCCCTGATCCTCTTGCACACCCATTCTCTCATTTTCTATACTCATACCACTCACTTCCCCATTCATTTCCACTTCTTCAATCTCTCCTGTCTTACTCTCCTGCTCTTCCACATCACTCCCCTCTCGATCTGATTCATTCTCTCTATTCACTTCTCCACTTTCCAGCAGCAGTCTCTCCAAGCGACTCACACCATAACCATTCAAATGCAGTCCATCGCTCCCATACAGCTCACTTCGTCCCTCAAACTCATTCCACACATTAACAAACTGTACTCCCATCTCCTCACACATTTCAGCCAGAATATCATTCATAATCCTTGCTCTCCACCTCATTTCACCACAATCATACCTAGGCAACACACTGACTACCCTTCCTGTCACACTATTCTCTTTTATCTTTCCAAGCAGTCTCCTGACATTCATTTTGACATGCTCTTTGTTTTCTCTCAAATCATTTGTACCAATTAATACAATTAACTCTTTTGCTTGTTCCCACCTCATATTCAATGCCTCAATCACTCTACTCATTTTACCGCCTGGAAAACATACCTTGTGCATTTTATCCTCTAGCACACCTTTAATAATGGAGTTGCCATACAACGCCACTCGCTCATCTTTCGTTAACTCTTTCATGCCATCATGATTTATTTTAATAGTTTTGACCTGAATTCTCTTAATTTCATTCCGCATCCATTTCATTTCTTGCTTCATCCAATCCAATTCACCTTCCGAACCTCGCGACACATTCTCTCTATCATTAAATCTTTCTAACTTTCTAACTCTCGACCCCGTCTTCTCACTTTCCCTCTCATTCATCCTTCTTTGTTTCCGTACTTTCGGTCCAACATACGTCCAACTTTCACTATCATTCTTCTCACTTTCACTCTCACATATCTTTCTTTGTTTCCGTACTTTCGGACTAACATGCGTCCAACTTTCGCTATCATTCTTCTCACTTTTACTGTCATTCATCTTTCTTTGGTTCAGTACTTTCGTTCCAACATGCGTCCAACTTTCGCCATCATTCATTATTTTTTCGCTATCATTCATTCTTTCGATTTTTTTTACTTGCGATTTCTGCATCATGCCATTTCTACTTTCATTCGTTCTCTCAATTTCGTTTCTTTCCGCCTCACTTTCGTCCCTTTTAACATCCATTACGGTTGTCAAATCGCTCTTTTTCTTTTTTCCTGATTTTGTAACATTTTTTTGCCTGTCTTTCTCACCGTCCTTCTCTTTCAAACGTGCACTCGCAACACAATCGGTACTAGCACTTTCTGTCATCAATTTCATATTCGCATTCATCAATTCCTCGTTCAGGTCACATTTCGCCCACACCCTTCTTCCATCCGCACTAAACATCCACAAATCATTTATGTAATCAAAGTTATACATATAACAGACCTCACACTTAACGAAACGACTGAAATCTAAATTAAAATCATGGAATGACAATGCCGCCGCCATTTTTTTTTTTTTTCTCTCTCTCTGCAGGTTACTAGGTCTAATATTAACAATTTCGTATTTAGTTTAGGCAAGAAAAAACCCCACACTAATAATATCGGTAGCGTACAACGTTTACAGCCGCTCTTACTTAAACAATTACGCATATATACTTAATTATTCCTAGTAAAACTTATCTGAATCAGGAGCTCTTCAAAACACGTCCATAGCGCTTGACCCACTGCATATTTGCATATTGCCTAGTGCATTAGAGTGATTATATCAATGAGCTGTGTATGGAGGAGTGGCATCAAAGAGGAATAGGAGAAATAAGGGTTCCACAAGGTTCATTATCAGGTTATTATTATTCAACTTTATTGTTAATGAATGTAAGGAAACATTCAGTGGGGAGCAAATGATGCAAAGTTTGTTGGCAGGCTGACTGTTTAGATTATGCTGAAAAATAAAGTGTTCTCTGGCCAATCTGCATGTTATTAAGGATGCAAAACCCATATTTTATTATTATTATTATTGTACCCTTCATGGTGTTGGCAGACTCATAGTGGGAGGTTCATTCAACTGACAACATATTTATCATACAAAATTTTAAAATCCTTAACACTCCTTGCATTAACAACACATTTCGGTAATGCATTCCATTCACTGACAATTCTCCATGTAAAAATCTACTCCTCACACACCCCTCTTACATAACGTCCAGGAAAGATCTCTGGTTTTTCCCCTATTGCTTTCTACCCTTTTTATAATCTCATCTGGATTAATCTAAAAGAATTCTCTCCCTAACCTAAATGTCTCTATTATATCACCTCTTTTCCTCCTATCCACTAAACTCTGCAATTCACATTTCTTCAACCTCTCTCTCCAAAGCATTCCAAAGTTCTGATATTGTTTTATCAATCATCTCTGAACCCTCTCCAATGTTTCCACATCACACTGAAAACTAGGTGACCAGATTTGAGCACAATAGTTCAAGTGTGGTCTAACCAGTGCTTTATACAGTGACACAACAACTTCCTTATCCTTACATGTTAGAGTACTTCTTATCATAGTAGCATCTGAGAAAGAAAACTCTGCCACCTTTACATATGTGACTGATTAATTCACCTATAGTTTGACCGAAGCACTTAGTGACATTAAGTGGATATTTCAATATGCTGCCCAACTTTTCACCCTATTCAATTCCTCTTCCTGAAGTGACACTATGTCGGTATTCAGATTTTCCATGACTGAGAGAAAAATGGTTATACTTTTTTCTTGCTAATATCAAAAATAAGTGTAAGGTTTTAGATAATGAAATTCAGAGTTGACAGGTAATGTTTTCTGTTCGGTAATTATAGTACAGCAATTGGACATAACAATGGATCCTGGAGTAATGGTAAGGACCTTCAAGACATGCTATAAGCTTAGAAAGTGTACAAAAAGGATAACAAATATGATATTAAGAAAATAAAATTCTCTGAAGACAGACCAGGAGAATACAGTCTATAGAGTATAATAGTGACAAGAAGGAAGTGACATGTTTGTGATACAAAAGTTGATGAGCAGTACCAACTAGGTAGAACTCAGAGATTTTTCAGCAGAGAACAATGGACAATTATTAGAAGATGCATAAGGAAAGGAAAAGGGTTTGTTTGTTTTTTTTTCATGAAGAATGGTTGCAGCAGTGGTGGTGGTGATGTATAGTATTGCCTGAGAGTGGTGATAAAGAAACACAAATGAGTTTAAAGGTATGATATAAGAGACTTTGTAGTACCTCAACTGCATCTGCCATAAGGAGACTCTTCAATCCATAGGAAGTCCAATAATAACATGATTACTTTTTATTTGATATGAAAAAAACTTACCAGTTATTAGCCCACTCTATCATTGTTCCTGGCTGAAATAAAAAATAAATAGAAAAAAAAAATTGTGGGACATGTTTTTTTTTCACTAAAATTGACATAAACTATAGACAGACACAATATTATAACTTGTAACTATTATGATATACCACATTTTTCAAAATATAATAAAAGAAAGATTAATTTTATTTTTAAAGATGCATACGTTGAATCAAAACAAAATTCTAGAGAAAGAGAGAAGAAAGAAAAGGATTCAAGCATAATATACTTGCATATTTTAAATGTGTTTAAATTCTGCACACAGGCAAATTGGCCATAAGAACTTACACAATTTACATACAAAAAATACTATTGTTTGTGAACAGTGGATGGCATTGATGGTAATAGTGTTGTAGTATGTAATTGGAGAATTAAGTAGTGGGGAGATGGTGAGATATATGTAGTGGAGCAGAAAGTAGAGTGCCATCCTGCAATGAGTCCTTCGAAGTGTTATATTGCAATAATAATAATAATATGTGCAGCATGCAGTCACTAGAGTTTTGCTTTGAATCTCGGTAAGGGACATACATGGTAGTTGTTGTTTTTAGAAAAGATGTCACTGGGTAACTAGAACACCAGTGAGTAAATAGGCAAGCAGGGAAGGAGAGCTGAAAAGGTCTAATAAACTACTGAGTTAAGTTCTCTAAACTCGGAAAAGTTTTTATATACATCTTTAACTACTCTCCAAGGATGAAATGTGAAGTTAATAACTGAAGGACAATATAACATATCAAGTCTTCGTATATGAAAAACAAGTGATATATGTTCCAAGGCGCAATATAGAATCTGCAGTAAAGGTCCTTCTATTGGAGTTACATTTGGAACTGGTTAATTAATGTACTCCTGTTGTTTGAGTGATTACTGTTCATGCCTATTTCAGAAAACTGACAGTAAGATGCAGTAAGGAAACTTGCTCATTGAAAGATGATGTATGCAAGTATATTAGTTAAGTAAAGCTTTTTAATTTTGATTGTAAAATAAGGAATTTGAGAAATAAGGCATAATGAATGAATGAGTAAAAGGAAGAAAATAAAGTTCTCATATGACTAAGTGAAACTACAGAACGCCAAGCTGAATGTTATGTTCAGTTTGTTTTATAAAGTATTTAACATTATCTCTCAGAATTGTCTTTAACTGTTACTTAGAGAGTGAAAGATATACTTCATTGTTCGCTCAGTGAGAAATTCTTAAAATGGCCATTTAATTATTTGTATGTATTAAAATGTTAGACATATAGAATAGTAGAAATTAATTTACTAATTGTAGTTATACAGAGAAAAGGAATGTCAGATTTCCTTACAGAGAATTACAGTTTTTTATAATCTTAGAGTTATAAAAAAGTTATAACTCTATTGTATATATTTATTTATTTACAGTAGATACTTTATTATTTTTATAATTGAGCTTCATTCTTTAGAATACACAACAGCTTGATATGTGAAGGCAATGCACTATCACAGATACAAATCTGAAATATTCTAACCAACTAAAGCAAAATTATATATAATAAATTGTTATCTTACTCCACAACTGAATTTAATATAATAGGCTGGATATAGGTGGGAAATAACATAACTGGCGCAATCAGGTTTCAAATATAACAAATTGGTGCAGTCAACAGAATACTCAGTGCCAGCTCTAGGGGTGCTGGTGCCTCGATACAATTTTAAGTTGAGCACTCCTTATTTTTTTTTTAAAAAAAATGTAGCTAAAATGTAAAGGTTAAAAACTCAATACACGTATATTTTTATGTAAAACTGTGTACTTGGAAAAATACATATATTAACCACACAGCAATAATTGCAATACATACAGAAATGCACAAAGACTAGAATTACAGATACATAAGTTGCCAATTACTGGCTATGAGCTATTATAACAAGAGCTGCAGAGACTAGAAAAATTGCACAATGACAAGAATTTTTAATGGAAAAGGAAATGTAATAAAAAATTAAATGCTTTAAAAGTTTACTTTTCTTGATTTTATGGAAGCAAATTCATCCAAATTTTCACTAGTTTCTCACAGATATCACCTTCTTTCCTATGAAATACTAGATGTTAGTTATGTTTTAATTAGTTTCACTCTTGAAAATAATCGTTTGCCATTTGCTACTGAAACTAGAAATGTCAAAAATATTCAAAGAGAAAAAAAATTGTTAAATTAATAAAGATGTTTCTAAATCATTTGCATGATTTAGAATGCTTTCCAAATATTGCAATATTTTCAGCGGGTATAAACTGTTACTATCCTGTATGATGTCCTTTAGAATTTGTATTTCTTTATATAATTCAGTGGCACAAATATCCTTTTCTTCACAATCAGTCAGTGCAACTTATATATCATCACAATGTTTTCTTAAACTGTCCTCATCCATATTAGAAATTTCCATGAAACTGTATAAAAACTGAAATATGTTAAAGTGACTTGTCAAGAGATCAAACCTTTCAGTCAAAGAATTAATAATAGTGTGCACAACTGGAAGAAAAAATGTAACTTTAAAGTTATATTGTGAATCAACTGGTGCTTTGTCTGAACATTCCTAACAAAACAATCTTTTCTTACGTCTGCGTAATGTACTGCTTTTAAACTCAGGAGAAATTTCTAAATCTAATGCTAACTTTTCATCCGATCTAAATTCTTTAGTAAAGTCTTTACATTATTTATAATGTTTATAGATTCACTTAAATTTGTGCTTGGATTCTATAGCATTTTACTCACTACATTGATCCTGCACAAAATTTCATACCAGATTATAAGTGAACTCAAAAATTCATAATCTTTATTCAAAGCTAATGTTCTTGTTTCATATTTTGTATTATTGCTAATCTGAATATTATCATAAATTTCCACAAAAGAATCTAAAACTTCTCCAAAATTATATCTAAGCAAACGAAGAGTGTGAATCCTTGCTTCCCATCTAGTATATGATAATGTTTTAAGTGCAATTCCGGTGTACTTTTTTCAGTACATCCCATCCTTTACTCAAAGCACTAAAGAAACTATAAATTTCCTGTATAGTGCTAAAAAATCTCACTGTTTCAGTATTAACTTGAACAGCATCAGCGATCACCAAATTTAATATGTGTGCTGCAGATGGGATAAAGAGTGCTCAAGGGTTAATATTTGATATGTGTCTGGGAGCACCACTGTGATTTCCTCTGTTACGTCGTGGTTTTTCTTTAAATCTATGTTACTATTATCCCCTCTTGTGCCAACTAAGAATGAGATCTCCAGTCTATCTCTCTGGGGCCATCTCCTTTTCGAACTCTGACAAATTTGTTTGTTCCAGCTGTGCCAGTCAGAGTCCTAGGACAGAAGAATTCTTGCTCAGAGAAACTTTCCCAGAGTTCTAACAGCTACCTAAATTCATTGAATACATATAGGGTCTGTAGAGATCTCAGTTTGCAGTCATGGCCCTATCCTTTCTAATTATTCTATACCTTCCCCTTATGCATAGGCTCAAACTTTTATGAGTGGTAAATTAGTCTCATGCTCAAGCAAAACTCAGGCTTACATATTAAAACATGCTTATTAAAGATCTAATGAGTTTACAATTAGGTTTAAACATATCAAAAGCTTATCACAATATCTATACTAAATCAACTGACAATCATAAATGAACACTCTAGTTAATGAACATGTAACTCATATCCTCTGGTCAATTAAAACACACTTAGCATGGGAAAATACAAGTTTATAATTTTAACTTCAAATGCTAACACAGACCCCACCACATTAATTAGATCTTACACAAGAACTTAAGTGCTCCGATTACCAGTCCAATGGCATTGTAACTTGCTAACAAGTTACAATGCATATAAGTCATTCAAAAAGTTCTCTAAGCAATTGTCCATTTTTCTTCCAACTAGAAATTGATTCACTTTTTTCCTCTAATGTTAATTGTTAATAAAATAAGAAAATTCTGTACATTACCACCACTGCATGAGGTTGTCGTGTCCCCTTTATCCATCCTTTACTGTTAGATACTATATTGCTTCAGTGGGTTGGGTGGAGGTTACTTCGCTCGTCACGTATACAGCCATTTTCTGCACTCTGCTGGGCAATGCTCATCTCGCTGGTCACTATGTCTGACTGCCCATCTCCCTAGAGGAACCTTCCGTTGTCTCATTCCGGTAGCACTTCTACCGATGGCCCGTGCTAGTAGGATGCCGTCATCTCGCGTACAGCTCACCTGATACTCGCCAGTCAGCAATGGGGAGAAAATTGCTGTCCGATGCCGTAGAATTCCCTTCTGCTGGTCAGCATCGTGGGTCCGAATGAAAACAGGAACAGAAAAAATCGGGGGCTTGAAACCCGCATGAACCCGCATTTATTATCTCTTGTTGCGCCCTCTTTTCTTTGCAGAAGTTTTCTCACGGTGCCTTCCTATTGGTCCTTAAGTTGTTTAGTCACAACTCTTCTCCTCAAGAGTGCTCTTTTCGGGAAACACGAGTTCAATTCGCTTTCCACGAATGGCTTCGCATCGGGTGTTACACTTATCGTGGGTAACTCACACGCAACCTTTGGCCTTTTGTTTGCATTGACATACATTTTGCATAGAGTATTTTTTTTACAAGTGTTTTTTCAAACAACAATCTTTCTATCTAGACAGACAAATTCCTCCTCTTTTGTACTTCATTTTAAGGTAATTCAATTATGTTCTCTATTAACAATTTGTTTCTTTACTAATAGTAGAAGTATTTCTTGGTTATTATGGTATTCTTGTTAAATCTTGAATGAATGATCCTTTTGATGAAAAGATCCCTTTTCAAGATCTAACACCTTGCATGATCGTCCTGTTATCGTATCCTTGTGAGGTAGATCTAAGACTTCCGAGGAAGAGTATCAAGGAGGGATATGGATATAATTAACAGATGGAGAATATACTTTGAAGGGCTGTTGAATGAGAAAAATGCGAGGAATAACAGAAAAGATGGGAAGCCTTATGAGGGGATGGTGCAGAACATCAGTAGAGTGAAAGAGGCCATAAAAAGGATGAAGAATGGAAAATCGGTGGGTCCTGAAAGGATCCAGTGGAGGTATGGAAGGCACTAGGGGAAAGAGGGAATTGATCTGCTGTGGGACATAGCCAAGTTAGCCGGTCTTGGGTGTGAACAACAGGGTTGTTTCCACCAGTTTATCTGGGTTTTTCATCCAGCAAGCAGACAAACCGGACCTGGGAACACACAGGTTACAGTCATAAAATATGGCAAGGAAGGGAACTGGAAACCCCCTTGCATCACTATCTCCCTAGTAATCAGCTGTAACCCTCTCAAAGAGAGAAAGCCACAGATCAGATCAGATATTATAAATTAAAGATGCCAAGAAATTATATTCTTGGTTTAATCTTTTATCGAAGTGTAAGCAAAACAAAGTTTGCACGTGAAGTAATTTCATGACTGGATACTTGTATATAGAGGCTGGCAAGTGATGTGAAGACATTAGCCTCTATATACAAGTAGCCCAGTCATGAAGTTATTACTTCACATGCAAACTTTATTTGCTTACATTTAGATGAAGGATTAAACCAAGAAAATAATTTCTTGAGGGTTGCATCTTTGATTTATAGTATAACCAAGTGAAAAAATTTTCAATCTATCTCTATTCCAGAGTATTTTTATAATAAGGTATGACACCTTTTGACTACTTGTACATGGAAATATGACTTCTGCATTACTTCAACCTTGGTATCACACTTCTGGATCCAGCTCTCACTGATGAGCTTTTGTGCTGAAGTGGTTGCTTTCCCTGAGTTATGAGCAGCTCTGCTCAGTGGTGGGGGTGAGCCTATCATTAGGCAAAGCCAAAACTGAGGGTTCTTCTCGATGGGGGTGAGCCTGTCACCGAGTGGAACTACCACTGAGTTAAATGATCTTTTGGGTCATTCAATTTTGGATAATCACGAGTTTTCGGAGAGGTATTTCTGCACTTAAACATACCTCAATAAAGGTCGAAACCAGTCTGGGTAGCAGCCCTTCCCATAATGCATAGCATTATACAATATCTACCAATAATTGTCTAGACACCTTTGTTATTTGAAGTTATGGAACATTCCAGGTTTTGCTAATAATATAAAAACTGTCTACAGATAACAGGAAGCAGTATTTCATCACAGTAGTTGAATACAGATGGTATGACAACACGACGTGAACTCAGTGACTTCGAGAGAAGTGTCATCATGAGCTGTCACATTGGTGACTTGTCGATGCATGCCATTGCTGCTCATCTGGAACATTCAAATCAATGGTTGGTGATGTGATCAATAAATGGAGATGTTCTGGCATCACATGCGCAGGAAAACGCCCAAGGCAATCGCTGAAAATTACTCACAGGAGGGTGTTAAAACGGCACGCAAAAACCGGCTAAATTCAACACAGACCATTTGTGATAAGTTCCAGAGTACCATTAA
Source organism: Typopeltis vanoorti (assembly GCF_054136105.1). Lineage (NCBI taxonomy): Eukaryota > Metazoa > Arthropoda > Arachnida > Uropygi > Thelyphonidae > Typopeltis > Typopeltis vanoorti. The sequence goes on along the minus strand of NC_143552.1, from coordinate 7,827,050 downwards.
CATCATGGTGAGCAGTAATACTGTACAAAAATAAGTCCATTTACTGGGTTTCCACAAAAGGCCAACAGCCCACAATCCAAACATTACAACAACGAACAAGGCAGCTCATCTGGTGCAAAGAGCATGTGGACTGGACAATTGACCAGTGGAAAATGGTTCTCAGGAGTAATGAATCAAGGTTCATTGTTATTCGCCCCTGTTATTGACCAGGGGCAAATTCTACATGCTTGCTATGCTTGCTGTGCAAGCTCATTACTTGAGAAAGAAGTCATATTTATTTGTTAATAAATGCATGCATTTATAAGCATTCCATTTAGGCTTTTATTTTTGTAGACAGAAGACGTCTTAAGCTTGCGTGGCAATAATTGAGCTTTGCGTTGTGTATCGAAGGCTGATGCTTGCTCATCTAGTCAAAGCTACATTGGCTTGCTCATTGTAGGAGCTTCCAGGTCCTTGTAGCAGCACTGTGATTTCATGTGCGCGCATAGCCATTTCACATCGTCTCACTCTGTTGCTTAAACACAGGCCATATGCAGTCAACGTAGCTCTAGCCAGTGAGCTTCGGCCAGCCTTTACAAGTGTGCATGTTGCTTGAGAAAATTAAGTTACAACCAACTTTTTATGACGATGTTATTGACCAGTTCATAAAGAAGAACCGTAGGGTAGAATTTGTATTCAAGTAGCTAAATTGAAAAAGATAGAATATCATTTGTAAAATAAATGTTGTATTTGTATGATTAAATAATCACTCTCATTCTCTGAATGATAACAAGAGCAAGCGTGAATTTCAAGACCAGCATTCGCCCCTGAGGTTCACTTTTTTCCAGTCTGATGGCAGGGTACAGGTGTGAAGGCATTCTGGTGAACACTTGTTACCACGGTGTGTTGTATCCACAGTAAAGTTTGGTGGCAGAGGAGTAATGGTGTAGAGTGCATTCAGCTGGCTTGGAGTGTGACCACTGTTTGTTGTCCATGGTTCCATTGTACCATGAAGGTACCTACACATTCTGGATAATCAGGTGCTGCCTATACTGCAGAGTTTTAAAGGGACGGACCCATGTTACTATAAAGACGACAATGCTCAATGCCAGAAAACTTCACCTGTTATGGAATGGTATGAAGAGATGAAAGTTAAATGACAACCCTGCCCTGTGCAGAGTTCTGACCTCAACCCCATCGAACACTTGTGGGATGAATGAATTGGAGTTGCGATTGAAGTCCAGAGCAGCACGTCCTTGATCTCGCTGAAGTCAGCGCTGCTTTGATGGAGGAATGGAGATAAATTCCACCTGATGTCTGCCATACAGTGATGGAAAGCTTCCCTCAAAGGATGCAGGAGGGGATCAAAGCCAAAAGTGGTCATATCCTATATAATAGAGTTTGTCTGCTGGTATCAGTTGTAAATTGCTAAAGTGTCCAGACAATTCTTTGTAGATAGTGTACATTTATAGAGATCAAGTGGTGGATATTAAAGCCAGCATTATTTCAAAGCTGAATGTTGAAACTATTCAAGTTTTGTATATAAAAAAAAAAGTTGACCAGAGAGCTTATGGGAATACACTCACTGGCATTCACAAGTGCATTCTGGAAAGCTCTCTGGTTAACTTTTTTTTTTTTTTTACGAAACTTTCATAGTTTCTGCATTTGGCTTTGAAATAATGCTGGATTTAATATCCACCTTATCTATATAAATTTGCATTGCCGAACTGAAGCCTTTTGGCTCTTTATTTTAGTAGATAGTGGCTGGCAATGTCTGTAAGGATATGTGCTTTGTGTGGTTTGGATAAAGGATTAAACCAAGAATATAATTTCTTGGCATCTTTAACTTATTGGATACTGCATATTTGATAAGTCGATTGAAAGTATAACATAATTGACACAACTGAGCTTATCAAATATAACAAATGGGCATAGTCAGTTTCTTTACAGGATCATATATAACACTATATACTCTGAAGCCAGCAAAATCCTGCAAAGGCAACCATGCAGATAATTTCCACTGGAGGAATACATGAGCTAATGATAGCTAAACTTCAATAGTGTGCAAAAACAAGTTATTGCAACTGTTACGATATATCACAATTTTCAAAACATAATAAAAGAATCAATTTTTTTTAAAAGATGCATATGATTAATTAAAATAAAAGTCACAGTTGACTAGAAATGTGTGGCAATAGTTTGCCATCTTATCTTGCTTATTGACACGTGAAAAAAGTGAAAATGAAACAGCGTATAAGTATTTAATATGACTTCAAGATCAAAAATATACTTTTTAAGCAGCCAATGTTAAACTCACTTTTATTCCAGGCATTACATTGCAGCAAGAACTTCTCTTATCCCATTCCTCTTATTCAACATTCCACCCACACAAAATGGTTTTAAACCCATTGTCCATTAGTAGTACAGGTTAAAGATTATCATCATCATCATCAGTTGCATCAGTCTTGGGACTGGTAGCTCAGCAGCAATTTCCTCCATTCTGCTCTGTCATTGGCTTTCTTCTTAACCTCCTGGTAACTGCTCAAACCCGTGCTGTCTTTGACTTGGTCAAGAAAGCTTTTCCTTGGTCTGCCTCTTTTTCTTTTCCCCTCTATTTTGCCTTCAGTTATTCTTTTCAGAAGTCCATCATGTCGAAGTATATGTCCAAACCACCTATCCCTTCTCATTTTGATCGATTTTATTAGAGTTTTTGTTTCGTTTATCTCTCTCTCAGGACTTGTTGGTTTGATTTTTTTTCTGTCCATTTTATTTTGTTCATGTGACGCCAGCACCACATTTCAAAAGCCTCCAATCTTCTTACATCTTCTCTGCCTAGAATCCAGGTTTCACATCTATACAGTGCAATGCTCCATATCAATGTCTTTACTAATTTTTTTTTCAATTGTAGGTTGAGGTTTCCTGTTAAAATGCTTTTCATCTGAGAGAATTGGGCTTTTGCGTTGTTTATTCTTGATCTTATGTCTTCTCTTGTTCTGTCATCTTCTGTTATTAGGCTTCCTAAATATTTAAAGCTTTTCACTTGTTTTATTTGTTCCCCGCTGATGTCTATATGCTCTGTATTGATAGGGATTTTGCCTGTAACAACGATTTTAGTCTTATCTGTGTTGATTTTCATTTTATATTTTTCAAGGTTATTATTTAGCAATTCTAGCATTGTTTTAACGTTCTTCTGTTTTCTGTTACAAGGGCTATGTCATCAGCAAATCTTATACACATGACTTGCTCACCATTTATCTTTATGCCACTATTTATTTTATCTTTAGTTTCCTGAATGGCCTATTCAATATATAAATTAAATAAAAGTGGAGAAAGTATACATCCTTGTCTTACTCCACTCCTGATATTTATTATTTTCTCCTAATCACTGATTTTAAACCCTCCTGATTTTTGTAAAGATTAAAGATTATATAATCTGGAAATCCTGCTCTATTAGAAAATAAGCCCTTTTTCAAGCCGCTTCAGAAACTCCTTCCACCTAAAGACATGGAGGCTTCCACAAAACAGCAGGAGTTAATATTGCCTATTGGTTGGAAAGCCAAGATGGTATCCGTTCAGCCAACCAAGTCCAAATGAATTATTGTTTTGCTTGTACTAATGCTGGTGTCTGTTGGTATGGACAGCAATGATACAAAGACTTTTTTGCAAACAATCTACGTTAAGTCTAGATCAGCATTTATTTTTCATTATCTTTATTTTTGGCAGAAACTGTTTCCATCCAACACTAACATCACCCTTTTTCATAAGAAAGAGACCAGCTGATGATATTTTTCTGTAGTTGTAATCACACTTCAAAATATGAGTATGCTCAAGAATATTGCAGATACAAAAGAACAAATATATCATACCAAACCTACACCACCTTTAGATGGCACAGCTAAATGTCTCATGAAGTCAGAGGTATTACCTACCTCTGACTTATAGTTATTCTATATTGCAATATAGAATAACTAACTAAAAATTCTTAACGAGCCACTTTCAGGTAAAGTTACTGAACATGCAAGTTTCAATATTATGCCTGAGGTACTACTGAAACTACTAAACAGGTATGGAAAATCCTATTCTAACAAATTAAAAAATTATTTTGAAAGCATTTTTTTTTTACTTTTGTACTTTCTCATATTATGAATTTTAGCATACCAATTTCAAAAAGTTTTCTAATATTTATATTTTGATATTGTATAACATACATCAAAATAGTCATTCATTTATTCAGGTATTGTCTCCAATCTAGAGGGTGGCAGCCAAGTTTTCTACTTATTACTATTTTATGCATCTCTAAAGATCTGGATAGTACTTTTTCTGTCCAGTGTTGCATGCTCTTCATATAGTAAAGTGTAGTTTTTTCTGTGATGAACATAATGGCCAGTCCTTCTCTTTTATCTCATTCAGCAATCTTCTCTCTCTCTTTCCCCCCCCCCCTTCCTCGAGTACTTGTATGTTGTAACTTTTCTTGTTCCAGCTAATGTGCATCATTCTGCTGAGTAACCACATCTCAACAACCATCAGCTTACGAAGTGGTCTTTCTCTAAGACATGTTGAGATAATCTGCTTTTTGGCTTTTCATTCTGGATGTATTTTTTATATTATTTTTTTCTGACCAAATTAGTTTGTCCTGTCTTTCTGAAATATTGAATATATATGAGTATACATATACACTCGGATCTCTTTTTATGCAGATCTTTTTTATGTGGATTTGAAGTTATGCGGTGCACGCCCACAGATACGAGACCTTTTGACACTTCTGTGCATGTCAACAGAAGGAGAATCCATTCCGATAATAGGGTAATCCAGCATTTCCCAAACTTTTCCCCACAACGGAAACACTTCACAAACCCTAAAATTTTCATGGAACATCTTGGTTATTTTGTAATGTATTAATTAATAATTATTTGTAAATTTAGCTGATTTTTCTTATTAATTAATAATTGATCATTAATTATTAATTAATAATTAATTAAATTTGGCCCAATGGATAAAAAATCACCAAAGAAAAGAAATTTCTTTGGAAATGAAAATTGGAATTTTAGATCGCTTAGCAAAAGGAGAGGGATCTGCGGTGATTGGTAAACATTTTAATTTAGGCGAATCTACTATAAGAGCAATTAAAAAGAATGAAGTCGCAATAAGAAAATCTGTCATTTCTGTCACAAAAGTAAATGCCAAATTATCATCGTACTCAAGAGATGGTTTATTAGAAAACATGGAATGAGCGCTCGTAATTTGGATTGAAGAATTAACTCAAAGAAGAATTCCTATAAGTGGTTATTTAATTAAACAAAAAGCTCTTCGGTTTTTATGAACAGATGAAGCAATTGGAGCCCTCTAATTCCGCTTCCCAGGCTGATAAAGAATTTTGGGCTAGCAAAGGATGGTAAACCGGGTTTTTAAAAAGGAATGTACTTCATAACGTGAAGATTACAGGCGAGGGTGCAGCAGCAGATGAAGTAGCAGCCAAAAATTTTCAAGAGAAGTTAGCCAAAATTATTGAAGATGGTAAATATTGTCCCGATCAAGTGTTTAACGCTGATGAAACAGGATTGTTTTGGAAGAAAATGCCTAGTCGAACTTACATCGCAAAGTCTGAGGAAAAAGCAAGTGAGTTTAAAGAAACAAAGATCGAGTAACGTTGTTACTTTGTAGCAATGCATCAGGAGATCGAATGTTGAAACCCCTCCTAGTAAATCGATTTCTAAGACCACGTGCTCTAAAAGGCAAAGATCTAAAACAGCTGCCTGTACATTGGATGGCTAATACAAAGGCCTGGGTAACAACTGCTGTATTTACTGAATGGTTCAATAATTGCTTTGTACCAGAAGTGGAAACATACATTATTACTATTATTATTATTATTATTATTATTATTATTATTATTGTTCCGGGAAACTCCAAGGAGTCGACAGACTCATCGAGGGAGGCCCTAACATCATGTCAAGAACAACTATTCAACATTCACACAGTATCTATCATACCTTGCCTTGAACTCATTCACGGTCATAGCACCCACAACAGACTCTGGAAGCTTATTCCTCATTTACCACTCTCCAAGTAAAGAACCTAGCTCTAACACCCTTGTCAACCACGCTCTTGCCCAGCTTCCATGCATGGCCCCTAGTCCTCCCACCACCAGTCATATTTTCAAAAATATCTTCTGGATCAATCTTATAAAAACCCTTCAGTAATTTGAATGTCTCAATCATATCACCTCTCCTTCGCCTATCGTCCAATTTCTGCAACCCACAAATCTTCAACCTATTCTCATAAGGTTCATTCCACAGACCTGCTATCATCTTGGTCACTCGTCTCTGGACCCTCTCCACTTCCTCCCCATCACGAAGAAACCCTGGTGCCCATAGCTGGGCACAGAAGTCCAGATGGGGTCTTATCAAGGATCGATACAGAGGAACAACAACTTGTTCGTCTCTGCATGTTAAAGTATTTTTCAGAAGCCAAGTGATTTGGTGAGCTGTTTTAGTTACTTTTGCAATGTGCCCCCTAAACTTCAACTCCCTATCCACCAACACTCCCAAATCCCTGGCCTCACCAATCTCCTGGAGTATGATTCCACCAATGCGATATACTGCTGCTATTCTTTTCACCCCAAAGTGCATAACCTTACACTTTGCCACATTAAATTGACATCCATTTTTCCTAGCCCAGTCCTCCAAACTATCCAAATCATCCTGTAAAATTCTGACATCTTGTGCACTCACAATTGCTCTACCCAACTTTGCATCATCAGCAAACAAGTGAACACTTCCTCTCAGATCCTTTCCAATATCATTGATGAACAAATTGAAAAGCAGTGGTCCAAGAACAGAGCCCTGTGGCACTCCACTAGTCACAAGACGTCTTTTAGACTCCACTCCTGAATAAACCACTCTTTGATATCTCTCCTTCAACCACCCTCTTATCCATCTCACCAACCCTATATCCATCCCTATCTGCTCCAGTTTACTGATTAGAGTTCCATGTGGTATCCTGTCAAAAACCTTGGCAAGGTCCAGTAGTATCACTGTAAACCCATTACCCCTATCCAGTTCAGCCATCACTGTGTTATAAAACGTGAGCAAGTTACTGAGGCATGATCTACCCTTCACAAAACCATGTTGTCCCCCATACAATATCCCATTTTCATCTATCCAATCCTGTATTCTTTTCTTGACTAATTTCTCTAAGACCTTGACAATGATTCCTGATATGCTAATCGGTCGGTAATTTACAACAGCAGTCTTGGAACCACCTTTATGCAGTGGAACTATTTTCCCCTCTTTCCACCCGCTCGGGACTAACCCAGACCCGAGACTCAAATTAAACAAAATGGTCAAGGGTACTGACAATTCTTTAGCTGCTTCTCGTACAACACGAGCTGGTGTATACCATCCAATCCCACAGATGTATTGACATTGAGGTTATGCAATAGACTACTCACCTCCACTTCATTAACCACAATTCCCATATAATCTACTGGTTTATTCGTTTCTGCAATGTCACCACCTGGATGATATACTTTTGCAAAGTGCTCACTCAGTAACTCAACTATCTCAACTGATTCAGTTATCTCTCTACCATCGGCATTCTTTAAAATCAATCTGTCATGTACATTTTTCCTTTTACTTGCTACATATCTAAAAAACTATTTAGGATTCTCTTTAGCCTGCATGGCCAATGTTCTTTTGTAATCCTTTTTTGCTTTTCTTACCACACTCGTCACCCTTCTGGCCTGCGCTTTATACCGTTCATGTGTCTGCCGGTCACCCTTCTCCTTAAATTCCCTCCATAGTTGTTTCTTTTTTTGCAACTCAAGCTTAATGGTGTTATTCATCCATTTAACCCCTACTTGATTTATTATTCGGACTCTAGGTATACAGTCAGCCATTGCTTCATACAAGCACTTCTTAACTACCTCCCATGCACTATCAACTTCTAGTCCTTGCAGTTGTACATGCCATGGCACTGAACCAATCAAACTCCTAAGCTTGTCATACTTTCCAGCCCGATAATTCCACATGTACCCTGTCTTAATTGAAAATTCTACACCTTTAGCCACCTCCCAAGTTAAGACCCTATGATCACTCTCACCAATTGGTGGCAATGTGGTCATATTTGTTACAGCTAAATCCTCAGATGTAATTACTAGGTCAAGCACTCTCTGACCCCTAGTATTTTCCATTACATGCTGTCGCAGATAGTTATCCCTTAATAACCGCATAAAATCCAGTTCCTTCCTCCCGTGTGTCCTCTCCTCACTCCAATCAATGTGACCATAGTTAAAATCTCCCATAATAATCACCCTCCTTCCACTCATTTCTTCTATTTGCTTGTGCATACTGTCACCACCATCTTTTCCATCACCTGGTCTATAGCAGCACCCAATTGTATATTTAGTTCTGCTAGCCACAATCTCACACCAAATGGCCTCAAATGTGCTCTTTTCTCTATCCTGCAATTCAACTTCTATTCTCCTTGGCTGTAGCTCATCAGCTATCATCAACAATACTCCTCCCCCCATTTTATTCTCTCTGTCATTCCTGAACACACTATACCCATCACATTCAATCCCACTAGTTATATCATCTACAGTCAGCCATGTTTCACTAATACCTATAACCTGTGGTCTGGAAGTGCCAACCATAGCCAAAAACTCTTCCTTCTTGTTCCTAATACTCCTAGTATTAGTGTACATGAATTTAAGACCCTCATTAGCCTCAACCCTACCTTGATGCCTTATATTAACTATCCCACTCAGATTTGTTGTCCTTATTTGCTCTGGCATATTATATTCATTCTTACATTCAACTGCCTCCATAAGGACTGTATCTCTACTCCCCCCCCCCTAACAAATCTAGTTTCCCTGAATTTGCACATCCACTACATTCAGCAACACTTTCTCAAGTCTTCTTACACCATAACCATTCAAATGCAAGCCATCCATCTTATATAGATCCTTTCGCCCATCAAACTCACTCCACACATCCACAAATTCCACACCACTCGTCATACATAACCCACGCATAAAGTCATTCGCAATTATAGCTCTCCTTTTAAACATTTCACTGTAGCAAATACATGAAGCAAAAAGCTCTCGATTTTATTAATTATTGACAATGCACCAAGTCATCTGCATTTAGAACATCCAAATGTGCAGGTAGTGTTTTTTCCATCCAATACAACAAGCATTATTCAGCCATTAGATCAAGGCATAATTGCTACTTTTAAAAAATATTACGTTAAGACACTTAAATTTATATTAGATAAACTAGAAAATGAATCATTAACAGTAACTGACGTTTGGAAAAAAATTTCTATTTTGGACTGCTTAAATCATGTTGCATCTGCTATCGCTGAAATAAGACCACAAATTTTAAATGCTTGCTGGAAAGCAGCTTGGCTTGGATGTATTGCAAACAGTGCAACCATGCAAACATCTACATTATCTGATAAAATCATTACATTGGCATGTGAAATTGGTAGAGAAGGTTTTGATACATTTAGCCAGAATGATGTAGACGAATTGCTTGTGGATAATGCCTTAAGTGAGAATGATATTATTGGATATCAATTAACTTTAGATATCGTCGAAGATCCAGAAAACGATGGTGAAGCGGAAGAAAAACCTGTCCCCCTAACTGCAAATATAATTCGAGAAAGTCTTGAACTGTGCAATAAATTGTGTCATTAAAAAGAAAATGATTTTTATAAAATCATTTTCTTGTTAATGACACAAATTCTGAATGAGCCTTTAAATTCCAACGTGAGCTGAAGAACTGTATGTCTGGATATTGCAAGCTGTATAAAAAATTAGTGAAATCATTATCACAAAATTTAATCACTGATTACATTGTCAGAAGAAAAAAATCAGCACAGAACAAGGGTGAAGCTAATTCTTTTTGTGAAGAACCAATGCCTTTACCATACAGATCTGATGCACTGACTATCTCTTCTGATGATGAAAGTGATTTTGCACCAGTTCGCAAATGTTGCCGAATTTTGTCTAATAGCAACGATAATTCTGATGACAAAATATTTTAAAAAAATGTTACGTTTCAATAAAATTAAATGAATAAAGCTTTAAAACAACCTTAGACATTCTTATTTTCCTGAATTTTCATAAACTTTTTTACGCGATTTTAGGTTTATTTTAATTCATTGCTTCGGTTTTATGCAGTTTTAGAAAATTATGGAATGTATCCTTGATTTTTCACCGTAAGTTTAGGCCTTTTTTGTGCAATTTTTTATATGCGGTTTTCTGTGGAACGTATCTACCGCATAAAAAGAGACCTGACTGTATATTACTATTATTGTTACGTCACACCACCAAAAAGTCCAAAGACTCATCGAGGGAGGGCACCTACTCTACAACTCTCTGCCTCCACCATTCAATGCACCAACTACACTGCATCATATATATCAATACCACCACTAGTATTTTCACAGACAATCACAAACATCCATGCCAATTACAAGATTCGAACACGCAGCCTTTTGTCTGGAGAGCAGATACACTAACCATTCGGCCAACCAAGCCGGCTGTGTGTGTGTGTGTGTGTGTGTGTGTGTGTGTGTGTGTGTGTGTGTGTGTGTGTGTGTGTGTGTGTGTGTGTGTGTGTGTGTGTGTTGAGTATATATATCTGAATATCAGCATAGTAAATGATTACAATACATATAGAAATGTTTTGGGAAAATTTGGAGAAAAGTGCAAAGCTAATAATAATGGCAATTACATGCTAGTTTTTTGCTCAGGGCATGGACTAGTAATACTAATTCCATGTTCCAACATTGAATTAGTATTAGCATAAGAAAAGTCTTACTGATTATGTTACTGTTTACAGCAATATTTTCCAACTGGTTGAGGATACAAGAGTATACAGAGGACTTAAAATTGGAAGTGATCACCATTCACCTTGGAGCAGAATAAAATTCAATTTCATATAGCAAAGAAGGGTGTATGGAAAAAAGCTTTGAAACAAATCAAAGTTGAGCAGCTACTACTACAGTTCTCCTCTAGTAGCTGCTCCAATAGTTGAGCAGCTACTAGAGGAGAACTGTAGACTCAAATACACAACCATTATCTCGGCCAACTACTGAATACCTCAACAATGTCTTCTGCAGCAGTTACCATTCTACCATCTTCATCCATTAACATCACCATAATCATTCTTCCTTCTACGTGACACATGGCTAAAAAATTTTTATACGGTTTTTCTTCGCCTGATTTTCTAATTTCTGTTCATACTGCAATTTTCTTGTCCTTACTAATTAAGTCACTCTCCTGGCTTGTTCTTTATACTCTTCATATAACTGATCATTACGATTATTCATCTTGTACTGTTTCCAGAGTGCCTTCTTCCAGATTTCATACTTGAGCCACTAAATTCATCCATTTTACACCAGCTTATTCAGCTTTTTGACCTTTGGAATACATTCGCACATTTTATTATTATTATTATTATTCAGGCCTCCAAGGAGTCAAAAGACTCTTTGAGGGAGGTCATTCCTAAGACATAAAGTCTGTCAAGACTCATCGAGGGGAGGTCCCCCCCCTGAGAAACACAAAGTCTATCATACCACTCTTTAAACTCACTGACCATTCTCGCTCCCACCACTCCATCAGGCAATGCATTCCACGGCTCAACCACCCTCCACACAAAGAAACCACTCCTTACCCTCTTACTCACAGTTTCCTTTCGCAACTTCCAGGGATGGCCTCTTGTCATCACTCCTTCCCGCTGATCAACCAAGCGAAAGAACTCCCCAGTGTCAACCCTGTAACCACCTCTCAACAGTTTAAAAGTCTCAATCATATCACCTCTCTTTCTTCTATCCACCAAACTCTGCAGTCCACATTCTCTCAGCCGATCCTCATAACTATCCTTGTACAGTCCTGAAACCATCTTTGTCATCCGTCTTTGTATCCTTTCCACAGTTAATTTATCCCCTTCAAATCCTGGGGAACAAATCTGAGAACAATAGTCCAAGTGTGGTCTGATCAGAGACTTATACAACGGAATGATAACCCTCTTATCTCTGCAGGTCAGTGTCCTTCTCATAATAGCAGCAATCCTCTGTGTTACCTTCACCACCTTTGCAATATGTCCCCTAAACTTCAGGTTTCTATCAATCATCAACCCCAGATCTCGTCTCCCCTACTTCATCCAGTATAACTCCTCCCATAGAGTATGCAGCATCCCATCGATGTTTCCCAAACCTCAAGACCTTACATTTTGCTGCATTAAACTGACACCCCCATTCATTTGCCCATCTATCTAGCTTATTTAAATCCTCTTGCAGGGCTACCACATCTGCACTATTACTAATAATCCTTCCCAGCTTCGCATCATCCGCAAACAACTGAATATCCCCCTGCAATCCACTGGCTATGTCATTGATATAACCTTCCTACCGGCTAGGACGTCTATAGACGTCCAACTAAATCTGGATAAGATTCAGCCCACCTGTTTAAAGAACCTGGATAAGAAGTGCAATTTGACTGTCATGTCCATTAGAAGGTGTGATAAACCCTCACGCTGAAGAGAAAGGTTAATCGGATTATCTCCCGTTCGTAGCTGCCTCTCAGTTGCCTATAACAAGAAACGGACTTTCTTGTTTCCATGCTGGTGAACTGGATTTTAGTTATATATGATAGACTAAAAATAGAGAAATTATTTATATTTTTGTTTTCTCTTTTTATTGTACAATACAATTTTAATTTCTGGACAAAATAAAGGTCTTGCATAATTTCTTCACTTAACCAATTAAATTTTTTATTATTTTGCGCTAATTTTTTTCTAATCGCTACTAGACAAAAGATTTTTCTTTGTTCTCGAAGAAATTAATTCACGATAATTATTTGGAATATTCTTTTAAAAAAAGAAAAGAAAACCGGCTGCCGACGTTCCAGGTTATATTAATTTTATTTTTGTACAAAACCATCGAAATCGAATAATACTTAACAGATTTCCTTTCGGACACGCTTGAGCAACTTGGCTTTACAGAGAATAACATGAAATTCTTTAATCATATTACTAAATTTTTTCTTCATGTTGTACAGTAATCTGTACTTTCACTTTCTTGGTTTCCTTGTATAATTGGTCATTACAAAATGAAATTAACAGTTATGATTTAAATTTATATTTTCTGCATAATTCAGATATTTTATTCTCCAATTTTTAAAATAAGCGATACATTTGCTTATTTTTATCGTTCAAAATATGTATATCAAATGTGAAATTTCATTTCCATATTTTTACAATAGAATTGAACTTTATTTCGCCTCTGATAGTTTAACCCCCCCCCCCTCGTTGCATTACTATCACACACCCGAAAACTGTTATGAAACATAGGTACAGTTTTTATTTAATTCGTTATTTTTCTCTAGTAATTGTTCCACATAACTTTAATTTTTCGATACTGAAACTATGTGGTGATTATTATAAATTAGCAAATTATAAATCAGACAATATACATATTTCCTGATTATTATAAATCAGGAAATTATGTGATATTCGGATACAGGTGAAATTAATATTTAAAATCACTGTCATCCTTCAAATGCAATATCAGAATAAAGAAAGTGAAAAACCCGAAGTTTCGAAATACATTTCGAAAGCCCGCTCTCGAAATGTATTGGTCTACAGACTGGATTCTGAACACGCCAATGTTTCGTGATGTTATGACTGAAAAACAATTCAGTCTCATCATGAAGTATTTGCATTTTCAGAATAATGAAGAATACGATCAGGCAACACATCCTTGCCCAGTCCTCAACAAAATTTATGATTTTCTGATGAAAATCCGTCAAAAATGTAGATCACTTTACATTCCTGAGAGAGACTTGAGTATAGATGAAAGCCTTATGCCATTCAAAGGTGGACTGAAATGTAAGCAGTATATTCCCAAAAAGAAAGCGAAGTATGGAGTAAAATTTTTTATGCCTTGCGACTCGGAAAGTGGATATCTTTGGGATTTCAAACCTTATACGGGAAAGCAAACTGTAATCGAGCACAATAAATATTCGGATCTCCCCTTGTCGATGCGTGCAGTAATGCAGTTACTAGACCCTTTACTGGGGAAAGATTACTGCATTATAATGGATAATTACTATATATGTGTCCTGAACTCGCTGATTTGCTTTTACAGCATCTTACAGATAGTTATGGTACTGTAAATGCAAAAAGGCGAGATATGCCTCCAGATCTGGCTTCAGGAAAGCTATCGAAGGGGGAAATCCGAACTTATCAGCGAGGGAAAGTCTTTGCACTACGTTGGAAAGACAAAAAAGATGTTTTTCTGCTATCTTCCCTGTACAATCCATCAGCGGAATCCGTGGAGAAGCATGGTTTGAAGAAAGAAAAACCCATTGCTGTGTGTGCATACAACGACACTATGGGTTGAGTCAACAGGTGCGATCAGCAGCTATCATTCTACTCTGTAATGAGGAAACAGCATAAAAAATATTACAAAAAAGTGTTCGGACATGTTATTTGAATTTTGAAGTGTTTGGATTTTGTTATTTGGAACAGTTTCCTCCTGTACAAGAAAAAATGTTTGTCTACCATAACATATCTAGAATACAGAATAGAAATTGCGAAAGCATTGCTGCATGCACATGCACCTTCTTCAGCAAGCAGAAAAACAGGAAATCCTGTCAGACATCTGAGGTTGAATGCTGCTAACTCCAACCATTATCCCGAAAATCTACCACCAACGGCTAATAAAAAAAAAAACCTCCACGCAAATATTATGTATGTAATAAAAAAATATCAGAAAGGAAACAAAAATCTGGTGCCCTGAGTGTAAAACTGCTTTGTGTGTTTACCCTTGCTTCAAGGTGTTCCACGCTGTTCAAGAATTTTAAATTCTGAACAGTATGAAATAAAAAATGTTTGTTTTCAAGGCCATCAAAACAGTCCTTTTCAGGACTACAAATATTGATAGAGGGATATCCGAATGCACTGTTTCTTTTTCATCTTGAAGGCTAATTTTTAAGTTCTTTTTATGACACAGAGAAACTGGAAAGAGTATTCCAGGTAAAGTATTTCATCAAAACAATAAAAAATAATGAAATAAAATCTACCCTATATATATATAAAATGATAAGCTTTTTTATGTCATGTTTATCGAAACGTTTTGAAACTCAGGGGCTACCCTGAGTATCGAGTCTTCAAAATTCGAGTCATCAGAATTCAGGGGCTGAACCCCCTTTCGAGTTATCACAATTGAAGAACTGGTCTACCATACCGGAACACGGGGGGTTGGGCATAGCCCCCCCTAGTTAATAAATGAAATATATAAATAACGGGAACATTTTCACCTTGCCAACACTCAACATCGATGTGATATGGGTTCCAAATTTCTTGTTTCGGAGATATATATATATATTACAAAGTTTTGTAATAAAAATTTCTGCTACAATGAAGTTTGGCAGAATCAACAATATTATTACCACCTTATTTCTGTTTCTCGTGTGGGAGAAAAACGGTAAAATATCACTCTTATAATTATATGAGATGATATAATGGCAAAAATAGTAAGAAAAAAGTCATTTGCAGTTTCTCTTCAAAACACAAAGAAAGAACATTGTAAATTCAGCCAGTGGAAAAGAAAATACTACATATTTTTCTCCTGTTATCTGATTTTTTTTCTTATAGTTCAAAGAAGAAATCACTGCATATAACATGAAGTCTGCAGGAGGGAAAAAAATCTGGAAATTGGTTACATTATAACGAATAGAGAAATCATGTCAGAAAAATTATTCACGTATGATTCTAATCTCAGCAGACATAACATTTTCTTCTAGATTAGATATCTAAAGTAACTGAACCTTTGCAACTATTTTACACTAAAATGAATGGGTATGTTCCCCAAGTGATTTACGTTTGTAACAGCTGTCTTGCGAACGATTTACGAAATAAATTATCTGAAATATCCGCAGATTGCTTAGGTCTATATCCCCCCCCCAAAAAAAAAGAAGATTATGAAACGCATATGCACCTTTTCTTTGAAAATAATTCAAATCCTCTTTTTCAAGATAATTGTATGATTTAATTTCTAATTTTTGATAATAAAAGTGAAACTGATCATTATAAATTAAGCAATTATTTTGGCATAAATAATGTATAAGCATGTAAACGAAATATCAGTATTTCTGTTAGAATATAGGTAATCAACAATCGAAAAGGAAACAAGACATTCTTGACATATTCTGCACTACAGCCTGGGGCACTTTAGTGTTCTCCCCTTTCTTCTCAATAGCACTGAGAGTAATAAGCCTTCAACTTTTCCTCCAGCTAAGAGGATATTACAAAGTATTTAGAAGACGTAGATTATCAGAAATAGCTTCCAGCGGCAGAAGTAATATTTAGATTTTTTTAAAGAAAAACAAACAAAAATAATACTACTGAACTTTCTTTTGTGTGGTATGCA
Source organism: Typopeltis vanoorti (assembly GCF_054136105.1). NCBI lineage: Eukaryota > Metazoa > Arthropoda > Arachnida > Uropygi > Thelyphonidae > Typopeltis > Typopeltis vanoorti. Next base: position 7,810,628 of record NC_143552.1, on the reverse strand, counting down.
TATAAACAATTTTGCATGGTTAAAATATAGCATATTATTTCTAAAATTTCACATAATTTCAGTGGGCAGTAGAACAGCTGGTTTTAGATTGCAAATAAATAGAACAGAATTAGAAGTTTCACAATACAATCTGATTGCCGTATATCTTTTGTCAAAATGGTAAAATGAAGTAATTGATTTTGAATGCTGTCTAGAAAAGCTTTCAAACCTGTGAGTTCTAGGAGAGGATAAGGAGGGGTGGGGGAAAGCATTAGAAAATCTTCAAAATGAAAAAGAATTTTGAATCATTCCGTATATGATATTTTTCCCATTATATTTTCAACATATCTACGAGGATGTGCACTAGATATTATCGTAATATGCATAATACAAATAAATAAATAAATGACAAATAAAATATCATTAGATATAAATTTTTGATACCAAAAAGACACACAATCGGAAACCGAGTAATGCAATGTAGCATTTTAACATTTTTTTTTATTTTGTCTTTATGAATAACAAAAAGTCGTTTCTAAAACTGAAATGTGATGATCCATATAATGCTATTTCGCTAGAAACGAAAGAAAAAAGGACATATTTATTTCAATAAATATTGTTTAAAAATATAAATATTTGACATAATATTTTCAAAGCAAACATTTGAAATTTCTGAAATTCGAAAAAAAATATTCAATTATTATACGTAAAGTGAAAGATCAATGAGTGCAACTCTTCCGGTGCAATGGTTTGTAGAATTACCAAGTATTTATAAGACGTAGATTTTTCAGAAATAGCTTCCAGCAGCAGAAGTAGTAATATTTAGATTTTTTTAAAAGAAAAACAAACACAAATAATACTACTGAACTTTCTTTTGTGTGGTATGCATATAAACAATTTTGCATGGTGAAAATATAGCATATTATTTCTAAAATTTCACATAATTTCAGCGGGCAGTACAACAGTTGGTTTTAGATTGCAAATAAATAGAACAGATTTAGAAGCTTCACGATACAATCTGATTGCCGTATATCTTTTGTCAAAATGGTAAAATTAAGTAATTGATTTTGAATGCTGTCTAGAAAAGCTTTCAAACCTGTATAGAAATTTAGAGTAGTTATGCAATTCAGTTCCAGGAGAGAATAAGGAGGGGGGGGGAGCATTAGAAAATCTTCAAAATGAGCAAAAATGTTGATTCATTCCGTATATGATATTTTTCACATTATATTTTCAACATATCTACGAGGTTATGCACTAGATATTATCATAATATGCATAATACAAATAAATAAATAAATGACAAATAAAATATCATTGGATATAAATTTTTGATACCAAAAAGACACAATCGGAAACCGAGTAAGGCAATTTAGCATTTTAACATTTTTTTTTATTTTGTCTTTATGAATAACAAAAAATCATTTCTAAATCTGAAATGTGATGATCCATATAATGCTATTTCGCTAGAAACGAAAGAAAAAGGACATATTTATTTCAATAAATATTATTTAAAAATATAAATATTTGACATAATATTTTCAAAGCAAACATTTGAAAATTTTAAAATTCGAAAAAAAATTATTCAATTATTATATTTAAAGTGAAAGAACAATCAGTGCATCTCTTCCGGTGCACTGATTTGTAGAATAAAATACACCAAATTCACTATCACTAAATAGATTCATTGCAAAAGCTGATCAGTGGGCATTTCAGGAGTGATTTTTTTTTCTCGCATATGTGAAATCGGTTTCAATTTTTGGGAAGAGACACAATAAATCATTTTAGAGGCAAGAAAGGTCAAATAACTTAGGACAGTAAATGAAATTCTAAGCAACACAATAGACGTAAAGACAGGGGGAGGGGCCACAAAGGTCACTCAGCAACAGTTAATCCACTAATGCTATAGAATAGCCGTAGCGAGATTAACGGCGGAGGAAGGTAATGGCACGATAAAAGGTAGAATGCCGACGAAGTTTTGATCCATGAAAAAAGCTAGGGAGTGTTGAATATTTCATCCACACCGGCCGGTTGGGAGGTTAAAGGTTAAACAATATAGGTCCTAGTACTGAGCCCTGTGGGACCCCACTTGTAACCCTCTGCCGCCTGGAAACTGCTCCACCATACACAACTCTCTGATACTTATCAGACAGCCAATCCTGAATCCAGTTGACCAATCTGATATCCAGACCCATGTGCTGCAACTTAAATATCAGCTTATCATGTGGCACCCTGTCAAATGCCTTCGCAAAGTCTAAGAAAATTGCAGTATATGCCTTTCCCTCATCTAATGTTCTTGTAACTTTATTATAAAAGGCTAGCATATTGCTAAAACAAGAGCGTCCTTTCACAAATCCATGTTGATTCTCACAGATAACATTACCCTCATCTGCCCAATGCTGTATACGGTCCCTCACTACTTTCTCCAAGATCTTATCAACTACTGATGACACACAGACTGGCCTATAATTAGACACTTCCAGTCTGTTACCACCCTTATGCAATGGCACTATCTTACCTTCCTTCCATTCCCTGGGCACCTTTGCCAAAGCCAGACTTTCATTGAAAAGCCACGTTAAAGGTACTGTCAATTCCCTAGCACATTCTCTCAAAACTCGTGTCGAAATACCATCCAGTCCCACAGCTTTACTGACATCCAGAGTACTCAGTATCTGAAACACACTCTCCTCCTGTACCTCCAGACCTCGAACCAGTCCTATCCCTCTAGCATTAAAACTGACTCCTCTAGGATGAAATACTCCAATAAAGTGTTCATTGAACAATTCCACTATGTCCTCTGCATCAGTCACTCTATTCCCATTTTTATCCCACAATATCATTCTTCCACAGTCATTTCTCCTCCTACTGGCCACATAGCTAAAAAATTCCCTAGGATTTTCTTTGGATCTTAGAGCCAATCTCCTCTCATATTCCAGTTTCACTTTCCTTACCACACTAGTCACTCTTCTGGCCTGTGTCTTATATTCCTCATGCATCTCTTCACCTGTCTCCTTATATCTCTTCCATAGCCTCTTTTTTGCATGCAATTCCTGTTTAATATTGTTTGTCATCCACTTTACTCCAAATTGCGTGCTCTTCTTCACTCGTGGTATACAACTTACCATTGCTGATAACAAATATTCTTTCACAATTTCCCAAGCACTGGTGATATCCCGGCCTTCCAATTCCTCCTCCATGAAACTTCCCGAAGTTGACGTCTAAGACTATTATAATCACCTGCCTTATAATTCCACATAAGTTCCCGTCTCTTTGATACTCCTGCATGTCTATTCATTTTCCAAGTCAACATCATATGGTCACTCTCTCCAACTGGTGGGAGAGACGTCAACTCAGTTATTATCAACTCTTCTGATGCTATAACCAAATCCAAAACTTTTGAACCTCTCGTTCCCTCTGTTACATGTTGCCTAAGACATTTGTCCCTCAAGAATTCTAGAAATTCCATTCCCCTATTGCTACATGCATCTCCCTCTCTCCAATTTATACTACTGAAGTTAAAATCTCCCATAACAATCATTCTTCTTGCACTTGCCAAACTTAGCTGTCTAAACATCTCCTGGTCCCCATCCTCTGTGCTCCTGGGTCTGTAGCAACATCTCACTAAATATCCTGTCTTGCCTACCTCTACCTCACACCATACGCTCTCAAAATCATTTGTCTCACTTCCTTCCAAATTCTCCACTCTTAGAGGACATAGGTCATCACTTATCATAAGCAGCACCCCACCACCACACTTTCCCCTCCTATCCTGACGAAAAATGCTATACCCAGCGACTTCTATTCCTGTTGTTATATCCCCTTCTGTCAACCACGTCTCAGTGATCGCAATAATTTTTGGCCAGGCTGATGCTATCTGCGCCACCAATTCCTCTCCCTTATTCCGGATACTCCTGGCATTAGTATAAAGCATATAAATGCCATTGTTTCTATACCCAGCATTATCCCTTCTAGACTCCACTGGGCTCAGTGTTACATTGATGCTGTTATGTATTTCTTTGTCAGTTCCCAAGCAGCATTTATTACCGCTCAACTCCTCATTCCATGCTATAGCTCCAAGCTGTTTCCTAAGCATCTCATATATTACCAGACTTGTACTTTCAAGTATATCCTTTCCTTACAGAAGTCTGCATATGGCTAGCCACAACCCAGAGATCACTTCTTGATCATTCTCACCAAATGGAGGAAAGGGTGAAACCCCCCCCCCCACACACACACACAATTACATCCTCTGGTGAAATGATTAGATCTAAAACTCTCGATCCTCGCATGCCCTCCTTTGAATGCTGCTTGAGAAGGTTGTCTCTCAAGAACTCGAGAAATTCGTTTTCCTTATTCCCAAATGCTATCTCCTCATTACAATCTATACTGCCATAATTAAAATTGCCCATAATAATCACCCTTCCTTTGTTCACTAATCCAAGTTGTTTACACATTTCTTCATCATCACCCCCACATTTCCTGGCCTGATCCAACTAAATATGTTTTCCAGTCAACCTTCACCTCACACCACACTGCCTTATAACCAATGTTACTATCTCACTTTTTCATGTCTACCTTCTGTTGACATAATTCCCCTGCAATCATCAGCAGCACTCCTTTCTATCCTCAAGAAGAATGCCGTGGCCTTCCATTTCTATTCCTATTCATATATCATCTTTATTCAACCATGTTCGCTTATTACAATGATTTTGGGACTAATAAACTCAATCGGTGAAACCATTTCATCTCCTTTATTTCTGATACTTCTGGCATTTGTAAATAAATACAGCCGTTCACTTTTAGGTTTAGCTAAGTCACTTGGTTGTGATTTACTCACCACATCTGCCCAATCACATTTATCTCAGCTTACCAGACATGAGGTGTGGCTATTAAATAACGAGACTGGTCACAAAAATGTGGTTTATTATTACAATTGTACAACTTAATTGTTATCCCATTCAACATACTCCCCTTCTCTATCTATACACTGTTGCATGAAAATTTTCCATTGTTGGAAGCAGTGATGCATGTCATCAGGTGTTATCTGCTTCAGTAGCGCTGCCATTTTCTCCTTTACCTCATCCACTGACCAAAAATGGTTACCCTTCAATGCAGATTTCAACTTTAGAAAAAGGTAAAAGTCGCATGGAGCTAAGTCCGGCGAGTAAGGCAGATGGTCCAACACTGGGATCTTCTTATCAGTCAGATACTGCTTTACAGACAGTGCACTGTTGGCTGGAGCATTGTCCTGATGAAGAATCCAAGTGTTGTTCTTCCAGATTGGGTCTCTTCTTCCTCACTCGTTCTCTCAGCTTGGCCAGAACCTCAAGATAATAATGTTAGTTAACTGTCTGACCCTCTGGTACCCATGCAACCATTACCACGGCACTGATATAAAAAAAAAAAAGATCAGCATTGCCTTCAGTTTTGACTTGCTCATTCTCGCTTTTTTCATTCTCTGTGACGTGGAATGTCAGCCAGATGAGGTAAAGCAGAAAACGGCAGCGCTACTGAAGCAGATAACATCTGATGACTTGCAGCACTGCTTCCAACAATGGAAAATTCGCATGCAATGGCATATAAATAGAGAAGGGGAGTATGCTGAAAGGGATAACAATTAAGTTGTACAATTGTAATAATAAACCACATTTTTGCGACCAGTCTCGTTATTTAACAGCCACACCTCATATATCCCTATCTATTCCATTCATGCATACATACATACATACATTGACTATTACTTCCAACATCCACTCTTCCTATGCCACATCTCCCTGTCCACCTGGACTCCCTCTCCCCTCTCTCCATTTCCCTGTTTCTCTTACATTCCAATTCTCTCTTCATCTCTCACACTACTACTGTTTCCATTGGCAAGTACTTCTGGCATACCTCAGAAACACATTGACAACCTTTCCTACGATACTGCTATCATTCGCTCTTCTCAATATCCTCCTGATATTCACCCTTATGTCCACATAAATCATCTGTCACCACAACCACCATTAATTCTCTTGCTCGCTTCCTTTTCATATCCAAAGCATGAATTATCTTGCTTATTCTACCTCCTGGATAGCGGATTGCATGCTATAGATATAGTCAAGTAAAGCAGCGAGTCCTGAAACAAAGCTGAAAGTATTGTAATTAGCCAATTGGTTAATGATAAAATACTTTCAGCTTTGTTTCAGGGCTTACTGCTTTACTTTACTATATCTATAGCATGCAAAGAGGAGTTCAGTGAGAAGGATATAGATGCTACTTGAGCACTGATGAAGAGCCATATAACAGCAGCAATGTCGGAGTATATTCCAACGGTGAAAAGGGTAAACAAGTTAAGAGAGAAATGGATGAATGAAGAGATTATAAGTGAAATTTGAAAGAAGAAGGCACTGTGCACGTAAGACAAGATGAATGTCGTTAATGATCAGTTGTATGAAGAGTATAAAGAGAATGCCAGGAAGGTAACTCTGTTAAAGGCAGCAAAAGTACAGTATGAGAAGAAATTAGCCAATCAGGCTATGAAAAATTCTATGAAGTTCTTTCAACATGTAGCAAGTAGAAGTAAAAATGACTATGGAAGGATGACGCTAGCTGATGACACTGGCAAGGTAACCAATAAAGAGGTTATAGTTGAATTACTCAATGATCAATTTATCAGTGTATTTGATGCTAGTGATGGCAACATCAAAAATTGGAGTGTAGAAGGTCTGGCAGAGGAGTGGCTGATGGTGAATAAGTAGGAGATATATGAGAAATTAAATAAAATTGATATTCATAAGGCAATGGGATTTGACAGTATATCACCATGTGTCCTGTGGGAATGCTCTGCAGAATTAAAGACAACTTTGGCACAACTGTTTAACATGTGTCTTGCAACAGGATGAGTCCCAAAGGAATGGAAAGTGGAAAAATTATTTCACTTCACAGAGGAGGGAATAAGACTAAAGATACAAATTATAGTCCAATCTGTGTGTCTGAGGGGGTTGTTAATGAATTAGAGAAGTTGGTGAGGACTAAGATTCAGAGGTGGGTTGATAATAGCAGTGTTCTTTACGATGGTCAGCATGGGCTTGTTAGGAAGAGTTCATGTTTCAGCACTCTGCTTACGTATTACAACAAGGTGGGAGATTCATTCAATAAAAGAGATGCCTATACGTGGTGTACTTGGATTTTTCAAATTCCTTTTATAGACTGGCACATGACATGCTAGTAGCTAAACTAAAACAGATAGGATTAGATAAGAGAGTAGTAAGTTGGATAGCTGATTGGCTGTTGGACAAGCATCAGCAGATTGTATATGGAGGAATGGTATCCCAAAAGAGGAAAGTCGCTAGTAGAGTACTGCAGAGTTCTGTTTTGGGACCATTACTGTTTAACTTGTTCATTAATGACATTGAGACTAGCTTATTTGGAAATGTGCAGCTGTTTACTGATGATGCAAAAGTTGGGAAGAACTATGACAAGTAGAGCAGGTGTTGTGGACTTGCAGGAGGAACTGAATAGACTATGCAAGTGGGCAAATGATTGCAGCTATCAGTTTAATGTTGCAAAGTGCAAGTTCTTGAAATGTGGTAGGCAAGGTTGGGATGTAGAGTACACAATTAATGGAGAAACTTTGAAGGAGGTGGAGGAGATGAGAGATTTGGGAGTGATGGTGGACAGAGACTTGAACTTTATTCATCATACTGCTAAAATTGTAAGAACATCTCAACAGATTATGGCAAAAATGAAGAGCACACTAACATGCAGAGGCTAAGAGGTAATAGTTTCACCTGTATAAGGCTTTGATCAGGCCATACATGTGGACTGCTGCGCACAATTTGGTCATCTGGTTTTCAGGGATATGAGAGGATGTATTGCATAAGTTAGTGTCAAGTCTATGGAATGTCAGACATGAGGAGTGATTGAGAGAATGCAACTTACAGAGCCTTGTGAATAGAAGAAGAATAAATGATGTGATTGGGACATATGAGGGTGGTCTGAAAAGTTCTCGGCCTAACAATGAAAAAATGAATTTATAATTTCAAAATTATTTTTATTTTTCAACATAATCTCCCTTAAGACTAATACATTTATTCTAGCAATGCTCCAGCACCATTATCCCATCCTTATAGTGGTGTTCTCAGTAAGATTTGCAAAATACCCCTCTACAGCTGAAATCACCTCTTGATCCGAAGAAAAGCGGCGACCAGCGAGGAAGAGTTTTAGTTTTGGGAAGAAACAGAAGTCAGAGAAAGCCAAATCATCTGGGGAATAGAGTGGATGTTCCAACAATTCATAGTGAAGATCCCTTAATTTTCCCATTGCCAAAACACCTTTGTAGGCAGGTGCATTGTCCTGATGAAAGATGATTTTTTTTCTTCTGCAAACCGGGTCTTTTCTCGTGAATTTTTTTGTCTAGTCTGGTTAAAAGAGCAGAATAATCGGAGGATCGCTGCTAGAGGGCTTCACGGTGTGTAGTGTTTGCAGAGAGCTCCCGAAAAGATAAGTGTTATTTTGGGAAAAATTTGCAATATTGCTTAAATCTTAACGTAGTATTGTTTATTTTTGGTAGCTTGGCATGTCTGTATGATTTCCGCATTATTTAAATCAGTATTTTGAAGATATGACAGATAGTGTAGCACATGGCACCAATAAGAAGAAAGACAATGGCAACCAAATAATCGCCGTCTTTGTTCAAATATTTTAACGTACGGGAGTTTGTATAGTGCAATGTCTGCGGGATGTATGCTTCACCGAAAGAGACTGGAGTTTGGTTAGATAGTGACAGTGGTGAGAGAGTGTGCCGAAAGTGAGAATTTGAAGCATGTGACAGGTTGTGAGATTGTTGTCATAGAAGAAAGCCAGAATGTAACAGAAAATAGTGGTTTGATAGGTAATTGTGATGTTGTACCAGACAGCATTGAGAGCGGTGATGAAAGAGAGAGAGAATGAAAATATTTATACAGAGAGAGAGAGAGATGATGAAATGATGATGAAAAAAATGAGGAATTACTTGCAATGAGTGAGATAGCATGGTTGCACAGAGTAATACATAGGGCAAAGTGGCAGCTGGAGCAACTGCAAAACTCTTTGCAATCAAGCACATCAGCTAGAGGTGTGTGAAAAGAAAAATAAGCATACAATTGGGAGTGTAAGAAAAATGAAGGAACGAGTGTTGTATGGTGATGTGTTAATAAGAGGTGTATTAGATGAGAGTTTGACGAAATCGTACTAACCAGGTGTGAAAATTAAAGATGCATATGAGAGTATTAGAGTGCAAAAGCAGAGAGTGAAAGAAATGATAGTCATGGCAGAAACAAATGATTTGAAAGGAGATAAAATTGCTGTGAGAGAGGACTTAAAGGAATTATTAGAGGTAGCAAAAGAAAAGAGTGAGAAAGTTAGGATAGTGAGTCTGTTGCCAAGATATGACAGAGAAGAGTTTAGAAGGAGGGCCATAATTGCAAATGACTCTATGCGCAGGTTATGCAGAAGATGTGATTTGGAGTTTGTGGACGTGTGGAGTGAGTTTGATGGGTGAAAGGATTTGTACAAGATGGATTGCTTGCATCTGAATGGATATGGTGTGCGGAGACTGGAAAAAGTGTTGCTGAATTAAGTGAAAGTGAATGTGCAAAATCAGGGAACCCAGAACCATTAGGGAGGGGGAGAAGAAGATACGCAGGCATCACTGAACCAGTTCCATGTAAGAATGTATATAATGTGTCTGAGCTAATACAAAGGACAAGAGATCAGAATGGGATAGTTAGTATAACGTATCAAGATAGGGGTGGGACAAATGGACTTCTGAATTTCATGTATACTAATGCCAGGAATATTAGGAACAAGAAGGAAGAATTTTTGGCCTTGGTTGGCTCTTCCTGGCCACAAGTTATTGGCATTAGTGAAACATGGCTGACAGAAGATGATATAGTTAGCGGGATAGAATCTGAAGGGTATAGTGTGTTCAGGAGGGACAGAGAGAGAGAGAATAAAATGGGGGGAGGAGTGTTATTGATGATAGCTGATGAACTGCAGCCAAGGAGAATAGAAGTTAAATTGGAGGATTGTGAAATGAGCTTATTTGAGGCTATTTAGTGTGCGATTGAGACCAGCAGAACAAAATATACAGTTGGGTGCTGCTATAGACCAGGTGATGGAATAGATGGTGGAGATAGTATGCATAAACAAACTGATGCAATGAGTGAAAGGAGGGTTATTATTATGGGCAATTTCAACTATGGTAACATTGATTGGAAGGAGGAGAGGACACATGTGAGGAAGGAACTGGATTTTATGCAGTTATTAAGGAATAGCTATCTGAGACAGCATGTAATGGAAAATACTAGTGGTTTGAGAGTGCTTGACCTAGTAATAGCATCTGAGAACTGTAATGAATATGACCATGTTGCCACCAACTGGTGAGAGTGATCAAAGGTGACCTGGGAGATAGCTAAATGTGTGAAATTTTCGATCAAGACAGGGTACATGTGGAATTACAATGCTGGCAAGTATGGAAAGCTTAGGAGAATGCTTGGTTCAGTGCCTTGGCATGTAAAACTGCAAGCACTGGATGTTGATAGTGCATGGGAAGTGGTCAAGGAGCATTTGCAGGAGGTAATGGCTGACTCTATACCTAGAGTCCAAATAGTAAATCAAGTAGGGGTTAAATGGATGAATAACACCATTAAGCTAGAGCTGCAAAAAAAGAAACAACTGTGGAGGGAATTTAAGGAGAAAGGTGACCTGCAGGCTCACAAATGACATAAAGAGCAGGCCAGAAGGGTGACGAGTGTGGTAAGAAAAACAAAAGTGGATTATGAAAGGAAATTGGTCATGCAAGCTAAAGAGAATCCCAAACAATTTTTTCAATATGCTGCAAGTAAGAGAAAAACCGTATACGGCAAAATGATTTTAAGGAATGCCGATGGTAGGAAGGTCACTGAATCAGTTGATATAGTGGAATTACTGAGTGAGCACTTTGCAAGAGTATATGATCCAGATGCTGACATTGAAGGAATGAAGGAACCATAAGTTTATATGGGAATTGTGGTGAATGAAGTGGACGTGAATAATCTATTACAAAACCTTAATGTGAAAACATCTGTGGAATTGGATGGTATACCAGCATGGGTCTTACGTGAAGTGGCTAAAGAATTGTCAGTGCCCTTGACCATGTCTCGGTTCTGGTTTAGTCCTGAAGAGGTGGAAAGAGGCGAAAATAGTTCCACTGCATATAGGAGGATCCAAGACAGCTGTTGCAAATTACCGACCGATCAGCATATCAGGAGTTGTTGTCAAGGTCTTGGAGAAAGTAGTCAAGAGTAAAATACAGTAATAGATTGATGAAAATGAGATGTATGGGGGACAGCATGCCTCAGTAACTTGCTCAAGTTTCATAGCACAGTGACGGCTGAACAGGATAGGGGTAATGGGTTTACAGTGATACTACTGGACCAGGCCAAGGCATTTGACAGGATACCACATGGAATTCTAATCCGTAAACTGCAACATATGGGGATGGATATAGGGTTGGTGAGATGGATAGGTGGGTGGTTGATGGAGAGATATCAGAGAGTAATTTATTCACCTTGCAGCACACCACTGTGACTAGTGGTGTGCTGCAAGGTTCTGTTTTTGGACGACTACTATTTAATTCATTCATTAACGCTTTAGGAAAGGATCTGAGAGGAACAGTTTATTTGTTTGCTGATGATGCAAAGTTGGGTAGGGCAATAGTGAATGCAGATGATTTCAGAATTTTGCAGGATGATTTGGATGGATTTGAGGACTGGGCTAAGGAAAATGGATGTCGATTTAATGTGGCAAAATGCATTGCTATGCATTTTGGGGTGAAAAGATTAGCAGCAGTATACCACATTGTGGAACGGTGCTCCAGGAGATTGATGATCCAGCGATTTGGGAGTGTTGGTGGACAGGGAGTTGAAGTTTAGGGGACACGTTACAAAATTGGCTAAATAAGCTCATCAAATCACTCGGCTGCTAAAAAATACATTGACGAGCAGAGAGAAGCAAGTTATTGTTCCTCTGTATCGAGCCTTGATAAGACCCCATCTCGACTACTTGGCCAAATTTGGTCACCTGGGTTTCTTCTTGATGGGGAGGAGGTAGAGAGGATCCAGAGACGAGTGACCAAGATGACAGCAGGTCTATGGAATGAACCTTATGAGAATTGAAGATTTGTGGGTTGCAGAAATTGTTTGATAGGCAGAAAAGGGGGGATGTGATTGAGATATTCAAATTACTAAAGGGTTTCTATAGGATTAACTCACAGGATATTTTTGAGAACAGAACTGGTGGTGGGAGGACTAGGGGCCATCCATGGAATCTGGGCAAGAGTGTGGTTAGTAAGGGTGTTAGAGCTAGGTTTTTTACTTTTAGAGTGGTGAATGAGTGAAATAAGCTGCCAGTGTCTGTTGTGGGTGCTATGACTGTGAACGAGTTCAAGGCAAAGTATGATGGATACTGTGTGAATGTTGAATAGTTGATAAACATGATGTTCAGGGCCTCCCTCAATGAGTCTAGGGACTCCCTGAAGTTGCCCATAATAATAATAATAATAATAATAAAATAATAATAATAATAATATTCCCCGGTTACTGTTTTACCCATTTCAAGATAATTAATAAACCAAATGTCTTTAGCAACCTAAAACATCGATGCCATAACCTTTCCTGCTGATGGAACCCAACTTCGTTTTCTTAAGCGGTGAAAAACCGGCTTCTGTCCACTGTTTTGACTGCTGTTTGGATTCTGTTACGTAATGGTGAATCCACGTCTCATCCATAGTAATAAATCGATGCACAAAATCAGTTTTATTCTTGTTAAAACGCTCCAAGCACTGTTCAGAGATTTTCATGTGAGTGTATTTTTGATCTGCTGTGAGCAAGCATGGCACCCATCTTGTGCAAAGCTTTTTCATTTGCAATTCTTCATGCAAAATATATCACACACATTCTTTTGAAATGCCAATATTCTCAGCAATTTCATGCACTTTCACTCGCTGGTCATCCAATACCATATCGTGCACTTGAATAATGATTTCTGGTGTTGTTACACTTTTTTGGACATCCTTCACGTGGATCATCTTCAAAGCTGGTACAGCCACGTTTAAACTCGGCAGCTCATTTCTTAATTGTCGAAAATGAAGGCGAAGAATGCACATAAACTTTTATGAACTTGAAATGAATTTTTTCTGGCGTTAAACCTTCTTTAACAAAGAATTTTATAACCGCACGATACTCAATTTCATTCATTTCAAGGGATACAGACAACACTTTTGCTTCAAACAGCTGTATAAAACAAACTACTTGATTGAATGATTTGCAATTTCTTCACATGGATGCTTATGACAGATGTACCAACTTAGAAAAAAAAAATCTTGCTGATAGTGTTTCCATCTGTGGTTGAGAACTTTTCAGACCACCCTCGTATAAGTTGCTACTGCTATTGAAAATCAGCAATAAAATGACAAAGACCATGAAAACAGGCAGAGATGTTGAAAACATCAACTGTATCCTGAATGGTGAACCTATAGAACAAGTAAAACATTTCCACTAATTAGCACAATTTTTAGTGAAGATAGCAGATTAAATATGGAAATAGACAACAGAATTAGTAAAGCTCGTATAACTGGAAGTCGGCTGAATAAATTTATATGGAATAAGGAAGAAATGAGTGTAAACGCTAAATTAACTGTATATACAAGACGGTGTTCAAACCAATTTTAACTTATGGATCTGAGAGCTGAGTTAGAAATAAAACACTTGATCAAAGATTGGACACCTCTGACATGAGAGTTCTGAGAAAGATTAGTGGAATGAAAAGATGGTATCAATGGCAGTATCACATTAAAAATGAGGATATTAGGAAAGAACTTATTCTAATCATTCAGGAATGTGTTAGTAGAGCTAATCTCAGGTGGTATGGTCACTTAAACAGAATGGGAGAGGAAAGATTAGAAAAATAAGCGTTCTTTACCAGGATAGCAAGAAAAAGAAAATGACTAAGAGGACAGTCTCCATTTTTCGATTATATTCCATGGCATTAAGGACGACTGTGGCATTACCCTTATCTGCTCTGGTGATGACGATACTTCTGTCTTTCGGTAATTTCCCGAGAGCAGTGCATTGGCCAGACAATAAATTACTTTTTTGGAGGAGAGAACTGGGCAAGGATGTTGGTATGTCAAGTCTGATGTTATTTACCATCTCCAGCGCTAAGTGAAAGATTCTGCATTCGATGTTATACATTACATCTAGCACCGGCACTTCTCTCGGTACGATGGCAAAATTGTGGTCAAGGTTTAGGGCACTGACGGCATCATCGTTGAGCCTTTTGGAAGATAGATTACCTATGGTCTGGAGCAGCTGAATATTGGTAAGCTTTGACATCTCCTCACTGTTTACCAACAGTCCCTTAATTGATATGTTAACGCTCTTAGGAAACATTTTTCCTTCTGACATCTTAGATCTCTTTTCCTTTGCCATCAATTCTGGTTATTTTTCTTGGAAGAACAAAATTTACAAACAGATATGGGGAAGTGCCATGGGTTCCCCCTCTTTCCAATTTTTATATGGAATATTTTGAAAAACAAGCCATAGACTCAGCCCATCTCAAACCCTCTATCTGGCCTCATAACCCAGACACATTAGACTCCTTCCTCAGTCACCTCAACAGCCTACATCCAAGAATCCAGTTTATGATGGAAAAGGAAAATAACAATAGTGTACCCTTCCTAGACGCCTTAGTTTACATAACTTCCAAATGGTACACTTTCTTTCACTGCATAGAGAAAACCTATGCACACAGGCAGATACATTCACAAACTCTCTCACCACCACACTGCTCAACAATATGGCATTATTAAAAGTCTAACCAAAAGAGTCCACAATCTTTGTTCCAGTGGAACTGCCCTTTCAAGTGAACTCAACCACATACACAACACCTTCCTCTCCAATGGCTACAGTGATCATAGTATCAAAAAAATAATCACTTCCTCCCCCATTCCCTGGACATCTCTTCAGAAAGAGTTCAGAAATGCCATCACTATACCCTACATCCATCGGAAAAAATAGCCAATAATTTAAAAAAAAGTACAACCTTCACACAGCATTTAAGCCCCACTGCAAACTTGATACCCTTATCTGTTCTACGAAAGATCAGCTCCATTCTCTCTCTCTCTCAGTGCCTGGAGTTTATAAAGTACCCTGTTCTTGTAAGCTGGTGTACTTTGGACAGACAGGTAGATCAGCAACCATCCACTTAGAGGAATATAAGTCGTACATCTGCAACCACGACTATGGTCAGTCAGGTCTGGCTGACCATGTCTCAGATACAACCCACAGGATCTCTTGGGAAAAAAATACACCATGCTCCACAACAGTAAATTCAAAAAAGAGAGACTATTTTTAGAATCTGCAGCAACTCTCAGAAATCAACCAAATCTAAATAGATATGGTTGCATTAATAGATATAGTTGTTGTAAGGTGGGATCTCATCAGAAATCCCACCTCACATTCTAGGCCACCTATAATCACCTATAGAGGGAGCACCACCTAGATAGGACTTTAGAGTCACCCACGTGGTTAGCTTAGTATTGTGTGGTATTTGTGTATATGATACATTAGTTTTCTGTAATCCCTGAAGATGTCTCAGTGATTGAGACGAAATATAGGAAGTATTAAAATCTGTTTTTAATGCTTTCCGAGTGCTGTATACAAAGCATTAAGCCTCCAACATGAAATCTTTTGAATCCATTCAGGTTTCAATCTTAATGGAATTAAAAAACTATAATAAAAATAACAAATGGGGTATTATGTCTAGCAGGACTAGTCAATATTTCAGTTGTAAGTCAACAGTTAGAAATGAAGCAGTTAGTTTAATGTAAAATCAGGTTAAGACAAGGGATCACACTATCTCTCCAGTTTGTCATCTGTGTTCATCACATTATTATTATAATTATTATTTCAGGCAACTCCAAGAAGTCGACAGACTCATCGAGGGAGGCCCTTACATCATGTTAAGAACAACTATTTGACATTCACACAGTATCTATCATACCTCGCCTTGAACTCATTCTCAGTCATAGTACCAACAACAGACTCTGGCAGCTTATTCCACTTATTCACCACTCTCCAAGTAAAAAACCTAGCTGTAACATCCTTGCTAGCCACATTCTTGCCCAGCTTCGATGTATTGCCCCTAGTTCTCCCAACACCAGCCCTATTATCAAAATTATCTTCTGAATTAATTTTATAGAAACCCTTCAGTAATTTGAATGTCTCAATCATATCACTCCTTTTCCACCTATCAACCAATTTTTGCAACCCACAAATCTTCAACCTGTTCTCATAGGGTTCATTCCATAGACCTGCTATCATCTTGGTCACTCGTCTCTGGATCCTCTCCACCGATTCCCCATCAAGAAGAAACCCATATCTGGGCACAGTAGTCGAGATGGGGTCTTATCAAGGCTCGATACACAGGAACAATGACCTGTTTGTCTCTGCTTGTTAAAGTATTTTTCAGCAACCAAGTGAGTTGATGAACTGATTTAGCCACTTTTGTGATGTGCCCCCTAAACTTCAACTCCCTATCCACCAACACTCCCAAATCCCTGGCCTCGTCAATCTCCTGGAGTATGGTTCCATCAATGTGATATACTGCTGCTAATCTTTTCACACCAAAATGCATAACCGTACACTTTGGCACATTAAATCGACATCCATTTTCCTTAGCCCAGTCCTCCAAACTATTCAAATCATCTTGCAAAATTTTGACATCCTGTGCACTCACTATTGCTCTACCCAACTTTGCATCATCAGCAAACAAGTGAATACTTCCTCTCAAATCCTTTCCTATATCATTAATGAACAAACTGAAAAGTAGTGGTCCAAGAACAGAACCCTGTGGCACACCACTAGTCACAAGCCGTCTTTTGGACTCAACTCCTGAATAAACCACTCTCTGATATCTCTCCATCAACCACCCTCCTATCCATCTCACCAACCCTATATCCATCACCATATGCTCCAGTTTACTGATTAGAATTACATGTGGTATTCTGTCAAAGGTATTAGCAAGGTCCAGTAGAATCACTGTAAACCCATTACCCTTATGCAGTTCAGCCGTCACTGTGTTATAAAACATGAGCAAGTTACCGAGGCATGATCTAACCTTCACAAAACCATCTTGTCCCCCATACAGTATCTCATTTTCATCTATCCAATCCTGCATTTTTCTCTTGACTAATTTCTCCAAGACCTTGACAACGATTTCTGATATGCTAATCGGTCGGTAATTTACAACAGCAGTCTTGGAACCTACTTTATGCAGTGGAACTATTTATCCCTCTTTCCACCCCCAAGGGACTAACCCAGACCCGAGACTCAAATTAATCAAAATGGTCAAGGTCACTGACAATTCTTTAGCCGCTTCACTTACGACACGAGATGGTATACCATCCAATCCCACAGATGTATTAACATTGAGGTTTTGTAATACATTACTCACCTCCGCTTCATTCACCACAATTCCCGTATAATCTATTGGTTCATTCATTCCTGCAATGTCACCACCTGGATGATATATTCTTGCAAAGTGCTCGCTCAGTAATTCAACTATATCAACTGATTTGGTTACCTCCCTACCATCAGCATTCTTTATAATCATTCTGCCATATACATTTTTTCTTTTACTTGCAGCATATCGAAAAAACTGTTTGGGATTCTCTTTAGCCTGCATGGCTAATGTTCTTTCATAATCCATTTTTGCTTTTCTTACCGCACTTGTTACCCTTCTGGTCTGCGCCTTATATCGTTCATGTGCCGGTCACCTTTCTCCTTAAATTCCCTCCATAGTTGTTTCTTTTTTTGCAGAACAAGCTTACTGGTGTTATTCATCCATTTAACCCATACTTGATTTATTATTCGGACTCTAGGTATACAGTCAGCGATTGCCTCATGAAAACACTTCCTAACCGTCTCCCATGCACTATCAACATCCAGCCCTTGCAGTTTTACATGCCATGGCACTGAACCAATCAAACTCCTAAGCTTATCATACTTACCAGCCCAATAGTTCCACATGTACCCTGTCTTAATTGTAAATTCCACACCTTTATCTACCTCCCATGTCAAGACCCTATGATCACTCTCACCAATTGGTGGCAACATGGTCATATTCATTACAGTCAAGTTCTCAGATGCTATTACTAGTCAAGCACTCTCAAACCACTAGTATTTTCCATTACATGCTGTCTCAGATAGCTATTCCTTAATAACTGCATAAAATCCAGTTCCTTCCTCACATGTGTCCTCTCCTTCTTCCAATCAATGTTACCATAGTTGAAATCGCCCATAATAATTACCCTCTTTCCACCCATTTCTTCTATTTGCTTATGCATACTATCTCTACCATCTATTCCATCACCTGGTCTATAGTAGCAACCAACTGTATATTTTGTTCTGCTAGTTTCAATCTCACACCAAAAAGCCTCAAATGTGCTCTTTTCTCTATCCTGCAGTTCCACTTCTATTCTCCTTGGCTGTAGCTCATCAGCTATCATCAATTACACTCCTCTACCCCATTTTATTCTCCCTGTCACTCCTGAACACACTATACCCCTCACATTCAATCCCACTAGCTATATCATCTTCTGTCAGCCATGTTTCACTAATGCCAATAACCTGTGGCCTGGAAGTGCCAACCAAGGCCAAAAATTCTTCCTTCTTGTTCCTAATACTTCTGGCATTAGTATACATGAATAATGTATACTAATAAAATACATGCAGTAGCCCATTTGTCCAATCCCTATTTTGATGCCTTATACTAACTATCCCATTCTGATTTGTTGTTCTTTGTACTCGCTCAGGCATATTACACTCATTCATACACTCAACTGTCTCCCTAAAGTCTGCATATCTACTCCCCCCCCCCCGTAATAATTCTAGTTTCCCTGATTCTGCACATCCACTTCATTCAACAACACCTTTTCAAGTCCACCAAATCCATTCAAATGCAAACCATCCATCTTATATAAATCCTTTCACCCATTGAACTCACTCCACCTCCACACATCCACAAATTCCACACCACTCGTCCTGCATAATTCAGGCATAAAGCCATTTGCAATTATGGCCCTCCTTCTATATTCTTCTCTGTCATACTGCGGCAACAGACTTATCATCCAACTCTCTCACTCTTCTCTTTTGCTTCCTCAAGCAATTCCTTCACATCCTCACTCATAGCCATTTTGTCTCCTTTCAAATCATTTGTACCTGCTACCACTATCAATTCTTTCAGCCGCTGCTTTTGCATTCTAATTGACTTGCTTACATCCTTAACATTCGCACCAGGTTGGTACGATTTTGTTAAACTCTCAACTAACACACCTGTTAGTAAGGAATCTCCATACAACACTCGCTCTTTCATTTTGTTTACACTCACTATCATACTCTTATTTTTTCTATCATACTTTTGCCGTTTATCAGTCGGTACGCTCGGTAAACATTTTTGCCAACGCTCCAGCTGCCGATTTGCCCTGTGTATCGCTCCACATAACCAAGCGATCTTGGTCATTGCATCAGTCTCATCATTTTTATTCTCCAATAATTCATTCATTCGTTCTGTATGTTTACCTTCATTCTCACTTTCAGTGCAACTCTCACAGCTATCTGGTACTACCTCGCAAATATCACTATTCATATACCTCGCATATCACTATTTACTAAATTCTCACTTTCAACAATGATATCACTCTCACGACCTAAAACACTCTTTAAATCCTCACAGTCTTTATACTTTCTGCACACATTTACTCCACTATCGTTGTTTAACCATACTCCAACCGCTTTCCTCAATGCATATATTTCGCAAACGGTACACTGAATCAATTCCATTAAATTAAAATTTTTAGACAAAGATGGCACCTGGATACCATCTTTGTTGTATTCTTCTTTATGGGGGCCATGTGCACAGATAATCGTATCTATTTAATTTACTATTTAAAATACTCAGAAAACACTCAAAAATCACCCAGACAAAAAAAAGTACCATATGAGAAAAGTACAATCAATTACAAGCAAAACAAAACATTAAGTACACTAAATAAAATGAAATAAACTAAATACAGTAATGAAAACTTAGCTTCATCTTGTCTTCCACCGTTATGCATCTGACCCCGTCTTCTCGGTAACCAAAATACACAATATCACGACCACAACTAACTTCAAAAAACAACCACTTAAGTAAACTCATATTCCAGAGAAACAATTTAGCACTCAAAAATGCAGAAAAACGGACTATTCACCGATTAAAAAATCACTTTCTTTAGCGCAGCTCAAATTCACCGCCCTAAAAATCTTATGCCAATGGTACTAGGTATTCACAGGTGGTCACTCTCCCAAGTACTAACCGAGCTCAACGCTGCTTAACTTCGGTGATCGGATGAGAACCGGTGTATTCAATGCCAGATGAAGCTAGAACGGTAGTAAATCTGATATCATGATTGTAGATATTCTTCTCAGTCTCTTTTCTTTAGCAGATGATGTTACACTCTAAAATAAATCCACTACATGTCTGCAGATTTCTTTACTAAAGCGAACAGGTTTTGTAACAAATTTAATTTGATAATCAGCAATAAAAAGACAAAAATTATGAAAATATGCAAGAACATAAATAATCTCACATCCTGAATGTGAAATCTATAGAAGAAGTAAAACATTTTGGCTATTTTGGCACAATTTTAAGTGAAGACTAATTTAAATATGGAAATAGACAACAGAATAAGCAACACTGGTATGGTAAGAAGTCAGATGAAAAATTTATACAGAATATGAGAAAAATTAGTCAAAATGCTAAACTAGCTGTATACAAAACAGCACTGAAATCGATTTAATTTATGAATCTGATAGCTGGGACAGAAATAAGAACAGTTGTGCAAGCTGGAGACCATAGATATGAGTGTTCTGAGAAATTAAGGTAGTAAATACATGCCATCAATTTGTGGAATCAGAAAAAAATGAAGATATCATGAAGGAACTCAGCATTCTTAGCATTCGAGAATGTATGAGCAGAAGAAATCTTTGGTATGGGTACTTAATCAGAATGGGAAAGGAAAATTTAGCAAAACAAGTGTTTGATGACAGGAAAAAGGTTGACAAGAAACCTTGACAGATTGACAAGAAAGTTAAGATCTAGGTGGATTGATACAGTTGAAAGGGCTAAAGAAGACCGAAATATGAAATATAAAATTTGACAATATTGGAGTCTTGACAAATAGTAGATTAATTTGGAGGAAAACTGTCAATCATATTGAGTAAATAATGTAAACTTTTCATGTAGTGCTATCATTATATCTTATATACTCCTTCAGGATAAATATGAAGAACTTGTTGATGATAATTATTATTATTCCCAGAGAGAGAGAAAGAAATGATGCTAGATTAATCCCAAGAAGAGAATTTTCATCTTGTCTCAAGGTTTTTGTGTTGTCAAAAGTAAGACTAGACAAAAATGGTTCTTTTTGGTAGGAAATAGAGCAATTAGCAGATGTGCAGTGGTAAAATAAATTAAATAAGTATTAGTATTAAGATAAGACTATTTTGTATGTATGGATTTTAAGTTTGTGCTATTCATTTTTGCTTTTTTTTTTTTGTATGGTTAATACGGTTATTTGAGAGAAATTTACAGTCTTTGTATTATATTTACCTTTACTTGTATCCATCATGGTGGCTGCCAAATAGTTGTAGGCTCGTCAACAATACCCAGCCCACCACCATTTGCACTCTGTTTTATTAGTATCATTGTTGAGGATTTAGTAGCATGCTACACATGTGGCAGGTGAAGAATGGAAGTGTGTAGTCAGAAAGGTAAAATGAACCAAAGTGTTGTACAGGATAAGAGATGAATTGTGCCCTCACAGGGTAGAGAATCAGAGAGGAAATAACACAAATAGCATGGAGAGTATATAGTGTGAGAGAGAAGTTTATAAGAGAAAATATTTAGTGGGATGCTCTGTAGATCAGGATATATAGAGGGTGACAAGTAGGAAATGTTTAGGCAAATCAGTTTGGAAAATGTACAGTGAGTGAATATTACAGGGAGACTTCAACTAAAGCAATATCACCTGGACAGAGTAAGCAGCATACAGAACAATCGCAATGGAATTACTGGACTTGTTGAAGAACTGTCATAGACAGCATGTGGTGGAGGGAAAATGAGCATCAAGAGTTTTGGACATCATCATAACATCAATGATCTAATTTTGACAAAGGTATAAAAGTTGTCCCTAAATGATTAGCATGACCAAGCAGTCCTGACTTGGAGGATGAATAGACATGTAGTATCAAGGCAGAAGGAATTTATGTGGAATTATAAGAGTGGCAACTATAATAGATTAAAGAATCCAAAACAGCACAAGCCAGTAGTGCAGGAGAGTTACTTAAGAAAAAAATTTGAATTGATGAATAGAGAAATTAAACAGCAATTGCAGATGAAAAGAGATTATGAAAGGCATTTTAAGAGAGAGAGAGAGACAGAGAGCAGTTGCATGAGGAATAGAAGGCTCAGGCTAAGAAAGATGACTAGTATAATAAGGAGAGAAAAATTAGATATATTTACTAAATCTATTTTACTAAATACTTAATATATTTACTAAATTGGATATATTTACCAGTGGAGAAAGGCTTCCCATGGGTGGAAGATTCAATACTACTTGTAGAGTTATGGATTACTAAGATATCCAAGAGGAGATGACGGTTGTTAGACTCATGTTCAATAGTGAACTGGATGTATTTGTATAAGGAGTTTACACTGCCCAAAAATTGAAATAATTGCATTCCAGAGTACGACCAGACTGCAAATATATCATCAACAAAACGTAGCCCCCATACAAGTTTGAAAAAAAATTGAGTTGGTTTTTGTTAATATTTAGATATTTGCTAATAATAATGGCAAATACCTGTTGGATTTCTGCTCAGGACATGGACTGTTTATTACTAACACCATGTTCCAACATAAAAATGTGCACAAATTCACATGGAGAGAAGAGGCAAGGAATAAGAAAAGTCTCATTGATTTGTTATTGTTGATAGTGATGTTTTCTTCCTGGTGCAAGACACCAGAGTGTACAGTGGATTTGAAATTGAAAGTGATCACTATTTAGTCTTCAGCAGAATAAAATTGAATTTCATATTGAAAAGAATGACATGTAAGAAAGTTTTAAAGCGAATAAAAGTTGAGCAGCTCTCAGATGTGACCTGTAGACTAAAATACACAAAGATTATTGAAGGAAAAATGAAAGAGTTTGAGAAAAGGAACCAAACCTTGGAGATTCAGTGGCAAGCTTTGAAGAAAACCCTCATTGATTCAGCTAGAGAGGCATGTGGCGAAGTTGCTGAAAGGATAGAAAAATTAGAACACCATGCTGTACACAGGACATTAAAGAGGATTGAAGGAAATGAAAAAAGCATATCAAAAGTTCCTGGCAAATAAGTCAGCTTGTGCTCTTAGAGAATACAGAGACAAATGTAAGAAAGCTAAACAGTGTGTAAAACTAGCTAAACAAAAGTCATGGGAGGACTTTGGCAAGAACATAGAAAATATATATCAAGAAGGTTGCAAAATATTATGGAGGTTGTTGAAGAAGCTTAGGAATGGAGGAAAGAGTGCTGTAAAATAAGTTAGAGATGATAAAGGTGACATGAAAACGGGGAAAAAAGATATCCTTGAAGTATGGAGTAATTACTTTGAAAATTTGCTAAACGAAACAAGCAGTGATGACAGCACAGTGATAAAAAACACTGACCAGGCATGCAGTCAGGAATACATATCCATACTTGAAGTAGAAAAACCCATCAAAGGCTTGAAATGTGGAAAGGCAGCAGGAGTAGATGATATTCGACCAGAAATGCTGAAGTATGGTGGTATAAAAGTCTTACAGTGGCTGCACTGCATAGTTCAGAATGCCTGGACAGAGGAACGAATTCCCGATGATTGGAGTAGAGTTCTCATAGTACCTATATATAAAAAGGGAAATAAAACTGAATGTGAGAAGTACAGAGGTATTTCCCTATTGAGTGTTCCCGGTAAAATATATGCAAGTATACTTGAGAAACAGTTGAGAAGAATTGTGGAAGAAAAGCTTGATGAAGAACAAGCTGGATTCAGGTCAAATAGAGCCTGACAGGATCAGATCTTCACTTTACGACAAATAGCGGAGAAATCATGGGAATATATCAAAGATTTCTATTTAAGTTTTGTCGATTTGCAAAAGGCATATGACAAGGTGCCAAGAGAGAAGCTATTCAATACGCTACAGTTATATGGTGTCAATGGGGCATTATATCAAGCAATACTTAGTCTTTATTTGAGTTGTAAG
Organism: Typopeltis vanoorti; assembly: GCF_054136105.1. Taxonomy (NCBI): domain Eukaryota; kingdom Metazoa; phylum Arthropoda; class Arachnida; order Uropygi; family Thelyphonidae; genus Typopeltis; species Typopeltis vanoorti. The sequence continues at coordinate 7,786,270 of NC_143552.1, read as the reverse complement.
TCAGCAGTTAGAATTGAAGGAATTACAGGGAGATGGTTTAATGTTAAATCTGGTGTCAGACAAGGATGTACATTATCCGCTCTGTTATTCATTATCTATATGGATCACATTCATTATCTATATGATATCAAAATTGGAGATGTTAATGCGGACGATGTTATACTTCTAAATAAATCCTCTACAAGTCTGCAAGATTCTCTGACTAAATTGAATAACTGTTGTAATAGATATGGTATGAAGGTCAGCAATAAAAAAACAAAGACAATGAAAATAGGCAGAATCATTGAAAATGTCAACTGTGTTGTGAATGGAGAACCTGTGGAACAAGTAAAACATTTCAGCTACTTAGGCACAATTTTTAGCAAAGATGGTAAATTAAATATGGAAATAGACAACAGAATCAACAAAGCTGGTATGGTAGGAAGTCAATTGAATTAATTCATATGGAATAAGAGAGAAATTAGTCAGAACACTAAATTAGCTGTATACAAGACAGTGTTCAAACCAGTTTAAACTTATGGATCTGAGAGCTGGGTCAGAAGTAAAACACTTGACCAAAGACTAGAGACCAAGATATGAGAGTCCTGAGAAAGATTAGAGGGGTAAACAGATGGCATCAATGGCAATATCATATTAAAAACAAGAATATTAGGAAAGAACTTGACATTGTCAGCATCCAGGAATGCGCTAGCAGAGCTAATCTCAGGTGGTATGGTCACTTAAACAAAATGGGCAAGGAAAGATTAGCAAAACAAGAGTTCTCTGCCAAGTTGGCAGGAAAACGACCCAGAGGAAGACCAAGATATAGATGGATTGATACGGTGCAAAGTGCCTTAGACGATAGAAATATAAGATCTAGTAATGTTGGAGTCTTGACAAGTAACAGACTGATTTGGAGGAAAATTGTAGATAGGAAGTTAGTAATGATGTAAATTTTTCAGGTAGTACTATCATATCCTGTACACACCTTGAGGATACATGGCAGGAATTTGATGATGATGATTATTACGAGACACCTGCAGGGGGGCCAAGGGAGTCATCGAGGGCACCTACTCTACTACTCTGTCTCAACCACTCAATCCACCAACTATAATGAACAGCAACCACCATCATCATCTACCCCAATGCCATCTACTGTCCATCACTACTGGTATTTTCACAGACAATCACAAACATCCTTGCCCACGGCAGAATTCAAACCCGCAGTCTTTCGGCTGGAGAGTACATGAGCTAACCATTCAGCCAACCAGGCTGGCAAAATATTATTATTATTATTATTATTATGTGACATCTCTAGGAAGTCCAAGGCACTTGCCGAGGGGGGGGGGGTGAGACCCACTCCACAACCCCCTTTCTCTGCCACTGAATCCACCAACTACAACGAACCGCAACTACATTAACAACATCTACCACCCACCACCACTATTATTTTCACAGACAAGCACAAATATCCATGCCCGTAGTAGGATTTAGGATTTGAATCCACAGCGTTTTGGCTAAAGAGTGGCTACGCTAATCACTCGGCCAACTGTGCACAAGTGCACATGTGTGTGTGTTGTTTTGTGATGTTTTCACACTGGTGCAAGACAGCAGATTGTATCGAGGATTTGAGATTGGAAGTGGTCACTATTTAGTCTTGAGCAGGATAAAATTGAATTTCATATTGAAAAAAAGAACATATAACAAAGTTTTAAAGTGAATAAAAGTCGAACAGCTCTCAGATGTGAACTGTAGACTAAAATACACAAACATTATTCAAGAAAAAATGAAAGAGTCTGAGAATAGGAACCAAACCTTTGAAATTCAGTGGCAAGCCCTGAAGAAAATATTGGTTGATTCAGCCACAGAGTCATGTGGTGAGGTTGTCTGCAAGGATAGAAAAATCAGAACTCCGTGGTGGACACAGGAAGGTAAAGAGGCAGTGACGGAAAAGAATAAAGCATATCAAAAGTTCCTTCCAAGTAAGTCAGCTTGTGCTCTTAGGGAATACAGAGAAAAATGTAAGAAAGCTAAACACCATGTAAAACCAACTAAAGAAAAGTTATGGAAAACTTTGGCAAAAGCATAGGAAATAAATATCAGAAAGGTGGCAAAATATTCTGGTGAAGAAGCTCAGAAATGTAGAAAAGAGTGCTGTAAAAGGAATTAAGATATGATAAAGATGACATGAAAACTGGAGAAAATAGATATCCTTGATGTATGGTTTAATTACTTCAAAGAATTGATAAATGAAACAAGCAGTGACAGCACAGTAGTGATAAACACTCAACTGGCATGCAATCAGGAATACATATCTATTCTTGAAGTGGAAGAAGCCATCAAAAGCCTGAAATGTGGAAATGTAGCAGGAGTAGATGATATTCAATCAGAAATGCAAAATAGTATGGAGGTAAAAAAATTCTTGCAGTGGCTGCGCTGCATAGTTCAGAAGGCCTGGAGAGAGGGACAAATTCCAGATGACCGGAGTAAAGCTATCATAGTACCCATATACAAAAAGGGAAATAAAACTGAATGTGAGAATTACAGAGATATTTCCCTACTGAGTGTTCTGGGTAAGATTTATGCAAGTATACTTGAGAAAAGGTTGAGAAGGATTGTAGAAGGGAAGCTTGGTGAAGAACAAGCTGGATTCAGGCCAAATAAAGGCTGTCAGGATCAGATTTTCACTTTATGACAAATAGTTAAGAAATCGTGAGAATGTAACAAAGATCTGTATTTAAGTTTTGCAGATCTGCAAAAGGCATATGACAAGATGCCAAGAGAAAAGCTAATCAAAATGCTACGGTTATATAGTGTCAATGGGGCATTCTATGAAGCAATACTTAGCCTTTATTTCGGATGTTAGAATTAAAAGAAGTACAGGAAGTTGATTTGATATTAAATCTGGTGTCAGAAAAGGATGTACATTATCCCATCTGTTATTCATTATAGATGATTATGGATCACATTATGAAGGAAAGTGGTATTAAACCTGATATCAAAATTGGAGATGTTAATCGTAGCGCTTTACTATATGCAGATGATGTTATACTTTTAATTAAATCCTTGTTTTGCAAGATTAGGGAATCTTGCGAAACAAGTCTGCAAGATTGCCTAACTAAATTGAATAACTTTCGTAATAAATTTGATTCATTACAGAAGAAATAACAAGAGAAAGACAATGAAAATAATCAGAAACATTCAAAATAACAACTGCACTGTGAATGGAGAACCTACAGAACCAGTAAAACATTTTAGGCACAATTTTAGTGAATATTATTATTATTATTATTCAGGCCTCCATGGAGTCAAAAGACTCATCGTGGGAGGTCCTTCCTAAGAACATAAAGTCTGTCAAGACTCATCGAGGGGAGGTTCCCCCTAAGAAACACAAAGTCTATCACACCACTCCTTAACCTCACTGACCGTTCTTGCCCTCACCACTCTATCAGGTAAGGCATTCCACGGCTCAACCACCCTCCATGCAAAGAAACCACTCCTCGCCCTCTTGCTCACAGTTTCCTTTTGTAACTTCCAGGGATGGCCTCTTGTCATCACTCCTTCCCGCTGTTCAACCAAGTGAAAGAACTCCTCAGTGTCGACCCTGTAACCACCTCTCAACAGTTTAAAAGTCTCAATCATATCACCTCTCCTTCTTCTATCCACCAAACTCTGCAGTCCACATTCTCTCAGCCGATACTCATAACTATCCTTGTACAGTCCTGAGACCATCTTTGTCATCCGTCTTTGTATCTTTTCCACAGTTAATTTATCCCCTTCAAAACCTGGGGACCAAATCTGAGAACAACAATCCAAGTGTGGTCTGATCAGAGACTTATACAACGGAATGATAACCCTCTTATCTCTGCAGGTCAGTGTCCTTCTCATAATTGCAGCAATCCTCTGTGTTACCTTCACCACCTTTGCAATATGCCCCCTAAACTTCAGGTTTCTATCAATCATCAACCCCAGATCTCTTGTCTCCCCAACTTCCTCCAGTTTAACTCCTCCCATAGAGTATGCAGCATCCCATCGATGTTTCCCAAACCTCAAGACCTTACATTTTGTTGCTTAAACCGACATCCCTATTCATTTGCCCATCTATCTAGCTTATTCAAATCCTCTTGCAGGGCTATCACATCTGCACTATTACTAATAATCCTTCCCAGCTTCGCATCATCTGCAAACAACTGAATATCCCCTTGCAATCCACTCACAATGTCATTGATATAAAGGTTAAACAATAAAGGTCCTAGTACTGAGCCCTGTGGGACCCCACTTGTAACCTTCTGTCCCCTTGAAACTGCTCCACCATACACAACTCTCTGATACCTATCAGACAGCCAATCCTGAATCCAGTTGACCAATCTGACATCCAGACCCATGTGTTGCAACTTAAATATCAGCTTATCATGTGGCACCGTGTCAAATGCCTTTGCTAAGTCTAAGAAAATTGCAGTATATGCCGTTCCCCATCTAATGTGCTTGTAACTTTATTATAAAAGGCTAGCATATTGCTAAAACAAGAGCGCCCTTTCACAAATCCATGTTGACTCTCACAGATAACATTACCCTCATCTGCCCAGTGCTGTATACGGTCCCTCACTACTTTCTCCAAGATCTTAACAACTCCTGATGACACACAGACTGGTCTATAATTAGACACTTCCAGTCTGTTACCACGCTTATGCAATGGCACTATCTCACCTTCCTTCCATTTCCAGGGCACCTTTGCCGAAGCCAGACTTTCATTGAAAAGCCAGGTTAAAGGCACTGTCAGTTCCCTAGCACATTCTCTCAAAACTCGTAGTGAAATACCATCCAGTTCAAAAGCTTTATTGACATCCAGAGTTCTCAGTATCTGAAACACACACTCCTCCTTACCTCTATACCTCGAACCGGCCCTATCCATCTAGCATTAAAACTGACTCCTATAGGATGAAATACTCCAATAAAGTGTTCATTGAACAATTCCACTATATCCTCTGCATCAGTCACTCTATTCCTATTTTTATCCCACAATATCATTCTTCCACAGTCATTTCTCCTCCTACTGGCCACATTGCTAAAAAATTCCCTAGGATTTTCTTTGGATCTTAGGGCCAATCTCCTCTCATATTCCAGTTTCGCTTTCCTTACCACACTAGTCACTCTTCTGGCATGTGTCTTATATTCTTCATGCATCCTCTCTTCACCTGTCTCCTTATATTTCTTCCATAGCCTCTTTTTCACATGCAATTCCTGTTTAATATTGTTTGTCATCCACTTTACTCCAAATTGTGTCCTCTTCTTCACTCGTGGTATACAACTTACCACTGCTGCTAACAAATATTCTTTCACAATTTCCCACCCACTAACGATATCCCGGCCTTCCAATTCCTCCCTCCATGAAACTTCCCGAAGTTGACGTCTAAGACTATTATAATCACCTGCATTATAATTCCACATAAGTTCCCGTCTCTTTGATACTCCTGCATGTCTATTCATTTTCCAAGTCAAAACCATATGGTCACTCTCTCCAACTGGTGGGAGAGATGTCATCTCAATTATTATCAACTCTTCTGATGCTATAACCAAATCTAAAACTCTTGAACCTCTTGTTCCCTCTGTTACATGTTGCCTAAGACATTTGTCCCTCAAGAATTCTAGAAATTCCATTCCCCTATTGCTACATGCATCTTCCTCTCTCCAATTTATACTACTGTAGTTAAAATCTCCCATAACAATCATTCTTCTTGCACTTGCCAAACTTAGTTGTCTCAACATCTCCTGGTCCCCATCCTCCGTGCTCCTGGGTCTGTAGCAACACCCCACTAAATATCCTGTCTTGCCTACCTCTACCTCACACCATATGCTCTCAAAATCATTTGTCTCACTTCCTTCCAAAGCCTCCACTCTTGGAGGACATAGGTCATCACTTATCATAAGCAGTACCCAACCACCACGCTTTCCCCTCCTATCCTGACGAAAAATGCTATACCCAGCAACTTCTATTCCTGTTATTATATCCCCTTCTGTCAACCACGTCTCAGTGATCCCAATAACGTTTGGCCAGGCTGATGCTATTTGCGCCACCAATTCCTCTCCCTTATTCCGGATACTCCTGGCATTAGTATAAAGTATATAAATGCCATTGTTTCTATATCCAGCATTATCCCTTCTAGACTCCACTATGCTCAGCGTTACCTGACATCGTCTCCCTTCTCCCAAGTATCCATTCCCACAAGAGGCCACCCCTGCTATTATCCTCCCTGGGATACACTGACTCTTTCAGAACAGCAATCTCTCCAGATGCCTACGTCCTTCCTTATTCAAATGTAAACGGTCTCTTAAAGTTTGTGCCTAAAGTATCTTTCAGGACTGGGGCAACTCGTAGCAAAGGTGTTATAACTTCTCATCATTTGCCTCAGTATCATATAATGCAAAGCACATCTCCTTGCGGACATGTATAATGCTATGCATTAAGGGAAGGATCACTACCCAGACCAGTTTCGACCTTTAGAGGTCTCATCAGTGGGAGCCAGACCCAGAAGTAGTGATACTAAGGTGGAAGTAATGGATTAAACAAAGTATATAATTTCTTGGGATCTTTAATTTAGAATTAATGAACATCAGTATTACACTGAATATGTGAGACCTCAAAAGTTTAGTCTGGCCCATCATAGTATCCAGTGGGATGAAGTTCATCGCCACAGAAGCAGTATGAAATATGAACCTTTTCAATGAAAGTTGCGAAGCCCTTTTACCTCAGCCTAACCTGAATCAGAACAATCGTTTCTCTCTTCCAAAAGTTTGCAAGGTTCTCATTTTATGTAAACATCAAAAATAGTTTTAATATTTGATTTTTTAACGATACTTGTGACATAATGATTAGAAACATATCCATGTTTTCACAAGAATAATGTTTAATTTGCCAAATATTTCGGTCTGAATATTACAGACGATCTTCAGTAGCTAGGAATAGTTTTAAAAAACAAAGTGGAATACGAACAATTGATCATTCACACATAGAACGAGCCCCGTGATGTCATATCGCTAAGTGTTAGAAGATTAATATTTTTAAAGTCATAATTAAAGATATTAATTCAGAAATTCATATAATAATCTTAAATAACATTAGACTAATATAGTAAATTTACAAAAAAAAAACAAATCAAATATTAAAAATAGTTTTAATATTTGATTTTTTAACGATACTTGTGACATAATGATTAGAAACATATCCATGTTTTCACAAGAATAATGTTTAATTTGCCAAATATTTCGGTCTGAATATTACAGACGATCTTCAGTAGCTAGGAATAGTTTTAAAAAACAAAGTGGAATACGAACAATTGATCATTCACACATAGAACGAGCCACGTGATGTCATATCGCTAAGTGTTAGAAGATTAATATTTTTAAAGTCATAATTAAAGATATTAATTCAGAAATTCATATAATAATCTTAAATAACATTAGACTAATATAGTAAATTTACAAAAAAAAACAAAAAAACATTAATGTGTTATCCTGATTAAACTTTACCAAATTTTTGATATAGATATACAATCATTACGATTCAAGTTAGGACGTTGAAGTAAATCCTCCACACTTTCTTTAAATAAACGTTCAAATTTGTAGCGACATCTGTGTAAGAGGAGAGTCATGGACCAAAGGCTGTTGTGGCTTGTTTCTAATCCATGCTGAGCTAATCAAGATTTCTCAGGTTTATTGTGTTGAATTGATGACTGATGCTCTTGAATTCTTTTTTCTATAGAACGAACAGTTTGTCCAAAGTAGGAAAGATTATAATTACAAGGAACTTGATACACACCAGGTAGAGACAAGGATGAACGTTTATCTTTAGATGAAGGAAAATGGGTAGATAATTTGTTAATAGGTGTATATAAGTAGCTGTTAAATCATATTTCTTCAGAATTCTTGAAATTGGTTCTGAAATCCCGGAAATGTTAGGAATTGGAACTCGACGTATTGAATCTTTGCTGTTCTCTGTTGGATTGTAAGAATCGAAAATATGTTGTGTACTCTTTTCGGAGAAGCCATTTAGTTTCTTGTGATGTTTGATAGTCGAAAGTTCTTTCTGTAATAAATGAGAAGTTGAACAGTTAGTTTTGGCTCGTCGGATTAAACATTTTATGATTCCTGTTTTTTGACAAGGATGATGAGTAGATTCCTTGAGAATATAACGACCTGTGAAAATTGGTTTTCTGTAAACTGTTGTTGTAAGAATACCAGAAGGTGAACGGATGAGAAGGACGTCTAAAAAAGATAACTCGTTGTCTTTTTCAATCTCCATGGTAAACTTTATACATGGATGTAAGGAATTGATACTGCTTAAAAAGGAAGGTACGGAGTCTCTGTTGTGAGGCCATGCAGCAAAAGATGTCGTCTATATATCTAACCCAAAAGGATGGGTGAGGGAATATAGATGAGAACAGGACTTCTTCTAGATGTTCTAAATAAAAGTTGGCAAGAGCAGAAGAGAGTGGACTTCCCATGGCTGTTACTTCCACTTGTTTTTAATTTGTTTTGACATAAGAAATATCCAGAGTGCATTACGAAATCAAATAACTTTATAATATCTTGTGAGAAGATGTCAGCAAGTAATTCTAAAGTCTCTTTGAGAGGTACATTCGTATATAAAGATTCTATATCAAAGATAACCATAAGATCTGTAGGTTGTAAAGTGATGTTTTTCAATTTATTTAAGAAATCAGAAGAGTTTTTCAAAAAAGAGCGTGAGTTGCCAATGTGTGATTTCAATAATTTAGATAGATTTTTGGCTATGCGATAACTAGGAGAATCAATACAATCCACTATAGGGTGAAGAAAAATATCTGTCCTGTGTATTTTTGGTAGACCATAAAACCTGGGAGGCCTTGCAAAATGAGTTTTTTGTCTTTCAATAGTCTCTACATCCAAACTTATGACCTCATCTAGCAGGGAATTTAATTTCATCAGTTGTCTGTTGGTTGGATCGTAATTGAGTTCCTGGTATGTTGAGCGATCTCGAAGTAAAAGGGAAAGTTTTCTTCTATAGTTTGAAGTATCCATAATTACTGTCGCTTTCCCCTTGTCAGCTTTAGTAATGATGAGGTGACTGTTGTTTCTTAAGGAATGTATAGCTTTCTTTTCAGAAGGAGATATGTTCGAAGAAGGAAGCTTGGCTTTAAGTAGCGAAGAAGCAACTTCTAGACGGAGAGCTTTAGCTTTTTCACTTGACAGATGAATGAGGTTCTGTTCGATATTAACTAGATAATCTAGATATGAAATCTTTTTAGGAACTATAGAGAAATCATGTCCTTTTGAGAGGATAAGTGTTTCATTATTAGTTAAAGGCTGACCGGATACGTTGACAATCCAATTATCTGGAACTTAGAACAGCTTGATTTGTTTAGAAACAAGAACATCATATTTGTGGATGTTGATTTATTTTTTATACGAACGTTGTAAAGAGCGTTTAGCTACATTCAGAACTATGTTTGAAAGATGTGGTTCTAAGTTTGTGGAGATATAGGTGCGGAGATCAGAAACTTGATGAATGTTAATAGTCAGTTCAAGTTTAGCTGCTCTGAGTTGATTATGGATTAAAGATAAACTGGTGTTCCTGTAAATATTATGAGCTCCAGGAGATTTAATGGTTTCTTTAATCTCAGCGAAATTACGAATTATCTTGTTGTCGTGGCATTTTTTTAAAAAGATGATCCTCGCTCATAACTTACCTTGTTTACTGATAGTTTACCTAATTTACCGGTTTTTTTGATGAAGTTTTCACCGTGAAGGAATAAAATTTGATTTTTTAATGCCGCGACAACAAGATAATTCTTAATGTAGCTAAGATTAAAGAAACCATTAAATCTCCTAGAACTCATAATATTTACAGGAACACCAGTTTATCTTTAATCCGTAATCAACTCAGAGCAGCTAAACATGATCTGGCTATTAACATTCATCAAGTTTCTGATCTCTGCACTTATAGCTCCATAAACTTAGAACCACATCTTTCAAACTTAGTTCTGAATGTAGCTAAACGCTCTTTACAACGTTCGTATAAAAAACAGAATCAACATCTAAACCACAAATATGATGTTCTTGTTTCTAAACAAATCAAGCTGTTCCAAGTTCCAGAATAATTGGTTCGTCAACGTATCCTGTCGGCCTTTAACTAATAATGAAACACTCATCCTCTCAAAAGGACATGATTTCTCTATAGTCCCTAAAAAGATTTCATATCTAGATTATCTAGTGAATATCGAATGAAACCTCATTCATCTGTCAAGTGAAAAAGCTAATGCTCTCCGTCTAGAAGTTGCTTCTTCACTACTTAAAGCCAAGCTTCCTTCTTCGAACATATCTCCTTCTGAAAAGAAAGCTATACATTCCTTAAGAAACAACAGTCACCTCATCATTACTAAAGCTGACAAGAAGAAAGTGACAGTAATTATGGACACTTCAAACTATGGAAGAAAACTTTCCCTTTTAATTCGAGATCGGTCAACATACCAGGAACTGAATTACAATCCAACCAACAGACAACTGATGAAATTAAATTCCCTGCTAGATGAGGTCATAAGTAGTCATAAGATGTAGAGACTATTGAAAGACAAAAAACTCATTTTGCAAGGCCTCCCAGGTTTTATGGTCTACCAAAAATACACAAGACAGATATTCCTCTTTGCCCTATAGTGGATTGTATTGATTCTCCTAGTTATCGCAGAGCCAAAAATCTATCTAAATTATTGAAATCACATATTGGAAACTCATGCTCTTTTTTTGAAAAACTCTTCCGATTTCTTAAATAAATTGAAAAACATCACTTTACAACCTACAGATCTTATGGTTATCTTTGATATAGAATCTTTATATACGAATGTACCTCTCAAAGAGACTTTAGAATTACTTGCTGACATCTTCTCACAAGATATTATAAAGTTATTTGATTTCGTAATGCACTCTGGATATTTCTTATGTCAAAACAAATTAAAAACAAGTGGAAGGAATAGCCATGGGAAGTCCACTCTCTTCTGCTCTTGCCAACTTTTATTTAGAACATCTAGAAGAAGTCCTGTTCTCATCTATATTCCCTCACCCATCCTTTTGGGTTAGATATATAGACGACATCTTTGCTGCATGGCCTCACAACAGAGACTCCGTACCTTTCTTTTTAAGCAGTATCAATTCCTTACATCCTTGTATAAAGTTTACCATGGAGATTGAAAAAGACAACGAGTTATCTTTTTTAGACGTCCTTCTCATCCGTTCACCTTCTGGTATTCTTACAACAACAGTTTACAGAAAACCAATTTTCACAGGTCGTTATATTTTCAAGGAATCTACTCATCATCCTTGTCAAAAAACAGGAATCATAAAATGTTTAATCCGACGAGCTAAAACTAACTGTTCAACTTCTCATTTATTACAGAAAGAACTTTTGACTATCAAACATCACAAGAAACTAAATGGCTTCTCCGAAAAGAGTACACAACATATTTTCGATTCTTACAATCCAACACAGAAAACAGCAAAGATTCAATACGCCGAGTTCCAATTCCTTACATTTCCAGGATTTCAGAACCAATTTCAAGAATTCGGAAGAAATATGATTTAACAGCTACTTATACACCTATTAACAAATTATCCACCCATTTTTTTTCATCTAAAGATAAACGTTCATCCTTGTCTTTACCTGGTGTGTATCAAGTTCCTTGTAATTATAATCTTTCCTACTTTGGACAAACTGTTCGTTCTATAGAAAAAAGAATTCAAGAGCATCAGTCATCAATTCAACACAATAAACCTGAGAAATCTTGATTAGCTCAGCATGGATTAGAAACAAGCCACAACAGCCTTTGGTCCATGACTCTCCTCTTACACAGATGTCGCTACAAATTTGAACGTTTATTTAAAGAAAGTGTGGAGGATTTACTTCAACGTCCTAACTTGAATCGTAATGATTGTATATCTATATCAAAAATTTGGTAAAGTTTAATCAGGATAACACATTAATGTTTTTTTGTTTTTTTTTGTAAATTTACTATATTAGTCTAATGTTATTTAAGATTATTATATGAATTTCTGAATTAATATCTTTAATTATGACTTTAAAAATATTAATCTTCTAACACTTAGCGATATGACATCACGTGGCTCGTTCTATGTGTGAATGATCAATTGTTCGTATTCCACTTTGTTTTTTAAAACTATTCCTAGCTACTGAAGATCGTCTGTAATATTCAGACTGAAATATTTGGCAAATTAAACATTATTCTTGTGAAAACGTGTATATATTTCTAGTTTTAACATTAATTACTACTACATTAATTTCTAGCTCGCAGCAACCATCGTTAATTGGTAAACCAATTGCTGTATGTACCTTGTATTCCTGTTCTTTGATTTGCTTATTCCTACACACACTGATGAAGTACTGTTATTTTAAGTATGAAATATCTGTACTTTCATTAAAGTTAATTACTGTGGTTATCGTGTAATTTCTTGTTTATGGTTATGCCACAGGAACCTTTAAATATTAGACTTTTTTTTTTATGTTGTGCCCATACACAAGAGGCTGGTTGATCAACCTATAGTACATTAGTACTGTATATGGGTAGTGAGTTGGTAAAGAAGGAATTTGTTTACATTTGATTTAAATGACTGTAAATTGTATTCCTTGGGAAACACAGCACAGGAAAGACTGTTCCATAGTGCAGCAGTTGCAGGGATGAAGGAGGAGGAAAAGAAACTTGTTCTGTTTGTTTCTAGGTGTACTGTGAAGCGATGTTCAGCAGCAGCTCATGTGTTCCAACGAGCTTAGTATTGAGTGGAGGGATTATTGATGTTATTTCAGATGAGCATTTCCCATGAAAATATTTGTAGAATATACATATTGCAGAAACCAAACGTCTGTGTGAAAGTGTGTGTGTGTGTGGGGGGGGGGAGTTGGTAATATATGGATCATTAATAAGTCTAATTGCTCTCCTCTGTATTGAGTCAAGCATTTTGAAGGAGCTTTTTGGGGCCTCACCCCATATGTGGGAGCAGTATTCAATAGCTGAGTGGATTTGTATAATGTTAACAGCTGTTCAGGGGTGAAGTATCATCTCCAGCGAAAGAGAAATCCTAGTTTTTTTTGAAGCTGAGAATGCAATGGTTGTGATGTATTTATGCTAGGAGAGGTTTGATGTGAGGGTAATTCCAAGAAGAGAAGTCTCAAACTGTCTGGAAATTTGGGTATCATCAAACAGAATACTGAGAAAAAAATGGTTCTTTTTTATGGGAAATAGGACCGAACTGGGTTTTATTAGAATTGAAATTGATAAGGTTATCTGAACCCATTGGAGGATGGCTTGGAGATCAGAATTGAGGGTGGTGGTGGTAGTTGATGCTCTGTAGATTGAGGTGAGGTGAGGTGTGTAGGGTAGGGTTTCTCAAATGAAAGCAAGGAGTGTAATGTGCTGTCATCTGCAAAACTGTGTATTGGGTTGAAGGTCAACTAAGTAGGTCATTGATATATAGCAGGAAGAGGGTTGGTGATAGGACAGGACCTTGAGGAACCCCAGCATTAGTTGAATGGTGAGAGGATAGGGAACCATCCACCATCGCACTCAGTGTGCGATGGTGGATGGTTCTACAGAAGTCCTGGAAAACAGACCAAGCAATGGTAGTTTGCTTAGTAAGCCTTTGTGCCAAACCCAGTCAAAGGCTTTGGAGATATCAAGTGCAACCACCTGAGATTCACCAAACTTCTCCATGGCATTTGTCCAGAGATCGGTGACATATGTGAGAAGATCTCCTGTTGATCGGCAGTGACAGAATCCATACTCGCGGTCATTTATTAAGTGGGTGTCTTCAAGGTAGTGAAGGAGTTGGAAATTGATGATTTTTTACATTACTTTAGACAGAACTGAGGTAAGCGAGATAGTGTGGCAGTGACTTGTCATCCTTCTTGGGAATGGGTTGAATATAGACCAATTTCCAGTTTGTGGGATAGATTCCAGTGGAATATGAGAGTATATAAAGGCGACATAGGATAGGAGTCAGTTCTGGTGCACAAACTTTCAGGACAATTGGGGGAATTTCATCAGGGCCAGGAGACTTTTTTGTGTCTAATTTGGACAGCATTTTTCTGATCTCATCCTGACAAAAGGATATAGGGGGCATCGTATGTTGGTGTCTGGAATGGTTGGGGGACATTTACCATTGTCAGTTATGCATGCATTGAAAGCAAAGTGCGAAATCAGAAGATTGGCTTCTTCTGTGGGTGATGATGCAATAGAGCCATCTGGGTATGATAAGGTGGGAATAGTGTTGGGCAGAAGTTACGACCAATTGCTTTGGCAAGAGATCAAAAGGCTCAGCTGCCGTTTGGACAGGCTGCTAGTTTCTCTTCCGAACTCTGTTTTAAAGCATTGATTGTTTTTTTGCATCTATTTCGGGATTCCATATAAACTCTAAAGGAGGATAAGGTTCTTGATTTTAGCCAGTTACAGTATGTATGGTGTTTCATTTGTACAGCCTTGGCACATCTTTTGGAAAACCAGGGTTCAGTTATGGAATGGCAGTTCAGCGTAGTATGTGTGGAATGTATATTTCCATGCCAGTGAGGATTACTTTGGTAATAAGGTCGGTGCATATGTTTGGGTTGGAAGGCTGGAAACAATAGTCCAACCATGGGCATGTGACATAGAAGTTGTGGAGCTGTCCCACTTCTCACTGTTATAATGCCAAACAACTCTTGTATGGGATTGTTTGTGTAAGCATTGTTGCATGGGGGAGGAGATGAGCACCAGATTGGGATCAAAATTACCCAGGGCAGGGGGGGTTTCACTACTTTCACTGAGTAATTTGAGGGATCATTGGTAAGGAAGAGATCTAAGGTGTTTGGGGAGTGGTTTCGGTTATCTGGTTGGCATCTGAACAAGTTATGTAAGACTAAAAGATGATAAGGTAGAAAGTCAAATAAATTTATATGGAATAAGAGAGAAATTAAACAAAAGACTAAACTAACTCTATACAAAACAGTATTCAAAACAATTTTAACTTATGGATCTGAGAGCTAGGTTAGAAATAAAATATGCTTGAACAAATACTGCAGACAACAGGTATGAAAGTTATTAGAAAGATGATGGGAGTGAACAGATGGCATCACCGTGGAAACATATTAAAAATGAGATTCTTAGAAAGGAACTTGACATTCTTAGCATTCAGAAATGTGTAACCAGAAGTAATATTGGATGGTATAGTCACTTTAACACAATGGGAGATGAAAGGTCAGCAAAATAAGTTTTTTGTTGGAATGAAAGAAAAATACTCAGAGGAAGACTGCATGGAGTAATACAGTAAGAAGTACTTTAGAATATCATCATCATCAAATTTCTGACATGTACCCTCAAGGGGTGTACAGGATATGATAGTACTACATGAAAAATTTACACAATTACATACTTCCTATCTACAATTTTCCTCCAAATCAGTCTATTACTTGTCAAGACTCCAATATTATCATTACCAGATTTTATATTTCTATCATCTAAGGCACTTTGTACCGTATCAATCCACCAATATCTTGGTCTTCCTCTGGGTTTTTTTTCCTGCCAACCTGGCAGAGGACACTTGTTTTGCTAAATCATTCCTCGCTCATTCTGTTTAAGTGACCATACCACCTGAGATTAGCTCTGCTAGCGCATTCCTGGATGCATTAAAAACGAGGATATTAGGAAAGAACTTGACAATGTCAAGTTCTTTCCTAATATCCTCGTTTTTAACATGATATTGCCAATGATGCCATCTGGTCACACCTCTAATCTTCCTCAGAACTCTCATATCTGTGGGATCTAGTCTTTGGTCAAGTGTCTTACTTCTGACTCAGCTGTCAGATCCATAAGTTAAAACTGGTTTGAACACTGTCTTGTATACAGCTAATTTAGTGTTCCGACTAATTTCTCTCTTATTCCATATGAATTTATTCAATTGACTGCCTACCATACCGGTCTTTGTTGATTCTGTTGTCCATTTCCATATTTAATTTACCATCTTCAGTAAAAATCGTGCCTAAGTAGCTGAAATGTTTTTCTTGTTACACAGGTTCCCCGTTCACAACACAGTGGACATTTTCAACAATTCTACCTATTTTCATTGTCTTTGTCTTTTTATATGACCTTCATACCATATCTATTACAACAGTTATTCAATTTAGTCAGGCAATCTTGCAAACTTGTAGCAGATTTATTTAGAAATATAACATCATCTGCATAAAGCAAAGAGCTGACATTAACATCTCCAATTCTGATATCATGTTTAATACCACTTTCCTTCATAATGTGATCCATATAGATAATGAATAATAGAGGGCATAATGTACATCCTTGTCTCATGCCAGATTTAACATTATATCATCTTCCTGTACTTCCTTCAATTCTAACTGCTGACTTACAACTCAAATAAAGACTAAGTATTGCTTGATATAATGCCCCATTGACACCATATAACTGTAGCGTATTGAATAGCTTCTCTCTTGGCACCTTGTCATATGCCTTTTCCAGTTCGACAAAACTTAAATACAGATCGGAGCTCGCTCCACTTCTACCACGAGTTGCCCCAGCTTGCACTACCCTTTGGGATCAGTGCTGCAGTATCCAGGTATTTGCTTACGCTTGGAATCGCCGAACTTTACATAGTTTCTACTATATTCGGCATGAAACTCTTTGAGTTTCTTATTCGGCTAAGAAACTATATGGGATGTAATATCCCTTAACTTAAACAACTTAAATACAGATCTTTGTTATATATTCCCATGCTTTCTCAACTATTTGTCGTAAAGTGAAGATCTGATCCTGACAGCAGCCTCTATTTGGCCTGAATCCAGCTTGTTCTTCACAAAGCTTTTCTTCCACAATTCTTCTCAACCGTTTCTCAAGTATACTTGCATAGATCTTGCCAGGAACACTCAGTAGGGAAATACCTCTGTAATTTTCAAATTCAGTTTTATTTGCCTTTTTATATATGAGTACTATTAGAGCTCTACTCCAATCATCGGGAATTCGTCCCTCTGTCCAGGCTTTCTGAACTATGCAGTGCAGCCACTGTAAGACTTTTATACCACCATACTTCAGCATTTCTGGTCGAATATCACCTGCTGCCTTTCCACATTTCAAGCCTTTGATGGCTTTTTCTACTTCAAGTATGGATATGTATTCCTGACTGTATGCTTGTTGAGTGTTTTTTACCACTGCTGTTTCATTTAGCAATTTTTCGAAGTAATTACTCCATACTTCAAGTATATCTTTTTCTCCTGTTTTCATGTCACCTTTTATCAGCACTCTTTTCTCCATTTCTAAGCTTCTTCAACAACCTTTCCTCCATTTCTAAGCTTCTTCAACAACCTTCTTCAACAATCTTACCACCTTCTTGATATTTATTTTCTATATTCTTGCCAAAGTCCTCCCATGACTTTTGTTTAGCTAGTTTTACACAGTGTTTCGCTTTCTGACACATGTCTCTGTATTCTCTAAGAGCAAAAGCTGACTTATTTACCAGGAACTTTTGATATGCTTTCTTCTTTTCCTTCACTGCCTCTTTAATTTCCTGTATCCACCAGGGAGTTCTGATTTTTCTATCCTTGCAGACAACCTCACCACATGCCTCTCTGGCTGAATCAATCAGGGTTTTCTTCAAGGCTTGCCACTGAATCTCCAAGGTTTGGTTCCTGTTCTCAAACTCTTTCATTTTTTCTTCAATCATGTTTGTGTATTTTAGTCTACAGTTTACATCTGAGAGCTGCTCAACTTTTATTCGCTTTAAAACTTTCTTACATGTTATTCTTTTCAATATGAAATTCAATTTTATCCTGCTCAAGACTAAATAGTGATCACTTCCAATATCAAATCCTCTGTAAACTCTGGTGTCCTGCACTAGGGAGAAAACATCACTATCAACAATAACATAGTCAATGAGACTTTTCTTATTCCTTGCCTCTTCTCTCCATGTGAATTTGTGCACATTTTTATGTTGGAACATGGTGTCAGTAATAACCAGTCCATGTCCTGAGCAGAAATCCAACAGGTATTTGCCATTATTATTAGCTTTGATCTTTTCTCCAAATTTTCCCAAAATATTTTTGTATGTATGACAATCATTTCCTACTTTGCTATTTAGATCCCCAACAAGGACCAACTTTTCCTTTTTCATTGTGTCAGTTGCTTTTTCTAAAGCCTCAAAAAATTCCTCCACTTCTACCTTAGTAGAACCCTCTGTGGGACCATAGGCACAAATAAGTCTCATTGTCCAATTCCCCATTCTGATATTTGCCCACATCACTCTACTTGAGACTGCCTGTCATTCAAGAAGATTAGCCTCGTATGTTGAGTTGAATACTATAGCTACTCCTTCTTTTCCTTGATTGTTATTTCCTGAATATAACATTTTGTATTTATTGCTCAGAAAGATCACACCAGTTTTGGTCTTTTTTGTTTCAGTCACCCCTATTATGCAATCTGGTACTTATCTAATTCCTCAGCTAGCTCCATTTCTTTGCCATTCTGGCTTTTTATGTTGATAGTACCGATCTTTAACTCTGGTGATGTTGAGTTGGGGTGTGCTTTCAGATTTGTTCTAGTAGCTGACTTTTCACTGTTCACCCTGGTTCCCTGTCAAAAACAATAGGGGCCCTTGTTTAACTGGGCGACGCCCCAGCCGGCATGAAATTTTGTCATGTTGTATACCATCATTTTGTATTTTGGTTTAACCAATAAGAATACAATTTAGTCGGCTAAATCCCAAATTGCCAGCCCATCCTCGTTTGTTCAGTATCCAGGTAGATACCCAACAGGGTGCACCACGAGAAGGTAAGGATTGGACATTAGGTCAGAAGCCCTGGTTGGTTCTCCGCATTCCTTTAATTTAAAAGGCTATGTGGAGGTCTCCTCTCAGTTATATAGCTTTGACCTTAAGCACCCCATTACTTTAGAATAATGAAATATAAATCTAAAAATACTGGTGTCAGACAGATTATTATTATTATTATTTTCTTGACTTTCATGGAGTTGCAAAACTCATCATAGGAGGCCAACACTGGTCTACTGTGTGACTCTCTTCATTTTCCCCACCTGCAAAAGGCAATGCATTTCATCCTCCCACCATCTCAATTATCAATAAAAAAAATTTACTTCTTACCCTTTTACTCACAACTTCCTTTTGAAAATTCCGGATATAGATCCTTGTCATCCCCAGTGATAATCTGATGCCTTCAAAGGCTTTGCAATATGTCCTCTGAACTTAAAGTTTACAATCACCCCAAGATCTCTTGCTTCTTTGCTTACTCCAGTATAACTTCACCAAGTGAGTTTGAAGCATCTCATCTGTGGATGGCAAATTTCAAAACCTTACATTCCGCTGCACTAAACTGATATCCTCATTCTACCCACTTTTTCAGCTTATTCAAATCCTCTTGATGACCCAAAACAACTAATAACCCTCCCAAGCTTCACATTATCTGTAAAAAAATTAAATCTCTCTCATTAGTCCCATGACAATATCACAAATATAAAGAGTAAACAGTAATGGTCTCAGTACTGAACCCTGTGGAACTCTGCTTATAGCATTTCTACTCCCTGATACTGCTCCCTCATATACATCTCCCTGGTATCTATCAGAAAGTCAGTAACCAATCCATTAACCAGATATCCAAACCCATATGTTGCAACTTGACAACCCACTTGCCATATGACACTCTGTAAAATGCCTTTTCAAAATCCAAAATGATAACAGTTTATGCATTACTCTCATCCACTGCACTTTTACTGCATTGTAAAAGGTAACTAGATTACTAAAACAAGAGCAGCCCTTAATAAATCCATGCTGGCTTGCATAAATAATATCATCCTCATCTGGCCAATTCAGTATACAGTTCTTACAATTTCTCCAAAATCTTAATTGACTACAAAAGAAATACAAACAGGCCTATAGGTCTGTTTGTATAATGTGATACCCCATTCTATTGCCACATGTGCAGTGGCATTATCTTACCCTCTTTCTACTTTCTAGAATTTGTACAGATGCAAGATTTTCATTATTATTATTATTACATGACACCTCCATTAAACAGATAAGTTAATGACAGAGTAAGTTCCACAGCATATTCCCTTAAAACAGGTGGTAAAATTCAATCTATTCCCACTGCCATACTGTCATCTAATTTACTGAACTATTCAGAGAATACATCCTTTTCTTTTATTTCTAATGCTTCACCTCATCTTTATCTCTCTAGGAATAAAGACTTCTTTATCTGGATGAAGCATCTAATAAAGTGATCATTAAATAGCCAAACTATGTAATCTACCTTGGTCTTCTGAGTCCCATCTCTGTCCAGCAAGGGAATGCGCCATCATTACTTTTCCTCCGACTTGCCAAGTAGTGAAACAACTCCTTGGCATTTTCCTTAAATTGCAATGCTAGTCTTCTTTCATATTATAATTTTCTCTACTGACACTACTAGTAACTTTCCTATCCTGAGACTTTCCTCATTTAACTTTTCTCAACCCCTCTCTCTCTTAATTGGTCTTACATAATCTCTTATTCATCTCAAATTCCTGTTTATTTTCTCTAATCAGACATTTCACTCCAAATTGCTTTATCTTCTTCACTCAAAAATATATAACCCACCACTGCTGCTGTCAACAATTTTCTCTTAAGTATCAACCTTGCACTACTGACCTCTCTTCCTTCATTCATTGTGTTGCGATCTGGATTCTAAGTCCATGATAGCTACTTGCCTTAAAATTCCATATAAGTTCTTCCTTCCTTGATACTTTTACATGCCTATTCATCCTTCAAGTCAGGACTACATGATCACTTTCACTAACTAAGGGCAAGTAAGACATCTCGGTCACAATGAGGACCTCTGATGCTAAGATTATATTCAAAACTTTTGTTCTTTGTGTTCCTGCCATCACATGCTGCCTAAGACCTCAAGAGCTGTCCCTCAAGAAATCCAAAAATTCGGTTTGCATGCTGTCTCCTCTGCCAAGTTTATATTGCTATAGTAGTAGTTCCCCATAATGATCACCTGCTTTGCATTTACCAAACTAATTTGTCTAAACATTTCCTGCTCATCACTGTCTATATTCTCTTGTCCACAGCAACATCCCACTAAATATCTTATTATAAAAATCTGTTTCACACACCATATTACTCTCAAAGCCATTAGTGTTATTTCCACTATGGTTTTCCATCCTAAGAGTTCATCTCTTATCATCATCATCATCAAATTCCTGCCATGTACCCTCAAGGGGTGTACAGGATATGATAGTACTACATGAAAAATTTACATCATTACTAACTTCCAATCTACAATTTTCCTCCAAATCAGTCTGTTACCTGTCAAGACTCCAACGTTATTGGATCTTATATTTCTATCTTCTAAGGCACTTTTTACTGTATCAATCCACCTATATCTTGGTCTTCCCCTAGGTTATTTTCCTGCCAACCTGGCAGAGAACATTTGTTTTGCCAATCTTTCCTCACCCATTCTGTTTAAATGACCATACCACCTGAGATTAGCTCTGCTAACGCATTCCTGGATGCTGACAATGTCAAGTTCTGGGCTGGCAATTTGGGATTTAGCCGACCAAATTGTAATTCTTGTTGGCTTAAACCAAATTAAAAATAATCATATTAAAAACGAGGATATTAGGAAAGAACATCTCTTATCATGAGTCTTAACACTTCACAGTAATTTTTATTATTATTATTATTTTTTTTTTTTTAAATATTGATCCCATTCTCAGAACCAACATTATTTCTTCTGTAATCACGAGAGGTCACAGGACCTATAAGCACATCAGTGCTATGTTTGGGATGCAGAAGTTTACTGACATTTTTTTTTTTTTGAAGAGTTGTGTGTTGTAGTTGTTTGGAAATATTTCTTGCAGAAGGCTGTTCCAAAAGAGAGAGGTAGATGGAACAAAAAAGAAAAAGGAGAAACAGGTTCAGTGTGTTTACAGTTATACAGTATAGTAAAGAGGTGCTTGGTAGTTACTGAATTAACATTTGTAACAGAAAGTGGAGGAATCTGACATTTTTCCACAGCAGTTCCTTCGATCTGTTTGTAAAATTGGTTCCTGCAGATGAAACAGCCTGAGCGCATAGTAAAACTGCACAGTTGAACTATGTCTGGAGGGAACTCCTCTATAACAGTTGGAGAGTGTCAGCCAGAGGTACACTAGTAAATAAGGACTGGATATCAAACTAACCAAAAGATCTGAAGGTTTAGATTTTTTAATTTTGTCAAATCTGATGAATTCTTCACAGAGGCTTGTGCGCGTAGCCAAGTATGGGAGATTAAAAGATGAGTTAGGAATTTAGTTAAGCTGAGCAATAAGTAGGGGAGTCTATGTGGTTGACTATGGGTATGAGTGAAATTCTTTCCTTATATATTTTTACCAAAACGAGTCTTCAATTTATTGACAGTGTCTTCATCCCAAAAGTGATCACTTTGTTGAGTAAGGAATTAAGTTTGTTAATTTAGCTATTGGTAGGGTTGTGGATAATCTCCTGGTAAATTTCTCTTCTGTTACAAGATGTGATCTTGTAACAGAAGAGAAATTTTTTTTTGTACTCGATGGTGTCCATTATCATAACAACTTGACCTGTGTCTACTTTCATTCTGGTAAGATGGTTATTATTTCTTAAGAATTTTAGGGTCTTGATTTCAGCAACAGATAAGTTTGGGGGAGAGTTTAGCTCTGCAAGTACTGAGGACACTTCTAATCAGAGTTTAATTGTGTCATCACTTGGGAAGGTGTTTAATTTTCTCTCTTTTAATCTTTAATGTTATGCAGGAAATCCAGATATAGCACTATATGCACTATAGCATAACTTTTTTAAGCACTATAGCATAATCATGTCATTTCGTGAGAACTGAAGTTTCTGTGGGAGTGAGGGAATGTCCAAGTATGTTGAAAACCATCTGTTTATTGCCGGTTTACCTTGGATGGTTATTGCTTTTGAGTAAGTGACCCAAACTTGGGGTCAAGAATAAGTATTTTTATTGCCTAGATAAGTCTAAAACTAGGCTGAAAAGATTGGTATTTAAAATTAAGATGGAAGTATTGTCTCTTGAAGAAAGAAGTCGGTTTTCATACAAATACACAAGAAGGGATGTATGAAAGATTGCAAGAACTATTAGTTTAATCTCTCAAGAGATTTTATTAAAGATCATTCTAAATAGAATTAAGACTAAAGTTGAGGCAGAGATGCATGAGGAACAAGCAGGTTTTAGGAAAGGTAATGGTACCAGAGATCAGATCCTTTGACTTAGACTGATCACTGAAAACTATTAAGAATTTAGAATTATGGCAATGTGTAGCCTACGTCTATACCAATGTAGCTCAGTTGATATAGACATAGTCCTTTGGTAGGAAAGGCCTGGCTTTGATTCCCGTCCATGACACAAGGCATCTTTAAGGTCTTTTCGACTAAAGGTGAGTTAGCCAGTCTCACATGGAGGCAGAGGGTTCCTCCCCCCCCCAGGAACCCGGGTTTTTCAACCATAAAAACAGTCAAACCGACCTCATGAACACATATCCATAGTCATAAATACTTAGGGCAAGGAAGGCAATGGAAAACCACCTTGTTTCATAATTATTCCCTGGTAAAATAGCATACTGCTATTCAACCATAAGGTGGAGGACTAAACACACACATATGGCAATGTGTTTCATAAACTACTCCAAAGTTTTTGACCATGTTTAGCATGTGAAACTGTGAGAAGTAATGAGAATAATAGTTTGTCCTCAACACATTATCAGGTTGATAGCTAACTTGCACAATGAGCAGGAAATCATGTCATGGTAAGAACAGATGTTGGATTAACAAATTGGCTTCAGATTGGTAAGAGAGTTGGGAAAGGATGCCTACTTCTCCTCACCTGATGAGGATATCATGCATATAGAACTGAGCTTAAATCAGGAATCAGGACAGGTGGTGAATCGATCAGTAATCTGAGGTATGTTGAGTATTTCTTTGTCATAAGGAAGAACTAGGACAAATTCTTGACAAAGTTAATGAGATCAGTAAGAACAGAGGACTTCAGTTCAATCCTAGCAAAGACAAAGATTATGGTTCTCAAAGGAAATACAGACAGACAGGGAAGCTCCTGCAAAACAAGTGTATCTTAAGGGAGAAAAAGTTCAGGAAGTCAGCAAGTTTGAGTACCTGGGATCCATTATTAACATGAAGAACTGGTGTTCAGAAGACATTGGAATAAAGATTAGGAATGACTAAAACAACAGTCAGAGATATGTCTGAAATCTGGAGGATGGATCTCCACAAGAACAAAATTGATGATTCTGGATGCAGTGTAGCTGTTTTTCCAACAGTGATTATGGATGTGAGACTTGGGACCTAAAGAAGTCTGATAAGAAAAGAATAGCTACTTTTGATGTCAGTGTTACAAAAGGCTGTTGAGGATATCACATACTGAAAAGTGGACAAACGGATGAATGCTAGAAAGGATCAGTAGAACTTTAAGGATATAGACATAAGAAAGTTGAAATACTTTGGACACAATTGAAAGGTTGGAAGGAGGACTATTCAAAACATACAAGGTAATACATATAACATAGAAGGTAATAACAATAATCTTAAAACGTGGAAGGTAATAACAGAAAATAAAGTTCCTGGAAAAAGAGGAACAGATAGACCATCAATGAGATGGATGGTATGTCTGGAGTGCCTGATCTTCAGAGAGTTGAAGCCTCCAGAAAAGCATACAACAGGAATTACTGGCAAGGTGGTGGAACATCACCAAGCAGCTGACTGACTGTCACAGTATCTGATGATGTCCAATGAATAAATGGATGGATCAGGAAGCCTCCTGACTCATTACTGACAGGTTCGGGCCCATATGCTAGCTGGTGGCTACCCTGCAGCATTACCAATTTAACTTATGTATCCTCAAAATGAAGGAGTTTATAGGTCTCTAAGTATGTTTGCCATGACCTTGAAGGGACCTGAATCCCTTCTCCAGAAACCAAACATGGCGTATGCCACTTCTGGCTTCCAATAAGCCATATGGCACTATTTCAGCAGGCAATGAATGTCGCCTCATGAAATATCTGTCATCTATTTTACCATATAGTGGTAGAAAACCTTCATAGCACAGTTTATCTTCCCTAACCTGCAAAAATGTGCTATATATCCTTCAATTTCTATCTCTATTAAAGCATCCTCCTCGGTTAACCAAGTTTCACTGATACCAACAATCAATAACAGAGGCTGAGTCAATCAATGCCAATAACTCACCCCATTTATTCCTAACAATTGTATTTATACACAGAAAAACCAATGCACTGTCAGTTTTCTTATTGCCATTATTACTTCCCACAACATACTCTACCTGGCTCTGCAATACAGTGTACACTCTCATTTCTCAGGCCAACATCCCTGCATGAGGCCATCTCTGCTAGTCCTTGCAGTTCTAGTTTCTCTGCTGCAACACATTCACCTGTCCAGAAAACACCAGTCTCTCCAAATGCCTATGTCCTTTTGCATTCAAATGCAATCCATCTCTTGCATATAGCTCTCTTCTATCCTCAAATGCACTCCATTCATCCAAATATTTCAAACCTGTCTTTCTACACATTCTCACTATCATCTCATTCATTATCATTACTCTTCTTCTGCACTCCCCATTATCATACCGAGGCAACACACTCACTATCTTCCCTCTACACACCTCTACATTTTCACATCACTTCATTGCCATTGCCACACTGTCTACTGATTCCCTAACAAGCATTCCTATGGCAATCTGCTCTGCACACTTTGAGTCATCGAATCCCCATACATGGTATGTTAAAATGATTGATTCATTCTTCTCTAACTGGCATCACTGAATCTCTCTCACTTTCCTTCCTTCCCTTGTCTCTCCTATTCTCTTGTCTTCTTTTCTTTTCTTCCTTGCTCTCTCACACTAGTCTCATTCTCCTCACACATGTAACAGATTACTTGGAGGAAAGATCTTGATAGTAAGTTTAGTAATCGTATAAGCATTTCATATAGTACTAGTATAAAATCCTGTGCATGCATGAAGACGCATATCGGGAATTTGATGATGGTAATGATTAATTGCTGTTTCAGTTTCACAGTGCCTCAGTAGTGTAATTGGAAGAAGGATGGAATGTTGTGCCCTTTGATTGGAAAAGGCCTAAGTTTGATTCTCGCCGTGATGAGAAGAATCTTTATATGGATTTTTTCAATTGAAGGCAAGTTAGCTGATCTCATATGGAGGTAGCAGGGTTTTTTTCTCCCAGAAACTCAGGTTTTTCATCCTGCATACAGACAAATCAGCCTTCAGTATACACGCAATTTACAGATAAAAAATACTAGTGGTGGTGGGCAGTAGATGGCACTGGTGTAGTTTATGATAGTAGCAATTCACCGTATTGGAGGATTAAGTGGTGGAGATGCAGCTGTAGAGTAGGTGCCCTTCCTCAATGAATCTTTGGACTCCTTGTAGGCATCACATAATAATAATAATTTGCATGGCTGCTGATTCATACAAAATATACTTTTTTTTATAATAAGCATAGACTTTTTTAGCTAACCAAGCCAAGAAGTAATCCTTTTCACATACTTTAAAGTTCTCACAGTTTTATTTATTATGATACTGTGATAAATACTGATGTTTTTGTATTAGATTCAAGAAAATTATACACATTGTTAATCCAACTTTTGATTTATTATGCAATAATGGTTGGCTGAGTGGTTAGCATATCTGCTCTCTAGCCAAAAGGCTGCGGTTTGAGTCCCGCTGTGGGCATCGATGTTTGTGATTGTGAAAATACTAATAGTAGTAGTGGGCGGTAGATGGCGTTGGTATAGATGATGATGGTATTTGTGGTTCGTTGTAGTTGGCAGAGACAGAGTTGTAGAGTAGGTGCCCTCCCTCGATGAGTCCCTTGGATTCCCGGTAGGTGGCACGTAATAATAATAATAATAATAATAATAAAAGCTGCACACTACTAGACAAAATCTGTTTTCAAAAAATAAATATTTTGATTTCACAAAAAAGTAAAATAGCGAGTAAACAATTTAATTACACAGATAACAAACATACAACACTATTCAAAGACACGGATATGTATATATTTACATACTTTTAATATATAAGATCGCATTTCATACATATTTTCTCCTTTCCTAGGTTCAGGATGTCCCCAAAAACTAAAAGACAGCATATACTGATTTTGCCGAGAACGAAGTAAGTCAACACGCTCTCTGTGAAGCTGCAGAAGATCTGGATCACTACGAGTTAATTCAAGAACTTGAGTTGCACTGGGATAACCCTTTTTAAATCTCCATATGTGAACTACAAAAGATCAGTTAATGAAACAGATTACAGGAAATTAAGTAGAATTGCAAATATAGTATGTATTAAATCATTTATGTATCTACTTAAATGGGATACAAAAAATATTTAATACTACCTATGTAATTTCTCTAATAGTAGTATTACTTTTTATAACTGAAATCAATATAATAAATAAAATTAGAGTGCATTTTATTGATTTTAAGTTGATATGAATTCTTTGGAGAGAGTTGCAAAACTTTTCTTCTTACTGATTTTAAACAAAACTAGTTTTGTTTAAAATCAGTAAGAAGAAACATATCACTTTCATTGTAATGTTTCCACATTACAATGAAAGCGATGAAAAGGATCTAAAGATTAATGATCAAAGTAATACAGGACTCTGCAGTATTCGTTATGCACAGCAGTTGAGGGAATGCAGATTGAAGAGTTTAATGGATATAAGGAAAACAGGAAATGTGATAGGGCAGCAAGTTAGTTAACGGATTTTACCAGATTAATACAAAAGGAATTATAAAATGAGTAGAGGATAAGATGGGAAGAATGAGAGGCCATCTCTGGAAGTTGGGTAAAGATGTGATGAAGAAGGGTGTGAAGAGGAGTAGATTTTTTAGATGGAGAGTAGCTAGTGAGTAGAACATATTGCTGAAGTGTATTGTGAATGTGGGGAATGCAAATGATTGAATATGATTGAAAAGGTTGAATATCATAGACAATGTTGCTAGCTAAATGGTCTCCCATGATGAGTCCACTGACTTCGGCTAGCATAATTTCTCTGATTAACTTCCTTTTTATCCAGATCTAGAAAGCACTGAGTAAGTGCTCTGTTCTGTAAATCTTTGAAGTGTGAGGATGGCTGCTGGCAAAAGCCAGTGAAATATTTAAAAATAATAAAGAATGCATTTATTTTGTCCTATGATGCACTACCATGAATAATTCACACCTAAGACCTGTATTATTATTATTATTATTATTATTATTATTACCACGGGCTACTCCAGGAGTCCTTAGACTCAACGAGGGAGGCCCTAAACATCATGTTCACGCAGCTGTTCAACATTCTCACAGTATCTATCATACCTTGCCTTGAACTCGCTCACTGTCATAGCACCCACAACAGACTCTGGCAGCTTATTCCACTCATTTACCACTCTAAAAGTAAAGAACCCAGCTCTAACACCCTTGCTAACCACGCTCTTGCCCAGCTTCAATGGTTGTCCCCTAGTTCTCCCACCACCAGTCCTGATCTCAAAAATATCATCTGAATTAATCCTATAGAATCCTTTTAGCAATTTGAATGTCTCAATCATGTCTCCCCTTTTCCGCCTATCAACTAGTTTCTGCAACCCACAAATCTTCAACCTGTTCTCATATGGTTCATTCCATAGACCTGCTATCATCTTAGTCACTCGCCTCTGGATCCTCTCAACCTCCTCCCCATCGAGAAGGAACCGAGGTGACCAAATCTGGGCACAGTAGTCGAGATGAGGTCTTATCAGGGCTCGGTACAGAGGTACAATAACTTGTTTTTCTCTGCTCGTCAAGGTATTTTTCAACAACCAAGTGAGTTGATGAGCTGATTTAGCTACTTTCGCAATGTGCCACCTAAACTTCATCTCCCTATCCACCAACACTCCCAAGTCCCTGGCCTCATCAATCTCTTGGAGTACAGTTCCACCAATGTGGTATACTGCTGCTAATCTTTTCACTCCGAAATGCATAACCTTACATTTTGTCACATTAAATTGACATCCATTCTCCTTAGTCCAGAACTCCAATCTATCTAAGTCATCTTGCAAGACTTTGACATCTTCTGCATTCACTATCGCCCTACCCAACTTTGCATCATCAGCGAACAAATGAACTGTCCCACTTAGACCCTTCCCTATATCGTTAATGAACAGATTAAACAGCAGTGGTCCAAGAACAGAACCCTGTGGCACACCACTAGTCACAGGCCGTTTTTTGGACTCTACTCCTGAATAAACTACTCTTTGATATCTCTCAATCAACTACCCAGCTATCCATCTCACCGACCCTATATCCATTCCCATATGTTGTAGTTTACGGATTAGAATTCCATGTGGTATCCCGTCAAACGCCTTTACCAGGACCAGCAGTATCACTGTAAACCCATTTCCCTTATCCAGTTCAGCCGTCACCTTGTTATAAAACTTGAGCAAGTTACTGAGGCATGATCTACCCTTCACAAAGCTATGCTGTCCTCTGTACAGTATCTCATTTTCATCAATCCATTCCTGTATTTTTCCCTTGACTACTTTCTCCAAGACCTTGACAACGACTCCTGATATGCTGATCGGTCGGTAATTTGCAACCATAGTCTTGGATCCTCCTTTATGCAGTGAAACTATTTTCCCCTCTTTCCACGCCTTCGGGACTAAGCCAGACCTGAGACTCAGATTAAACAACATGGTCAAGGGCACTGATAATTCATTAGCCGCTTCATGCAAGACCCGTGCCGGTATACCATCCAATCCCACAGATGTATTCACATTAAGGTTCTGTAATAGACTATTCACCTCCACTTCATTCATCACAATTCCCATATAAACTAATGGTTCCTTCATTTTTTCAACGTCACCACCTGGATGATATACTTTTGCAAAGTGCGCGCTCAGTAACTCCACTATATCGACTGGTTCAGTGAACTCTTTACCATTGTCATTCCTTAAAATCATTTTGCCATGTACAGTTTTTTTCTTGCTTGCAGCATATTGAAAGAACTGTTTGGGATTCTCTTTTGCTTGCATAGCTAGTTTCCTTTCATAATCGGCTTTTGCTGTTTTTACCACACTCGTTACCCTTCTGGCCTGTACTTTATACCGTTCATGTGCCTGCAGGTCACCCCTTACTTTAAATTCCCTGAGGCATGATCTACCCTTCACAAAGCCATATTCTCCAGAGAGAAAGCTGACAGACCATATGATGGCAGCTTGCACATTTAAGCCTGCCTGCCACATATATCAACAAAGTTTTTGATATATGTGGCATGTCGGTTTCAATTTTTTCAGTAGATTTATTTGTAAAATTACTGTTTCTGATCTGTTATTAACGATAGAAAATCACATTTGAGATTTTCTATCTGATTTCAAGTTTTATGTATTTGTGTATACAGTCGGAATTCTACTTATAATGGGGTTCCATTTCAATTATCTCATCATAAGTTGATAATCAGTATATGAACACCATAAGGATATGCAAACAATTAATATGCCAGAATTTTAAAATGTATGAATCTTTTTTGCTATATTTAACTAATTTTACTCTTTGTTTATAGCAAAATAATATAGTGTACAAATTATCACATAAAATTAATGTATACAGTAGAGTAATAGCCTAGCTAGTGCTAAGAATACTTTTCTAGAATGTAGAACACAGCAGCCAGATCAGCACAGAGTACATCACACTTATCCCAAAAACTTCAGACACAAATAAATTAAACGACATTAAGCAATGGAGAAGGATAACTCTTTTAAACACTGATGACTACAAGATCATCTCAAAACTCCTGTCCAATAAAACACAGAAATATCTACAGAAATTAATATCGTCCACACAGACTTGTGCAATTAAGGGAAGAAACATAGCAGACACAATTACTCATTTAAGATCAGTATATGAGTACTATACTCTGACCAACAAACCCTGTGTCTTACTAGGCTTGGATATAGAAAAGGCATTTGACACCATAAGCCATATATATATATATATTCAAAGTTGTTGAGGAAATGGGATTTGGCCCAAAATTTAGGAACTGGCTGCAAACTTTCTATGAGAATGCAGAAAATTGAGTAATCGTGAACAGGAAGCTATCTGTATCTTTTAAAAGTGAAATGTTCAGTGAGACAAGGAGACCTCCTCTCTATGGCCCTTTTCATCCTTGCACTAGAACCATTAGAGCGATCAACTTAAACAAAGAAATCAAAGGTAGAGCCAAGCAAAAATCTTGGCATATGCTGACATCACATTAACACTAGAGACAGAAATATCAATAGAAGAGTTAATGCAATTACTAGAGGCTTTTGCAAGAGCTTCTGCCCTGAAAGTAAATCTGAATAAATCTCACTGCATGTTAATAGGGAAATGGAAAAAGAACCCTGAGATTCCTCAAGGCATAAGAATTCAGAAATACTTACTGGTTCTTCTGAGAGTTAAAATAAGTGGCCCAAAAACATATGAAGAGCAGTGGAAAGAACTCCATGCAGCTGTTGCAAGGAAAATAAATACCATGCACCCAGGACAACTATCTGTAAGAGGAAAAGTAAGAATATGCAAAACATATTTATCCTAAATTAAATTAAGGGGATAAAAATATATATTTATAAAAATACATATTTATCCTCTCGCCTTTGGTACAAAGTAAGCAACATCCCATACCATGGGCAATGGGCAGACAAATCCACAGGCTGTGCGCCACCTACATCTGGGACTCTTGGTACGAACTGATGAGGAGAACAACACTCTTTCATGGATTAGAAGCCAGAGGCCTAGGTCTACTCAATATCCACTTAAAAACAATTATCAACAGAGCGAAGACTGCAGAAACAGCAAACACTAAGTCATACCCCAGATATGCAATAACATTCCTATAGAAATGCCTTCCACAGAAAATCATCAGTACAATGTCAGAGATTCATGGAAGAGTTCCCAGGATGTTTACAGAGATGGCAGAGGGATAAGTATTTGTGACAGAGCACATCAGCACTGAAACTTTAATAAGTCAAAAAACAAAAGCAACTACAAACTAAGTAGAACAACCTTTCTCATACCACAACACAGAGAATTAAGAAGAGGACAAATTACACTCAGTCCTATACTAAACATTGTCTTCAAGCTACCAATAAATCTGAGATATAAAACCTTCTTTAAAGTCCACCATGGCTACCAACCAAAATGTGGATAGTGGCTAAACGTATACCTCTCGAAGGACATGCAACATGTCAGTTTTGCCTGGAACTGGAAACACTATACCACCTAATGATATATTGCAAACAAGCATAAGTAACTTGGAAAGCCGTAAAGATGGCTTACTGAAATCCAACTAATCAACGAGGAAATAATATTCTGGCTAAAAGGAAAACATATAAACAGGGTGCAAACAATAGTTATGATCCTAACAATGTATATAATTTGGGCTCAAGGTGCAATCATGAGTATGGAAGAGAAGACAGTCCCGGAACCATATTGAAACTACATCACTACATCCAGTTCAATCCAAACTAGAAGAATGACTTCAGAGGAATGGACACACTTAACCTCCAACCTTACATCAAATAAACAATCCATCCAACCAACAACAGAACGACACCATCATCACTCCCATGTGGAAATAAGGCAAATCAGAAGAAAAACTCCTAGCTCCCCACTTCCATCAGAAGAAAAAGCGCCTGAATCATGTGGAAGAGATAGCCCACCACAGGAAAAAAGATTGCTCTCCTACCTCAATGGAAACAGTGAACTCAGTGCTTCATATTTAACAGAAAAAAATAAAAAAAATATAAGAAAAACTAAGACACCAGAATTTTATGTCATATACGTGAAAGCCATGTATATGGCTATAACAGATATTGTAACATAATAGAAGAAATTCTGTATATTATTGTATATCAATGTTATTTTGCTGTACAGATGGTATATATAATTAATTTTGTAGAGTATATAGTTTGTTAAATATATATAATAAGTATGATATATATGGTATGTAAATATAATTTACTATGCATTGCTTACAGGGAAAACATAGTGTCTTAAACCCAAGTGAGAGAAGAAGAAGAAAAAAAAAATCGGTTTGAAAGCACCAATTCTTGTTCAATCACTGAAGTTAAGCAAACCTGAACCCAGTTAGTACTTGGGAAGGGTGTACCACCAGGGAACCCTGGGTGCTGCTGGCATTAATTATTTTACTGGCCTGGTTGACCAAGTGGTTAGCGTATTTGCCCCAAAGGGCTATGGGTTCGAATCCCACCATGGGCATGGATGTTTGTGGTTGTCTATGAAAATACTAGTGGTGAATGGCATTAGTGTGGATGAAGAAGGTAGTTGTGGTTGGTGGAGTGGTGGAGATAGAGAGTTGTAGAGTGGGTGCCCTCCCTTGATGAGTCTTTGAACTCCCTGGAGGTGTTGCATAATAATGATAAATACAAATACAGCAGACAATAATGAACTTTCTTTTAAGGCTACATAGTGGTCAGCATTCATTGCGAAGAATTTATGGATACAAAAACACACGTTGGAGAAATTACTTTACTTATAATTATGAAATAATGTTTCAACCTCTCTATCAAGGTCATCATCACGAAAACATACATTTTTAACCATTAACATTACTGACAGTATGGATGAAGCACTAGTGTTTTTCATATTCCCCTTTATCTGTAATGAGAGTTGTTTGGGAATGGGAGATTTGTGAGCAATTAAGCTCGCCTCTGGAGGCAGTTTTGTTAGCTATGATCAGTTGAGAGAAGAATAGCCTTCGGTCTTTTGTGTTTGTAGTAATCAGTCTCATTGTAATTGACAGCTTGTATGATCAGTGAGTTTGAATGTGAACTTGATTTCACGAAGAATTTTTCTGCAAGATCACGAAGAAAGGAGGAGATGTATGGAATGCCGGTTTCTCGGTGAATCTGTGAATTTCTGATGAACCACGGTGCATCCA
The DNA here is from genome assembly GCF_054136105.1 of Typopeltis vanoorti. Lineage (NCBI taxonomy): Eukaryota > Metazoa > Arthropoda > Arachnida > Uropygi > Thelyphonidae > Typopeltis > Typopeltis vanoorti. The sequence goes on along the minus strand of NC_143552.1, from coordinate 7,752,248 downwards.
GGATCATCCTAAGGCATTTGTTTTGGATTCTCTGCAATTTCGAAATGTTTGATCTTGAAGTGCGACTTGATGCTGGTGAGGTATAGGTAATGACTGGACATATTACCATCTGGTAAAGAAGCAATTTATTATGTAGGTTCAATTTGCTCTTGCGGTTGATCAATGGGTAGAGCTGTGCTATTACTTTGGAAGATTTGGAGCCAATGAGATTGATGAGCTTGTTAAAAAGGAGTTTCTTATCCATTAATACCCCAAAATATTTGGTCTCTGATTGCCATGGGATCTTTTGGCCAGAGAGCAGGATGTCTTCTTTATTGCAGACCTTTCTTCTTGAAAACAGCATGGCTGAGCTTTTGAGGGGGTTCACTTGACTCCTCCAGTTAGTGAACCAGTTTACTAGCTCACTGATACTTCCTTGGAGTCTGGTGATTGCTAGGCGAGGGCTGAGCGATCTTGCTAGAATAGTGGTGTCGTCGGCATAAAAAGCCGAAGTAGTTGTTCTTGAATTGAGAGGAATATCTGCTGTGTAAGTTGTGAAAAGTATTGGGGCCAGAAGAGAACCCTGAGGTACTCCCGGCAGAATTTTGCACCTTGATGACACAATTCGGTTGAGTTTTACTTGCATGCATCTTTCACTAATATATGAGTTTCACTAGGATGGGATATTGTTTTCAATTAGTTTGAAGATAAGGCCTTGATGCCAGACCTTATCAAAGGCCTTGGCAACATCTAAAAATACAGCTGCAGTGTGAAGGTGCCAGTTAAAACCATGGGTGATATGTTCTGTTAGTCGGTGAATTTATTGTACTGTGTTGTGAGCTTTGCGAAACCCAAACTGCTCATTTGGGATTATTTTCTGTTTGTCCAATGCTGATTGTAGTCTTGATAGGATGACCTTTTCTGTTACTTTGCCAAGACAGGAAAGCAGATGTGGTATCCTGTCAAAGGCCTTGGCAAGGTCCAGTAGAATCACTGTAAGCCCATTATCCAGTTCAGCCGTCGCTGTGTTATAAAACGTGAGCAAGTTACTGAGGCATGATCTACCCTTCACAAAACCATGTTGTCCCCCATACAGTATCCCATTTTCATCTATCCAGTCCTGTATTCTTCTCTTGACTAATTTCTCCAAGACTTTGACAACGATGCCTGATATGCTAATCGGTCGGTAATTTACAACATCAGTCTTGGAACCACCTTTATGTAGTGAAACTATTTTCCCCTCTTTCCACCCCCCTCGGGACTAACCCAGACCGGAGACTCAAATTAAACAAAATGGTCAAGGGTACTGACAATTCTTTAGCCGCTTCACGTACAACACGAGCTGGTATACCATCCAATCCCACAGATGTATTGACATTGAGGTTATGCAATAGACTACTCATCTCCACTTCATTCACCACAATTCCCGTATAATCTATTGGTTCATTCATTTCTGCAATGTCACCACCTGGAAGATATATTCTTGCAAAATGCTCACTCAGTAAATCAACTATATCAGCTGAGTTGGTTACCTCCCTACCATCGTCATTCTTTAAAATCATTCTACCATACACATTTTTTCTTTTACTTGCAATATATTGAAAAAACGAGCTAGCAAACTGGTTCACTAACTGGAGGATTCAAGTGAACCCCCTCAAAAGCTCAGCCATGCTGTTTTCAAGAAGAAAGGTCTGCAATAAAGAAGACATCCTGCTCTCTGGCCAAAAGATCCCATGGCAATCAGAGACCAAATATCTTGGGGTATTAATGGATAAGAAACTCCTTTTTAACAAGCTCATCAATCTCATTGGCTCCAAATCTTCCAAAGTAATAGCACAGCTCTACCCATTGATCAACCGCAAGAGCAAATTGAACCTACATAATAAATTGCTTCTTAAGAGCTTAACTCAGATCATAATCCCATCCTGCTCAGGCTAGGACTTCAAGATCAGCTCTCTCCCCATCATTCTTTCTTACCATGGAACAAGCTCTCTCCAAGGTTCTCCCAGTCCACATCGGTCCCCCCCCCCCTGTCATTCGTAAAAAAAGAAGATGAAGTATGACTCCATGCTGGTGAGGCGTGGGTAATGACTGGACATATTACCATCCGGTAAAGAAGCAATTTATTATGTAGGTTCAATTTGCTCTTGTGGTTGATCAATGGGTAGAGCTGTGCTATTACTTTGGAAGATTTGGAGCCAATGAGATTGATGAGCTCATTAAAAAGGAGTTTCTTATCCATTAATACCCCAAGACATTTGGTCTCTGATTGCCATGGGATCTTTTGACCAGAGAGCAGGATGTCTTCTTTATTGCAGACCTTTCTTCTTGAAAACAGCATGGCTGAGCTTTTGAGGGGGTTCACTTGAATCTTCCAGTTAGTGAACCAGTTTGCTAGCTCACTGATACTTCTTTGGAGTCTGGTGATTGCTAGGTGAGGGCTGAGCGATCTTGCTAGAGTAGCGGTGTAGTCGGCATAAAAGGCCGAAGTAGTTGTTCTTGAATTGAGAGGAATATCTGCTATGTAAGTTGTGAAAAGTATTGGGGCCAGAAGAGAACCCTGAGGTACTCCCGCCTTGATGACACAATTTGGTTGAGTTTTACTTGCATGTATCTTTCACTAATATATGAGTATATGAGTTTCACTAGTTTAATTTGGGGAAGTTGTGGATTATTACCAGGCTTTTTCAGAGGTATGATGTCAGCGATTTTCCAATCTGTGGGAAAGTACTGGAATCTTAAAATGGAATTGATAATATTAACTAGATGAATTATGGCCTTCTGTGGGAGTAGCTTTATTATTCTATTGGTAATGCCATCAGGGCCAGGAGCCTTTTTGTTCTTCAGATGGGAAATAGTATTTATTATTTCTGTTGGAGATGTGGGGGTGATGGTTTCTGAATCATCCTTAGGCTGTCTTAATGCATTTCTAACTTCACGATGAACTTTGTAAATGAGATTGATATTTAAGTTTACGTAAGATGGACTGAATTGATTTTCCAGATTGTCAATTAGGGCTTCTACTTTTTCTTCATCTGAGTGTGCAATTCCAAGATTGGTCTTCAAAGGGGGAAGGGGTTGTCTTTTGGTACGAAGAGATTTTACAAATTTCCACTGGAGTTATCTTCTGGATTGATTTCCATGAGTTTGGATTCCCATTTGGAATTCCTGTGCATCTGGAGGTCTTCTCGAACTTGTCTGTTCAGATTGTTTAAGGTTGTTTTGTCCTGCAGGGCTCTAGTGTTGTGATATCACTTTCTGGCTTTATTTTTGGCCCTAATCAGGTCCATTATCTCTTCTGGGATCCAGATGGGAATATTGAAGACAGTGGTTTGAATGACTGATGCTATTGCTGTGTTGATTTGCCTAGTTAAATTGCTTACAGCTTGGTCTATTTCTTCTTCTTTTTTTAGGAATGACGGGGGGGGGGGGTGGATCGATGTAGACTGGGAGAAGCTTAGAGAGCTTGTCCCATGGTAAGAAAGAATGATGGGGAGAGAGCTGATCTTGAAGTCCTAGCCTGAGCAGGATGGGATTATGATCTGAGTCAAGCTCTTTTAATGTCTCCAGCTGGTATTGATATCTGATGTTTCTGAGGATAACTATGTCTGATACATCAGAACTTCCTGATGGGCTGTAGTGGGTGGCTCAGTGGGTCCAGCTACTATTGATGAGTTGAGTGACGTGTAGTTGAATAAGGTACAGCCTTTGGAGTTGATTGACGAACTGAACCAGGCCGTACGTTTGGAGTTTAGGTCTCCTGCTATAATTATGGAATCCGTGGAGCCGAGGATGGAGTCTAAGTCTGCTGTCAATAGTGGAATGCTGGGAGGATTGTACTCTGCGTAGATTTTGAGTTTGCCTGCGTTATTAGTGTGCACCTTCATACCTGTCACCTCAAGGTTTAGAGTTTGGGGGCTGGTCAACGAGTTGTGGCTCAAATAATTTTTAATAAAAATAGCTGTGCCGCCTCCACTAGAGTTAAGTCTGTCTATCCTATATAAAATATAACCTCTTAGTTTTTGGGTTGTTTGATGGTCTGAGGTGGGATTCACCGATCAAGATTATGTCTGAATTGTATCTTTTTGCGAATTCTTGCAGCTCGAGAATTTTATTTGTTAAGCCATTGGCATTCCATGCTGTTATCATGAGGGAATTCGGTTTAAATTTTTTAAACATTATAGAAAGCTGTTAATATGGATTGAGTTTCTAGATAGAATCTCTTCCTGGAAGATGGTGAGTTGCTTGCTTTGCTGAATTCATGCTGCATTGTTGCAAGTGCAGAGGTTAAAGCTGATGTGAGTTTAGAGCTTGTTTGCTCTTGTGGTGAAGGAGTCTGGGTTCTTACCGCTTCTGCATATGATTTGGACATGGATGAAGTTCGAGTGCCTTCCTGTGCTGCCGAATATGAGGTATTATGATCTGGAGGGCAACCTGTTTGGTTGTTTGTGTCATTGTTTGGAGGAGCGTGGTTCGTTCTTGTTGATCCACGGGTTTTTTGGATGGAAAAGGCATCCCTTGTAATTAGCGGGATGCGGTCCTCTACAATTGGCACAGCAGGCAGGTGTGGATCTGGGTTTGGTGCAGGAGTTAGTTTGGTGAACCTCACCACATTTTAGGCATCTGTAGGCAACTCTGCACAGTTTTTGGGTGTGCCAGAACCTCTGGCATCTGTGGAACTGCCCTGCCGATGTCTTCTTCCTTAGACGTTCGGTTGTAATTTTAAGCTTACAAATGTCAGTAACTTCATAGATTCTTTTTTGTGTATTGGAGATTTCGACCAACACCAGTGGCATTAGTGTTTTATCTGTCCTCAGCATCCTACTGACTTTGATTGGGGTCAATCCTTGACTGATGAGGACAGCTGTGATCTCATCAGTTGTGATGCCCTCAGCCACTCCTCTTAAAAGCACTTTTAGGTTATTCTCACTTGCTAGCGTAAAGGTGTGGTAGGGCAATTTAGAGTTGTCCAGCATTTTCATCATCATGCGATAATCTGTGACAGTGGTAGGATGAATCTTTACACCCTCTTCAGTATTTCTCGCCCAGGAGAAATTGATATTTTGTTCCCCTAGGGATCTTGAGACTGAGGTCCTATTTATTTTTATCTCGAAGGATAACTGGAGGGACCTTTTCTTTTCTATCTTGGGTGACCTGATTTTTGTGAGTTGTTACATCATCTTCCATTCCATCTTCTGATGTTCTGTGTCATTAATTAGATTGTTCCTCCTGTGAACAATCGAACTGTCGGGGAGTCTTTGTAGGTGGAACAGGCATAATGTCCTCTTCGATGTCCAAATCATCATCTTCGGTGTCATTTACTTGAGTGAAGAGATTCAAGCAACTAGGATAATCCATTTCAAATTTCTTTAGAATGAATTTGAGAATGTCAAGTGACATATCTTTGTTTAAATGCTGAATGGTGTCCTTGATATCTTTTACATTCTCCATCCTTATGTACAATGAAGGAATATTCTGATGTCTTATTCCTGATGACCTAGGAGGGTGTATTGACAAATCCCTTAGACTCACGCAAGAGTCTACCAGCTAAGCAATGTGTAATCACAAAAATAGTCAAAAGGAAGAAAGCTTACCTCTAAATATATCATTCTGAAGTCCCTACAATATCACACTCGTAATCAATTCACTAATTAACAACATTGAAAGGCAAATGACGACTTTTTCTCAATTCTAATCAGGAAAACATACATAATGCACAGGACACAAACTACATGACACTATACAAAAGTCTTTTTGGTGTGACTACCACACATGATACTACACAAAGTGACAAAAGTCACTTTTTGTGTAGTGTCATGTAGCTTGTTTCCTGTGCATGTTTTCCTGATGATGATCTTGATGCAGAGGTCAAAATGTTCAGTGTTATTTTCATAATCATAAGTAAAGTAATTACTCCAACATATGTGTTTCTGTCTCCATAACTTCTCACAGTGAATAATAAATTGTTATTAAGCAAAGTTTTATGAAAATCATTAATTATTCTGCATTCAGATTGGGATTGGCCTCATTTGAACTGTTTTCCATGAATCATGAATAGTTTTCCTTAACCATTAGTTGTATTAATGAAATGGTATTAGGTGGTTGCAGCTCTTATGGTGTCGTCATTTGCCAACTAATGTATACAGCAGCTTACTACATATACGTATCCTATACCAAGTCCTATACTATAATTCTTCACAGCTGCTGCTTTATTAATTGGATAATTCACTGGGGAAATAAAGGAAAACTACGGCATCAACAGCATATTCTTTGAATTCAGGAATTCCAACAAAGCAAGCTAATGATGGTTCACAAAATTAATAACTAGTGAAGGCTAGGCTCAGATTTAGGGGGGGGTAGAGAAAGCAAGGGTGGGCTTCTTTAAAAATTTGTACACCATGTCCAACTCAGATTGCACAGGTTGCATTTTCTTTTCTGCATAATTTTTTCTGTGTCAAGCATTTGCAACTTGCATCATTCTTTCTGCTTTGATAAATCTGTGTTGGTGTCCATTTCCTAGCATGTTTTTCATTTGCTTCATTTGCAAATGAAGTATTAATGAAATGGTATTAGGTGTTTTTTTTGTTTTTTGTTTCTTTTATTATCTTTTTTTCTTCTTCTGCAACTTTTGAGCTCTATGAAGTCTTGACAATGAGAACTCCTACAGCTTTCACAAACTACTCTACATCTTCATTGTCAACCTCCAATTCCAGCTCTTCAGCCAACAGCACTATTTTGTCACCAATCTCTTTTACAGCTTTGTCTCTATCAAACTGCGAATATATGAACATATACTTTCAGCAGCTTCTTCCAAACACAATTCATACACTTGCTGCATCTACATTCTTTGTACATTGAAAGATATTATATTCCTTCTGAAAATCAGAGGGTTTCTCATCCTCAGTAGTAGCAATAGCCTGAGCAAATGTATTTATCAAATAATATGCCTTGATGGCAACAATAACACTATGGTCCATGCAACATTCAAGTAAAGTGGTATTTGGTAAACATTTTAATGGGATGGCTGTTTGACACATCCAGTCAAAGCATAAGTGGTATGGTACCTCTGTAGTACAATTGGAAGAACAGTGGAACATTGCACCTTTTGATTGAAAAAGACCTGGGTTCGATTTTCATCGTGATGAAGTGAATCTTTATATTAGGTTTTTCAATTCAAGGTTAGTTACCCAATCTCATAGGGAGGTAGCAGGGTTTGTTTTCCCAGAAACTTGGGTTTTTCATTCCGCGTACAGACAAACTGGCCTGTGGAACACATGCAATTTACAGGCAAAAAATACTGTTGTTGGTGATGATGGTGGGTAGATGGCATTGATGGTAGTAGTGTTGTAGTAGGAGAATTAAGTAGTAGTAGAGAGAGTGAGATGTGTTTAGCAACGTAGAGTAGAGTGCCCTCCTGTGATGAGTACTTGGACTCCCTGGAGGCATTACATAATAATAATAATAAGTCACATGCATCATAAGTCAAAGTCTGACTGTATATAAATCATTATTTGCTTTTGAGAATTTACTGTACATAAATCAGTTGGTTTGTTTCTAAACCTAATGACTGAATTATGAACAGGTGTGACCACATATTTCTTCAACTGAAATTTTGAAATAGGCTGTTAGGACTGCATTTAGTTAGTTATTGTGTTTAGCAATATAATAAAACTATGCAGTATAGTGTCTGTAAAGGGAGGTGTTTTTTACTGTATGGGATCATTTTCATTCCAAATGTCTCTAAATACAGTGCACACTCTAGATGTCTCTGTATTATATTTAGTGATACAATAAAACTTCAACTTTGTGTTGTCTGCATATGAGCAGAATGGTGTGTGTGTGTGTGAGGAAAGGGGGGGAGGGGATGTTTCTCACTAGGGATATTTTTATTCCAAATCTCGGAAAGAATAGACACATTAAGTTTTGTGTCCCTAAATTCGTAAATATGAACATTAAGTAAAAGTCCATTTATTAGTGTAAATAAAAATGAATCCTTTTATTCCACAAGAAAAAGACACGATTAGCATAATAATATATTTGCTATTTATTACTCTATAAAAAAAGTGGTACACTGATCAAAACAATTATTATTGAATACACAAAAATTATTCTAAGAAAAGAAAAAGTGAAATTTAAATTTAAAAAAAATAGCAATAAATACACATTATAGGTAGAACAAATTATATGGGATTATTTGTTCACTTAGCATTCTATCAATGCATGTGTAATTCATGCCATGCTCAGATAAATCATCTGATCAACATTTTTAGTTCAATGGATATCCTCACTCCCTATAGTCATTTACTAAGCTACAAATGATGCCCATCATATGTCTAGTCTATAATGTCTAGACATTATAGACTATAGGATGACATATAATTCATTCTGCCCCACAGCAACTTATAGCTGTGGAGCAGATATGACACATCCAGTCAATAATAAAATGAGATAAAGGACAAATTTCTCATGTCCCACCATAAGGATCAAGCAGCAGGAAACATTTTGTCCTAACTTAGCATGAAAGTTAAGTCTTTTGTGCTAAAAATGATCAGATATGCAAAGGACAACCACTTGACATTCTGAAAACTTTTCCATTGCATTTGTTCAAAGGTAGAACACATAAATAATTCATGCTTATATCATCTCTGTGATCTCTAGTTGATTAACAGTAGAATGATTAACATAATGAAGATCAATTTATCAGTTGAAATATTTCCAGATAGCACAGAAGTGAACTGATAATGATTTTAACAATATCTGAAGAACATTTGATGGAAGAAAAATGGTACGATAATTTGATAGTAATGATTTGTCATCTGCTGGCATGAATATCCAAAAGTTTACTCATTTTACTACGATCTAGTAAAACCTCTCTCATATATTATCAGCCAATAAATTTTCATAGAAGTTTATACCATGAATGCAAGCCATGAAGAATGGGATGATGAAGATCAGAAGTGAGATGAAGTATATGAACAATGAGATCAGTTAGTGGATATGAATGAAAGTGTGTAAAAGAACAGAATACAAGTGAGTAGAGAAAAATAGGTGACAATGACTAGAGAGTGGCAATATATGGAAATTCCATTTGTAAATGTATGGTGAATAAGAGGGGTGCACAAGATCTGGATTTAAGGAGAGAAAATGAACAGGGTGATTGATGCTTTGGACATGAGAAGTAAATGAACAAGAGAACAAGCAATGGTTGTGAGAATAAATGATTTGGACAGATATCAAGAGGTCATTGAGGAGAGCGAAAGGTAACCGCATAGTAAGAAGAGTTATCAGTGTGTTGAACGAGTTATGACAAATTCTGAAATGGTGAGATGCATTTGAGGGAAGAATGGAACTGTGCAATACTGAGGGAATATTTAAATAAATTTGATGTAATTCAATTGGAGAGATTGTTGCTAAAAAGAAGTATAAACAGTGATGCAAACAAGAGATCAGAGGAAGTGAGAAGTGATGTAAGAGATCAGGAAAGTGGAATAGGCAAGGTTCCAGTGGAACAAGCATCATGAATAAGGAAGATGAAATTGTTCCACTGAGTTCATTCTCTTGAAAATTGTTGGATCAAGATGATAACCTGACAGTAGTAGAAATGGAGGGATGATGATTTTTTTTTGTGATGACAGACATCACAAGAAGGAAGGCATGGGATGTCGTTGATGATAGTAGGGGAATATGTATGCACAAGTTTGAATGCAAGAGAAAACAGTGACACTGGTTTTCAGGTAGCATGGTGTGAAGTGGAAGTTGAGGGGATGAAATATTTAGTTGGAAGTTGCAATAGACCAGCGAATGTGGAAGGTAGTGAGGAAGAAATGTATAAGCAACCCAGGTTGGTTAGTGAATAAGGGAAGGATGAGCATCATAGGTGATTTTAATTATGGTAACACAGACTGGAATGAAGCGGTAGCATCTAGGAATGAAGAAAATGAATGTCTTGAGTTCTTGAGAGATACGTAATGAAGTATGAGAAAATTCACTGGAAACCATTCATCAAAAGACAATTTATCAAAAGGCAATTCATTGAAAAAACAATTAAAAGAAAAACAATTCATTGGAAAGCAGTTCATCAAATAAACAATTCGTTGATGAGCAATTCTTCAAAATACAATTTATCAAAAGGCAGATAATTGAAAACCAACAATTCGTTGAAACTACAAATCATCAAATTAACACTTCAACGAATAATGAATTATAGAGAGTGAGGGGTCTGTTAATTACAAATAACTTCAGTTTTTACAGGATGTTGAAGCCTACCTACTAGCAGATTTAAGTATAAGAAAAACTTAAGAGGTAACTTGTTTGGTCTATACAGAAATGTGAGGAGCATTACAAAGTTGGAAAGTTTGTAGCTTTGGTGAATACAGTGCAGCCTAAAATTGTTGGTAATAGTGAAATCTGACTCTCACAATCGGATGTAGCAAATGGAATTGAGTGTAAAGGGTATGGTATTTTTAGGAAAGACAGAAGAGACAGGAGAGGAAGAGTAGTACTACAAATGATAGGTGACTTGAATCTAGGTAGAATAGAAACTCATGAGAGCAACAATGGTAATAATGTACTATATATCAGTGAGTTTGAGGCTAGCTGGTGTGACGTGGAAGCTAATAAGTAAAAAATATATGATGGTATGTTGCTATAGATCTAGTGATCATTTGCTGATGATGAAGAAATGCATCATCATATTATCCCAATGAGTGCTAAACAAGTAATTTAAGTCGTCCATAATAATGGGATAACTTAAATTATCCAAATTGTGAATGGGTAACAGAGAAAACTCATGATAAGAATGAAGAAGAATTATTATTATTATTACAACGTAACACCTCCAAAGAGTCCAAGGACTCAGTGTGGGAGGGCACTCTACTCTTCTCTGCTACATACATCTCACTGTCTCCCTTATTACTTAATTCTCCAACTTTGTACAACGACACTACTACCATCAATGCCATCTAACACCCACTAACAACAGTATTTTTATAAATTAATTTATAAATTGGTTCTTAAACTTCAAAATTTTAAACTTACCAAAAGAAAAAAATGTCAGGGATCAGACTTCTGAGAACACGTGACGTAAAACTGTTTAATTTGAAATTTACACTGTAGAACTTCACTTTCAAATATCTAAGCAGGAATATATTCACAGTAGCAGCTCCAACATAGTAGTGAAACAGCAGCTTTTATACTCTGGGAACCAGTGGTTAAATTCAGCCGGTGCTCTCTGGTTCCCGGCCCCGGAATTTTTTTATGCACAGGACCCGGAACATTTTTCTGTTTTGCGACTTTTCTCCCTTTATGGTAATTAAGCCTAACACGAAACAGACAGCAATGACAGGTTATTAATAAGTGCATATGACTGGTGTGGTATTAACAAAAGATCGCGTGATTGAAAGATAAAAGCAAGCTGCCAGTTGAGTTGAAATGCTAACTCTCTTCATTCGAATTCCATATGTGAAACTGCCATAACAACATTCACTATATATATATTTCTTAATTTTAACACGTTTACGAATTTTAACACATTCGGTTGAATTTCAATGCCACTTTGTGAACTCACACAGATCTAATTAATAACAATAGTTTTTAGTTAGATACGGTGTTTGCCATATGGTTTTGCTTGAGTCTATACAGCACAGTTTCTGTATGAGGGGACATGTGATTCATTCATTAGTGTCGATTTTTATCAAAATTGTCTCTAATTACACTATTTGTTGAGAAATATATTACACAGGCTGCTCATACTTTATTCATTGACATAATAAAAGTAATTGTTTTTCTTGCTTCTGCAATATAGTGGCTATTGGGGAGGGAGTGTTGATTACTGTGGGAGCAGTTACTATCGCCCCAATGTGCACGTGTTTAAGCCTTTCTTCATGTGCGAGGTATATGCGAAACTTTTTCATTTCTTTTTTCGAAAAGTAAAATCAGGCGTGGTGCGAGTTATATTTGAGTAAGTACGGTATTTCAACTATGGATAAGTACATTGGTACCTTCTTTAACCCTGCGGAAGTCGCGATAGAAAAAATTGCAGCTTAGATCGCATGTATCCGAGAGATACATTCATTACTAGTATGTGCTGAAATGCGATAAAACTTTAAAAAAAAAAAGAACACTACAAATCTAATACATGATGGTTTATTTATTTTCAGATACGATCTAGAAATTATTGAAAAAAAAGTAACAAATAAAAAAAAAAATAAACCAATACTATAATGACATTGGAGTTTGTGGTATCTCTCAGATACAATTTATCATCAAATATCACACACTCATTTTTTTTTTTCACTAGAGGTCATGCCTGTGAGTAGCATGTGATCAAATCATTGTTTCTCTAGCTTTCAGTTTGAAATGTAATGCAGCTTGTCTTGTATGTATGCCTCCAGGTGATGATCTTGATATGAAGATCGAAACGTCAGGATAATAAAAAGAGTTATTTTCACACGGTTGTAGAATCCATAATATCAAAAATGAATGCTGATCACCGTGTAACACTAAAAGAAAAGAAATATCACAGATCTTTACATAACACATGTCAAACCAAACTGACTTCGATTTTCTAGCAAATAACACTTTCAGCGAAGTTTTTCTACAACGATTTTTCCTGCAATGAATTTTCCCTGAGATAAATTTTCCTCTCGATGAGGTTTCGCTGCTATAATTTTTCCTCTCGATGAATTTCTCTGCAATAAATTTTCCACTTGATGAATTTTCCCTGCAATCAACTTTTGCATGATGAATTGTCAGCACTGCAATGAATTGTCAGTGAACTCTTTGTTCTATATGCTCTTGATGTTTTTGTATAGTAGATATGTTTTTTTAGTACTAAAAATCTATACATTTTAGTAATAATAATTAACAGATTTCTCTTAACTGCTGTTAAGATGTTTATCATAAAGTTCTGTTTCGTACCAAGGATGAGCTAATCTGTTTAAACTGAGATAGAGAAGGCTCTCTTTAAAAGGCTATGCGACTAAATCTTCTCTTCACAGATTTAGTCACCTGTGTTTCTTGGGAATGAAGAGATAGTGGAGAAGATCCAAAGACAAGTGACCGAGATGACATTGATCTCTAATAGGATTTTCAGCCAATTGTGTATGGACATAATATACATAAACATAAGGCTTTTCAACTTTTCAATTAAAAGCCACTTATAAAAGTTTTTCACATCCTAATCAGGTCTCAAACTCAAGTCTTTCCAACAAGAGACTTCTTGCAATGTCCTTGTGACTGCACAATTACCATCTGATGGTGTAGTGTGGATCACCGGACAGTACACCATTACTGTCTGATGGTTAAAGTCTGGAGATCCACACTTGCTCTCTCTCTCTCTCCACAGTGCATATAATAGCTAGTCATTATGCTGACATATCACATCTTTGACTTCATTCATATGCAGCATGTTGTGCTAATGAACACGTTAAATTACATAACGTTGAGTCTCAGGAACCTAAATTTTCACATCTGTAGTGCAATTAAACATTCCCAAAGCTGCAAAATATCATCAGAAATTTTAAATTTAAAAAAAAATTTTTTTTTTTTAAATCGACTCAAAACAACACTATACCAGCAGGTCTTTCAGTGACTTTAGGTACACATAACAGTATTCACTCACATAATCGCCACTATATGAAGAAGGTCCTGCTAGCTGCATTAAAATTTTGTAACGAAACAAGATCACTTGATTTGTTTTAATAAAAACAGACGTTGGTTCCATCTTTTCTTAAAGTCATCTTTATTCTAAAAAACGTTTATTCTTCCTCTGCTTATCAGTGTATATCTCTTGAATCTAGAGGTGTTCAAACGTAAGAGGCCTTCTCTATATCTACTTTTCACTGCTGATTGTTGCCATTTGTTTGTTAATTATTTACAAAAGAAAAAGTAAAAGAAAATGTATATGGCAGAATGATTTTAAAGAATGCCGATGGTAGGGAGGTAACTAAATTAGTTGATATAGTGGAATTACTGAGTGAGCACTTTGCAAGAGAATATTATCCAGGTGGTGACATTGCAGGAATGAATGAACCAATAGCTTATACGGGAGTGGTGAATGAAGTGGAGGTGAATAGTCTATTACAAAACCTCAATGTCAATACATCTGTGGGATTGGATGGTATACCAACTCGTGTCTTACGTGAAGCGGCTAGAGAATTGTCGATGCCTTTGACCATTTTGCTTAATTTGAGTCTCGGGGTCTGGGTTATCCCGAGGGGATGGAAAGAGGGGGGAAATAGTTCAACTGCATAAAGGAGGTTCCAAGACTGCTGTTGTAAGTTACCGACCGATCAGCATATCAGGAATAGTTGTCAAGGTCTTGGAGAAAATAGTCAAGAGGAAAATACAGGATTGGATAGATGAAAATGGGATACTGTACAGGAGACAGCATGGTTTTGTGAAGGGTAGATCATGCCTCAGTAACTTGCTCACGTTTTATAACACAGTGACAGCTGAACTGGATAAGGGTAATGGGTTTACAGTGATTCTACAGGATACCACATGGAATTCTAATCAGTAAACTGCAGCATATGGGAATGGATATAGGGTTGGTTAGATGGATAGGAGGGTGATTGATGGAGAGATATCAGAGAGTGGTTTATTAGGGAGTAGAGTCCAAAAGACGACCTGTGACTAGTGATGTGCCATAGGGTTCTGTTCTTGGACCACTACTGTTCCAATTTGTTCATTAACGATATAGGAAAGGATCTGAGAGGAAGTGTTCATTTGTTTGCTGATGATGCAAAGTTGGGTAGAGCAATAGTGAGTGCACAGGATGTCAAAATTTTGCAGGATGATTTGGATAGTTTGGAGGACTGGGCTAAAGAGAATAGATGTCAATTTAATGTGGCAAAGTGTACGGTTATGCATTTTGGGGTGAAAAGATTAACAGCAGTATATCACATTGGTGGAACCATACTCCAGGAGATTGACGAGGCCAGGGATTTGGGAGTGTTGGTGGATAGGGAGTTGAAGTTTAGGGAGCACATCGCAAAAGTGGCTAAATCAGTTCATCAACTCACTTGGTTGCTGAAAAATACTTTAACATGCAGAGACAAACAGGTCATTGTTCCTCTGTATCGAGCATTGATAAGACCCCATCTAGACTACTCTGATCAGATATGGGTGCCACAGTTTCTTCTTGATGGGGAGCAGGTGGAGAGGATTCAGAGACGAGTGACCAAGATGATAGCAGGTCTATGGAATGAACCTTATGAGAACAGGTTGAAGATTTAAGTTAAGGGGATAAAAATCCCTTATTGTTTTTGAAACAATTATTGTTTTTAAAAACAATAAGGGATTTTTATCCCCTTAACTTATATCAACCTCGCCGAAAAAAATAGCCGTTTGGCTTTTCATCTTAGGTTGAAGATTTGTGGGTTGCAAAAATTGGTCGACAGGCAGAAAAGGAGTGATATGATTGAGACATTCAAATTACTGAAGGGTTTCTATAAGATTAATCCAGAAGATATTTTTGAGAATAGGACTGGTGGTGGGAGGACTAGGGGCCATACATGGAAGCTGGGCAAGAATGTGGTTAGCAGGGGTGTTAGAGCTAACTTTTTTACTTTTAGAGTGGTGAATGAGTGGCATAAAGAGTATGTTGTGGGTGCCATGACTGTGAATGAGTTCAAGGCGAGGTATGATAGATACTGTGTGAATGTCGAATAGTTGTTCTTGACATGATGTTAGGGTCTCCCTAGATGAGTCTATCGACTCCTTGGAGTTGCCTGTAATAATAATAATAATAATAATTATAGTTAAGAACTCATACATTATGTATGCATCTGTGTTCAAGATCTGTCTGTTCTGTAAAGACAAAAATTCATGTCTCTAGCAGAAAAACTGCCATTTCCACATGAAGTCCTTCTCCTAACCAAAGACAAAAGGCCAGTAAATTAAGAAATATGCTTGGGATATGAGGAAAATACTAATTTTTTTTTTTTTTTTTGAGAATTACCAAAATTGAAAGTAATTTCATCTAATATCGAAACTATCACTGTTAATAAATAACTGGTGGATGATGTTGAGTAAATGTTTTTTCAAAATCCCAAAAAAATTACCAAGAAATACTCTTGTACTCTCCATAGAAGGAAATTTTTGTTAATTAAACACATATCTGTTACTTTTATCTGAAGTTTTTCCTAAAGCATACTTTATATAAAAAAATAAAATCAATCAGTAATATAAGCTAAACACCCAACTTACCAAATTGATCCTGATCCCCAATTTCAACTCTCCAACTTCCAACTAATTCACTAGTAACAGATTTCCCTTCCAAAACTCTCACCCACTGCTCACTAAAAATAAATTTAAAGAATAATCACCAATGTAAGATATTTAATAATAATAAAATAAATACTAATCAGTAAACAGCAAACAAAAATGCAACTGTTAAACAGTAAAAAGAATAAGCAAATTTTTAGATCTGCTTTAAATATCAATGCCATTATCATACCACTTTATTATTATTTATCTAATCTTATTCATGCATGCACACATATGCATCATGCACAAATTTTCATTAAATTTGTGCATGAAAAATTAAGTACGGGGGGAGATATTGAATTCATGCATCAGCAACTTAGTGCAATGAGTGAAGGCTTCGTGATTATTGTGGGGGATTTTAATTACGGTGATATCAATTGGAAGGAGGAAATATCACGTAGCAAAAAGGAAATGGAATTCATACATCTTCTACGAGATAATTACTTGAAACAGCACGTAACTGAAGGGACACGTGGTGTGAGAGTGTTGGACCTGGTTATTGGTTCAGAGGTTATATGCATAAGTAAGGTGTCCTCGTTACCTCCAGTTGGTGAAAGCAATCATGTGGTATTGACTTGGGAGGTTGCAAAATCTGTGGATTTTTCTATTAAGAAGGGGTATGTACGGAACTACAGGTTAGGCAATTATAACAAGCTTCGGAGTGAGCTTGCAGCCATCCCATGGCAGAACATATTGCAAGGGAAAGATGTTAGCAGTGCTTGGGATAAAATCAGCGGGTATCTGAGGAAAGCAATATCAGATTGTGTCCCCATGGTTAGGAGGTCAAACAAGGCAGGCATTAGATGGATGAGCAGTAGTATCAAGCTTGAACTGCAAAAAAAGAAAATGTTATGAAGAATTTACAAGGAGAAAGGCGATCAGGACACCCATGAGCAGTACAAGGCTCAAGCTAGGAAGGTTACCAGCATAGTAAGAAAAGCTAAATCAGATTATGAGAAGACCTTAGCCAAAGAGATCAAGGGTAATCCCAAAGAGTTCTTCCGCTATGTATCAAGTAAGAGGAAGAATGACTTCAGAAGGATAACTTTAGTGGGTGCTGATGGTATTGAGGTGACAAAATCAGATGTAATAGTCGAGTTACTGAGTGATCACTTTTCAAAAGTCTATCACCCGAGTGAGGATATCTCTATACCTGTAGCAATACCTAATGTGAGAATTGAAGCTAAAGAATCAGAGGTATTTAATATATTGCAAAATTTAAATGCAAATACTGCTGTAGGCTTAGATGGAATATCAGCTCGGGTGTTGCGTGAATGTGCAAATGAATTGTCAACCCCTCTCACCTGGATATTTAACTTAAGTTTGAACTCTGGTATGGTCCCTAGGGAGTGGAAGTTAGGCAAAGTGGTTCCTTTGCATAAGGGTGGCTCTAAAACTGCGGTATTGAATTACAGACCAATCACCATCTCAGGAGTAGTGGTAAAAGTATTGGAAAAGTTGGTTAAAGACAAAATTCAAGAATGGGTGGATCAGGATATGATACTCTATAGAGGCCAACATGGTTTTGTTAAAGGTAGATCCTGCCTTAGCAATCTATTAACTATTCATAATAGAATAACATCTGAGTTGGACAAAGGAACTGGCTACACAGTGGTACTTCTGGATTTTGCTAAGGCTTTTGACAGGATACCCCATAGAACACTGTTACGCAAATTGGAGCAGATGGAAATGGATATTAAATTGGTGATATGGATAGGAGAATGGCTCAGGGAGAGATACCATAAGGTGGTGTATAGAGGAGCCGAGTCCAGAATGAGGCAGGTGACCAGTGGTGTACCTCAGGGCTCTGTGCTTGGGCCAATGTTGTTTAATTTGTATATAAATGATATAGGAAACGGCTTAAAGGGAGATATTCAGTTGTTTGCTGATGATGCAAAGTTGTGTAGTGCAATAAAAAATCAAGCTGATGTTGAAAGTTTGCAGGAGGATTTAAATAAGCTGGTAAAATGGGCAAAAGAAAATGGATGTCAGTTCAATGTGGAAAAGTGTAAAGTCATGCATTTTGGGATTAAAAGATTACCAGCTGTGTACTACATCGATGGAAAGGTACTCCAAGAGATTGATGAGGCTAGGGACTTAGGGGTATTGGTAGATAGGGAGATGAAGTTCAGAGGACACATTGCTAAGGTGTCCAAGATTGCACATAGGATTACTTGGTTGTTGAGGAACACACTGACATCCAGAGATAAAGAGGTTATTATTCCCCTTTATAAAGCATTGATACTTCCACATTTGGATTACTGTGCTCAGGTCTGGTCACCTGGATTCCTTGGAGATGAGGAGGCTGTGGAGAGGGTTCAGAGAAGAGTGACCAAGTTGGTGAGTGATATAAAAAATGCTCCCTACATTGATAGATTGAGAGCTTGTGGATTGCAGAGATTGGTTGATAGGCGAAGAAGAGGGGATATGATAGAAACATTCAAATTACTAAAAGGTTTTTATAGGATTGATGCAGGGGAAATGTTTCAGCTGTGTGATAGTGATGGAAGAACAAGAGGTCATCTCTGGAAATTAAAGAAGAGTGTGGTTAACAAAGGTGTCAGAACAAGGTTTTTTGCCTGGAGGGTGGTGAATGAGTGGAATTCATTGCCTGACTTAGTTGTGAGCTCTTCGTCTGTAAATGAATTCAAGAAGAGATATGACAGATATTGTTTTGCTAGTTTGGGTCTCCCGCGATGAGTCTACTGACTCCATGGAGATACCCGTAATAATAATAATAATAAAATAATAATAATAATAAATTTCACATGCAACTCTGATACTGATAAAAGGTATTTTGTTCAAATACAAATAGAAGAAACAGTTACTTACTATCCTTTAAGGTATGGCTCAACACAATCTGGCTTCACATCATGTACTAAAGAAAATTAAAAACTATTGTTACAAAACAGACAAAATATATGTGCAAACTATGGTATAATAGTATAATAGTGATTTCAATAGTAGATTAAGAATATTTTTCCAGATTCATATCCCACATATGTGGTAGAAACTAAAGTTATTTTGTGTTTACTATTTCAGCCATATCAGAAAATATATAAAATTATTATTATTCAGCACCTTCATGAAGTCACAAAACTCATGGTGGGAGGATCATTCTGGACAACACAAAGTCTATCATATCTCCTTAAACACATTCACTATTACGGCTCTCACTACCTTACCAGACAATGTGTTTCACATTTCCTCCATGCAGAGAAGCTACTCCTCACCCCCCCTGTTGTTCACAACTTCCAGGGATGGCCCGTTTTCCTTGACCCTCCCCACTGTTTTACTATATGAAACAACTGCCCACTGTCAACCATGTAACTAGCTCTCAATATGTCTCAATCACATCATCCTGCCTTCTATCTCTGCAAAACTTTGCCATCCACTTTGTCAATCTTCATAACGAACATTGTACAGTCCCAATATTATCTGCCTCTGCACTCAATTCCAAGGTCAATTTATTTGCTTCAAATCCTGGCGACCAAATCTGAGCAAAATAGGTGTGTGCTCTGCAAGCTTTGTTTGCAATACACTTGAATAAAAGAATAAACAAGAATATAATTTCTTGGCAAAATTTAATTTAACTTATAACCAAGTAAAAAACACTTATCTATGATTCAGGGTATTTTAATAATAAGGTGATACACCTTTTCACTACTTGTATATGGGAAATATATGATTTCTGCATTACTTCAACTTTGTTATCTTCTGGGTCTGGCTGCCACTGATGACATTTAATGTTTGTCATTGGGCTTGCTTGCTTCCTGGGGTGTAGAGCAGTTCTGCTTGCTGGCAGGTTTTTGCCAGTCACTGAGCAGAGCCACTGTTGAGCCTCCTGTCCTGAAGTGATGACTTAAGTAGTGATACTTTGAGGTCACTCCGTAGGATTTGGAATGATCTTGTAAGGAAGTTTATCCACTTGGTTATACTATAAATTAAAGATGCCAAGAAATTATATTCTTGGTTTAATCATTTATCCAAGTGTAAGTAAACAAAGTTTGTGCGTGAAGTATTTTCAGGACTGAGCAACTCATATATAGAAGATAATGCCTTCACATCACTTGCCTTAGTATTCCATAATGCAAAGCATATATCCTTACAGACATGTATAATGCTATGCATTATGAGGAGGGTTACTACCCAGACTGGTGTTTTGACCTTTATTGAGGTCTCAAACAGTGGGAGTCAGACACCTTTTGGCTACTAGTATATGAAAATATTACTTTCGCATTACTTCAACCTTGGGATCACCTCTGGGTCTGGCTCCCACTGATGAGACCTCAATATAGGTCAAAACAGGTCTGGGTAGTGATCCTCCCCATAATGCATAGCATTATACATGTCCGTAAAGATATGTGCTTTGGATTATGGGATGCTAAGTGATGTGAAGTCATTACCTTCTATATACGAGTTGCCCAGTCCTGAAAATACTTCAGGCACAACTTTGTTTGCTTACACTTCAATAAGGGTTAAACCAAGAATATAATTTCTTGACATCTTTAATTTATAATGATCTTGTAAGTTACTCAGGGTTTTGGAGGAATTACCCCACAAAGGTCAAAAGCCAGTTTGGGTATGTTCCTACTAATAATGCATGCATTATACACATCTGTATGGATGTGTGCTTTGCATCACGGAATAGAAAAGTAATGTGAAATTAGCCTCTATATACAAGTAGCCGAGCTGTGAAGATACTTTATGTGCAGACTTTGTTTACATACACTGGGATAAAAGAATAAACGAGAATATAATTTCTTGGCAAGTTTAATTTTACTTATTATAAGATTCTTTACAGTTTTTATCTGGTATTGATGACCATCATACGAATTTTACCAGCTTGCAATACTTTTGAGATATTTTAGGGAATGTATTGGAAGAGTGTGAAAAGTGTAACTAAGACTGAGAATAGGAAATTATAGGTAATGTGGCAGACATCTATTCCAGTCCATTAAAACCAGGAGACTTGCTTTCCCCCCCCCCAGCTTTTAAACACTACTGCTACTTCTTCCAGTACTATGCACAAGTACTCCAAAAAATGATATTTCATAAGAACCTGAGTAGGCCACTTATTATTATTATTATTATTATTCCGGGCAACTCCGAGCAGTCGACAGACTCATCGAGGGAGACCCTAACATCATGTCAAGAACAACTATTCGACATTCACACAGTATCTATCATACCTCGCCTTGAACTCATTCACGGTCGTAGCACCCACAACAGCCTCTGGCAGCTTATTCCACTCATTCACCACTCTAAAAGTAAAAAAAAAAGCTCTAACACCCCTGCTAACCACATTCTTGCCCAGCTTCCATGTGTGGCCCCTAGTCCTCCCACCACCAGACCTATTCTCAAAAATATCTTCTGGATTAATCTTATAGAAACCCTTCAGTAATTTGAATGTCTCAATCATATCATCCCTTTTCTGCCTATCGACCAATTTTTGCAACCCACAAATCTTCAACCTGTTCTCATAAGGTTCATTCCACAGACCTACTATCATCTTGGTCACTCTTCTCTGGATCCTCTCAACTGACTCCCCATCAAGAAGAAACCCTGGCGCCCATATCTGGGCACACTAGTCTAGATGGGGTCTTATCAAGGCTCGAAACAGAGAAACAATAACTTGTTTACTAATTTAATAAGCCGAAAGGCTATTTTACCGGCGAACATGTTAATAGAAATGGGGATGGAAAATCCTTTTATGTTTTTAATAGTCGGATACGAAACTCGGATCGAAATCCATCGTAATCCATAGAGTTTCATGCCAAAAAAAACTATCGGCAGGCCCAAGTAAAATGATCACTTGGATAGTACAACAACAGGGCAACTCCATGCAAAGGTGGAGCAAGATCCATCGCTAACTTTAATATTCTTTCATAATGTAAAACCCAGCTCCTAGGAGATGTATATATATATTGTTTTATATTATGAGAAGAGGTCACTACCCAGACCGGTTTCAACCTTTTTTGAGGTCTCATCAGTGAGTAGGTAGACCTGGAATATCAAGGTTTTAAGTGAACAAGAACTTACATACCTCTACTATTGAATTGCCGAAGTGGTGTACTCCTATATTTAATGTTAATTACTAATTTAATAAGCCGAAAGGCTATTTTACTGGCGAACATGTTAATAGAAAGGGGGATGGAAAATCCCTTTATGTTTTTAAAGTGTGTACTATCCAAGTGATCATTTTACTTGGGCCTGCCAACAGTTTTTTTCAGCATGAAACTCTATGGATTACGATAGATTTTGATCCGAGTTTCGTACCCGGCTATTAAAAACATAAAGGGATTTTCCATCCCCCTTTCTATGAATAACTTGTTTGTCTCTGCTTGTTAAAGTATTTTTCATAAGCTAAGTGATTTGATGAGCTGATTTAGCCACTTTTGCAATGTGCCACCCCCTAAACTTCAATTCCCTATCCACCAAAACTCCCAAATCCGTGGCCTCATCAATCTCCTGAAGTACAGTTCCACCAATGTGATATACTGCTGCTAATCTTTTCACACCAAAATGCATAACCTTACACTTTGCCACATTAAATTGACATCCATTTTCCCTAGCCCAGTCCTCCAAATTATCCAAATCATCCTGCAAAATTTTGACATCCTGTGCACTCACTATTGCTCTACACAACTTTGCATCATCAGCAAACAAGGGAACACTTCCTCTCAGATCCTTTCCTATATCAATGATGAACAAATTGAAAAGTAGTGGTCCAAGAACAGAGCTGCAGCACACCACTAGTCACAAGCCGTCTTTTGGACTCAACTCCTGAATAAACCACTCTCTGGTATCTCTCCATCAACCACCCTCCTATCCATCTCACCAACCCTATATCCATCCCTATCTGCTCCAGTTTACTGATTAGAGTTTCATGTGGTATCCTGTCAAAAACCTTGATAAGGTCCAGTAAAATCACTGTAAATCCATTACCCTTATCCAGTTCAGCCGTCACTGTGTTATAAAACGTGAGCAAGTTACTGAAGCATGATCTACCCTTCACAAAACCATGTTGTCCCCCATACAATATCCATTTTCATCTATCCAATCCTGAATTCTTTTCTTGACTAATTTCTCCAAGACCTTGACAACGATTCCTGATATGCTAATCGGTCGGTAATTTACAACAGCAGTCTTGGAACCTCCTTTATGCAGTGAAACTATTTTCCCCTCCTTCTACCCCCTCGGGACTAACCCAGACCCAAGACTCAAATTAAACAAAATGGTCAAGGGTACTGACAATTCTTCAGCCGCTTCACGTACGACACGAGCTGGTATACCATCCAATCCCACAGATGTATTGACATTGAGGTTATGCAATAGACTACTTACCTCCACTTCATTCACCACAATTCCCGTATAATCTATTGATTCATTCATTTCTGCAATGTCACCACCTGGATGATATATTCTTGCAAAGTGCTAACTCAGTAACTCAACTATACCTACTGATTCATTTACCTCCCTACCATCAGCATTCTTTAAAATCATTCTGCTACATACATTTTTTCTTTTACTTGCAACATATCGAAAAAACTGTTTAGGATTCTCTTTAGCCTGCATGGCCAATGTTCTTTCGTAATCCTTTTTTGCTTTTCTTACCACACTCGTTACCCTTCTGGCCTGCACTTGATACCGTTCATGTGCCTGCGGTCACCTTTCTCCTTAAATTCCCTCCATAGTTGTTTCTTTTTTTGCAGCTCAAACTTAATGGTGTTATTCATCCATTTAACCCCTACTTGATTTATTATTCGGACTCTAGGTATACAGTCAGCCATTGCTTCATGCAAACACTTCTTAACTGCCTCCCATGCACTATCAACATCCAGCCCTTGCAGTTTTACATGCCATGGCACTGAACCAATGAAACTCCTAAGCTTGTCATACTTACCAGCCTGATAATTCCACATGTACCCTGTCTTAATTGTAAATTCCACACCTTTAGCCACCTCCCAAGTCAAGACCGTATGATCACTCTCACCAATTGGTGGCAATGTGGTCATATTTGTTACAGCCAAATCCTCAGATGCAATTACTAGGTCATGCACTCTCTGACTCCTAGTATTTTCCATTACATGCTGTCGCAGATAGTTATCCCTTAATAACTGCATAAAATCCAATTCATTCCTCCCGTGTGTCCTCTCCTCACTCCAATCAATGTGACTATAGTTGAAATCTCCCATAATAATCACCCTCCTTCCACTCATTTCTTCTATTTGCTTGTGCATACTATCTCCACCATCTTTTCCATCACCTGGTCTATAGCAGCACCCAATTGTATATTTTGTTCTGCTAGCCACAATCTCACACCAAATGGCCTCAAATGTGCTCTTTTCTCTATCCTGCAATTCAACTTTTAATCTCCTTGGCTGCAGCTCATCAGCTATCATCAACAATATTCCTCCCCCCATTTTATCCTCCCTGTCATTCCTGAACACACTATACCCATCACATTCAATCCCACTAGCTATATCATCTACAGTCAGCCATGTTTCACTAATGCCAATAACCTGGGGTCTGGAAGTGCCAACCATGGGCAAAAATTCTTCCTTCTTGTTCCTAATACTCCTAGCATTAGTGTACATGAATTTCAGACCCCCATTAGCCCCATCCCTACCTTGATGCCTTATACTAGCTATCCCATTCTGATTTGTTGTCCACATTCGCTCATGCATATTATACTCATTTATACACTCAACTGTCTCCCTAAGGTCTGCATATATACTACCCACCCTTAATAAATCTAGTTTCCCTGATTCTGCACATCCACTTCATTCAACAACACTTTTTAAAGTCTCCTTACACCGAATCCATTCAAATGCAAGCCATCCATCTTATATAGATCCTTTCACCCATCGAACTCACTCCGCACGTCCACACCACTCGTCATACATAACCCATGCATAAAGTCATTTGCAATTATGGCCCTCCTTTTAAACACTTCACTGTCATAGCGTGGCAAAAGACTAATCATCCTAACTCTCTCACTCTTTTCTTTTGCTACCTCAAACAATTCATTCAGGTCCTCTATCATTTCCATTTTATCTCCTTTCAAATCATTTGTACCTGCCCCAACAATCATTTCTTTCATCCTTTCCTTTTGCTCTCTAATAGACTCAGTTATGTCCTTGATGGTCACACCAAGTTGGTACGATTTTGTCAAATCCTCTACTAACACACCTCGTACTAACGAGTCTCCATACAGCACTCTCTTCTTCATTTTGTTTACGTTCACACTCATACTCTTATTTTTCCTATCATACTTTTTATTATTGGCTGGTACACTCAGTAGACGTTTGTTCATACGCTCTAGCTGCCGCTTTGCTCTTTGTATCGCTCTGCTCAACAACGCGATGTCACTCATTGCATCTATCTCATCTTTTTTATTTTCTGTTAAACCATTAATTTGCTCGGTATTAATACCATCATTCACACTTTCTACATTCACGCCCTCACAGTTCTCTGGTACAACCTCGCCATTTCTTGTCATATCACTATTTTCTTCATTCTGAAGTTTGACAAAAATATCACACTCACGACCTGAAATACACTTTAATTCCTCATTTTCCTTACATTTTCTACACACATGCACTCCTTTATTATCATCTACGCACTCCGCAAAGCGTACATTTCGCAGATAGTACACTGAATAATCTCCTTTATATTACAGTTATTGAATAAAGATGGTGAACCATTATTACTAGCCACCATTTTCCTTCTTACGGGAGCCATACTCACTTCTATCGTATTTTATCAAATTAATAATTGAAACACCAAAAACACACAAACAGACACACTAAGATACGGAAAGCAAACAAAACTACGTAATATTCAAGTAAATTTGTCAATGATAACTTAAAATAACACTTATCTTATCAGGAGCTCTCAACAAACACTACAGACTACGAATCCCTCTAGCGGCTGTTCAATAAGTGCAGAGGACTGGAAAAGATCACCTGTAGTGAGAATGAAAGGTATTTAGAATGTCTTCATTGTTTGTCAGATATTTGTTATTATCAGTGATTTTTCTTATCAGCTTTTCTTTTTGTGATTTAAGCTAGCCATTTGCTTACTATTGAAGAGAGCAGAAGGGGCATCTACAGACCTTAAATGCAGTCTAATCTTAAAGAAGTTTTCCTTGCCTTTCCTTCTCTGATTGACTTATATTTCTGTGATGATCTCCCTTACAATGCCTCTATAGTTGCTCCAATATTATATGCATTATTGAATTACAGTAGTTATGCAGTTCACTGGCTTTGTTTACAGGCTCTTTCAACACTGAATAAGACACTGCTTAACTGCTGTTTTGAAGGAAAACCAGGTTCCTCAATCCCAAGCAGTGAAATTCCATGCTGTGCATAAACTATGCATTTAGTATTGAAAAGCTCTGGGAAACTTCATTGCATCCTACAGGAAGCTGAGCAAGTTGGCACCTTATCTTAGATATCCTGATTAATTAGGACAAGATGTTGGTTCCTTAGATCAATCTATGATGAATGTACTTGATAGCACTCTGCACGTTGGTAAATATATAAAAATTGTCACAGTGAGTTCGTGTCATCAGGCCTAGCATAGTGACTTCTCTGTTGCTGAGGGTGCTTCTTTCTCCATATATCTAGTAAATTCATATTTCTGCAGAATATTTTTAACTCACTGATACAATGTTTCCAATATGGGAAGACTTCTCCCAATCTTATCATACTGAGATGCTTTACAATTCCATTTTACCACCTTGATGATATTTGAGGTGCATGCACAGGGTGCTATAGAAAGACAGGGTGTGAGAGAAAAATGCTGTTAAAATTGGAGGATGAATAACACTTCTTGCTCTGTTTTGCAAAGGATCAAAAGGAGGTTAACAGAAATTTCTTTGAATAAGTATTTGTCTTGGTAGCAGAAAAGATGGATCGCTTGAATAATAAATCAGATGGTGTTACAAAGCAACATTAGCTTTCATATATAGTAGTAGTTTTTGCTGAATTTAAAAACTTTAATAATGGGGATTCCAATCTTCACCATTAGAAATGTGCATTTGTGCTGGCAATTTTCTGCAGAGCTTTATGAAAAGTAGACATCCCTTTGTGACATTTTTGATATTATTTTAATACAACTTTAAAATCAAAATGCTGCATGTTGAAAAGGTCAGCAATTTATTCCCCTCCTTCCCCATTTAATGCTTAGATTTTTAAGTAGTCCTTACATTCTATTACACAGAACAGCAGATCTCCTATTTTGTCTCGTAAGGTAATAATTTTTAGGTGATGGATTCTTCATTAGCAAGTACTTTTAGGATAATTTCCAAGGTTCATCGCTTTTATGTCTCCGATGGAAGCAATATGTAGATTTCCAGGTCTGCGTAGCCTCAATTTTGTCATCTGTAAATTACAGAAGAGCATTTTTGATCTTATTAGTGGTGGACTGCTTGTTTGCATTTTGCTTATCAATTTTTTTTTTCAATATTTTCAGCTCCACTTTTTTGCAGAAATGCTCACAAAGTCCAAAGTCCATTTCTCCTATGCTTCTTGTTTTTCCTTAATGCTTCTAATGACTTAGTCTTTATTGAAACAGATGAAGCAGTAAATCTTTGTGCTTTATATTTGTTGCATGTAATGGAAAGTGCCTGGAGCTTGAGAAGACTTGATCTGGTGATAGAATCAGAGAATTTGTCCAGAACCACCACCACCACCTAAGAGATTGAAAAAACATGTGGAATTTTCAATTTATCTTTCTTATTTTGTCCACATTATGGGAATAGGGTGAACTCCAATAAGATGACTTATTGAAAGTGATGACTCATGGCAATCAAGAAGGTCATCACTGGATCAAGTCCATCTGAAAACTCCAAGTAGGCTCTAATTCAAATAGCTACATGGAATATTCGCCTATTATACTAAACAGGAAAACTTAATGGGAAAGATGATAAACAAAATATAGATATAACAAGAGTTAGTGACACAAAATGGACAGGAACTAGAAATTTATATTTCCATATTTATACAGGTAAATTTGCTGGCCTGGTAGGCCGAGTGGTTAAAAAAATAAAAATAAAAAAAACAGGTAAATTTATTCAAAAGATATGGTTTGGTGATTACACCACATTTTTTATTATTCAGTTATACAAAATACTGAAATAATAATTCCCGACAAGTTTCGTAAATCGTAGGATTTACATCTTCAGGGGGTAAATAGTATAACTTAAAGTTTAAACATGAGAATTAATAAATACAAATCATAACTGTCTGGCTATTCATAAACTCAAATAACAGAATGCAGATATAAAACGTTATTGACGTTGAACAATACTGGACGATGTCACGTGTTCTTGTTCTCGTTCATACAGTCTGAGCTCAGATTGAGGTAGATTTTTTATTAGAGCTGACCACACTTGATGGAGAATTAAACCTTGATTTTTATTGCATTGGGTTGGGTTTTTCAGCATATTAGCAGCTTCTTTAAATTTTCTTAAAGAAGCTGCTGTTTTCTATGTATGACGTTGTTATTTTGCAGAGTACATCGTGTCCAGTAGAAGTGGTATGGAAAGCAAGACCTGTTTTTTGTTCTCTTTTGTATTGTATGTCTTTTTGGTGTTCAGCCATGCGTATTTCTCCAGATCTTCCTGTCTGTCCTATGTAGCAAATCCCTCAAGAGCAATGGATTTTGTAGACTCCTGGTTTTTTAAGAGGATGATGAGGTGGTTTTGGTGGATGTAGGAATCTTGAGATTTTTTCCATAGAAAGGAAGGCTACTTTTATGTTGTGTTTGTTCATTAATTTGGCTAGCTTATCTGTAACATTTTTGATATAAGGAAGCAAGATTGCGTTTTTGTAATCCTGTTTTATTGTGTTGTTAGTTGGAGGCATTTTAAGGATTCTCTTGATGGTTTTTTTGTTTCATATCCATTCTGTTGGAGGATTTGTGTTAAGTATTTTAGTTCTTCATTACATCTTTCTTGTGTGCTGGAGATATTGTATGCTTTGTCTCGAAGAGTTTTAATTAAGCTTATTTTTTGTGAAGGATGGTGGTGGTGTGAGGTTGCATTTAGGAATCTTCAGTGTTTGTCTGCTTCCTATATACTGAGATGGAGAGTTTACTTTCTTCATTAGCTTCTAATAGAATATCCAGAAAAGGAAGTTTTTTATTTTCTTCTTGTTCTAAAGTGAATTTTATGGTGTTGTGCAAATTGTTGAGATAATCTTTGAAATTGATAAGTTCATCTGTTGTTCCATTGAATACGATGAAAATATAGTGCACATAGCGTAGCCATATTTTTGGTTTTTTATGGTAATTCTTAAGAGCATTGGTTTCATTTTCCATAAATAGGTTTGCTAATACCAGTAATAATGATGAACCCATGGCCAATTCTTCTTTTTGTTCCCAGAGTACTGTTTATACAATGTTTAAAAAGATTTAAGATGTCCAGAGGGAAGAGGTCTTCTAGGAGATTCAAAATTTATCTCAGGACGTTTATAAACAAGCTGATAATGTCTAGACTTGCTAAGATGTTTGTTGGACCAATATGTATATATCTTTCACTTTTTTCTATGAAATGTTTACTATTTTTTATGAAGAAAGATGTTTTTCCTATATGTTGTGAGATCATGTTGGTGAGGTATTTCGCCAAGTTGGAAGTCAGTGAATCTCTTCCATCTACTATTGGTCTCAAAGGTATATCTGTCTTATAGATCTTTGGAACACCATATATTCTTGGTATCAAAGGACGTTTTGATTGTAAGTATTTTTTAAGTTCTTCCATCCAGAGAGGCACTTTTTTTATTAGATCATTTGTTTTTTTGTGTGTATGCCAAGTCGGGTCTCTGTCTAAGGGTTTGTAGGTGTTTGTATTTTCCAGGAGACTTTCCATTTTGTTATCATATTCTGTAGCATTTAAAACGACAGTTGCGTTGCCTTTATCCATTCTGATTATGACAATATTTTTGTCATCTTTTAACTTTTTAAGGCAAGCGTATTCATTGTAAGGTAGATTCCTACGAGGTAATCTGATTTTTAATAGTAAAGCTGCACTTTCTATACGGATAAGATCTGCCGTGTTGTCCGGTAGATTTCTAATTCCTTTTTCTATTTGTGCTATAATATCAATTTTTGGTAGGAATCGTGGGGTTAAGGTGATGTTAATATCTCCAGCACACAAGAAAGATGTAATGAAGAACTAAAATACTTAACACAAATCCTCCAACAGAATGGATATGAAACAAAAACCATCAAGAAAATTCTTAAAATGCCTCCAACTAACAACACAATAAAACAGGATTACAAACACGCAATCTTGCTTCCTTATATCAAAAATGTTACAGATAAGCTAGCCAAATTAATGAACAAACACAACATAAAAGTAGCCTTCCTTTCTATGGAAAAAATCTCAAGATTCCTACATCCACCAAAACCACCTCATCATCCTCTTAAAAAACCAGGAGTCTACAAAATCCATTGCTCTTGAGGGATTTGCTACATAGGACAGACAGGAAGATCTGGAGAAATATGCATGGCTGAACACCAAAAAGACGTACAATACAAAAGAGAACAAAAAACAGGTCTTGCTTTCCACACCACTTCTACTGGACACGATGTACTCTGGCAAAAAAACAACGATGTCATACACAGAAAACGACAGTTATATAAGAAAATTTAAAGAAGCTGCTAATATGCTGAAAAACCCAACCCAATGCAATAAAAATCAAGGTTTAATTCTCTATCAAGTGTGGTCAGCTCTAATAAAAAATCTACCTCAATCTGAGCTCAGACTGTATGAACGAGAACAAGAACACGTGACATCGTCCAGTATTGTTCAACGTCAATAACATTTTATATCTGCATTCTGTTATTTGAGTTTATGAATAGCCAGATGGTTATGATTTGTATTTATTAATTCTCTTGTTTAAACTTTAAGTTATACTATTTACCCCCTGAAGATGTAAATCCTACGATTTACGAAACTTGTCGGGAATTATTATTTCAGTATTTTGTATAACTGAATAATAAAAAATGTGGTGTAATCACCGAAATATATCTTTTGAACAAATTAGCCACAGAAGTCTATGCCTGCAGGTAAATTTATATATTTGGGAGGTGAAGAGCACATGAGAAGTGTTGGAGTCAGGATGAAAAAAGGAATTTCCGAAAGTATTCTTGGATATTAGCCTGTAAGTGATCATACAGAAATTGTTCCCATGCTTACCAGAATAACAGATGACCATAACCACTCTCCAAGAACACTAGATCTCTTTTTCACTAGTGACCTTTCCAAGTACACTCAAGCTTGTATATCCTTTAGGTAATTCAGACCACAAGCTAGTACTTATCTCTCCTCTCACCAAGCAACATTCATAGAGCTACTGATCAAGAGTCTGGCATTCTAAAAATGCCAAGTGGGATGACTTTTGTGATTTCTATACCTCGTTCCCCTGTGACCCTAAGCACATACATTATTACATTGACGCCTCCATGGAGTCCAAAGACTCATCGAGGGAGGGCACCTACTCTACAACTCTGTCTCCACCACTCAGTCCACCAACTACAACTAACTGCAACTACACCAACACCATCTACCACCCACTACCACCACTAGTATTTTCACAGACAATCACAAACATCCATGCCCATTGCAGGATTCAAACCTGCAGCCTTTTAGGTGGAGAGTGGATATGCTAACTGCTTGGCCAACCAGGCCGGCAAATACATTGAATGCATCATTGAAGTAACCTTCACTTGCATGAAAACATATATTCCACATATTCCCTAAATTCTGGTCACCTAAGACTTGGGTTCTCCAAAAGGTATACCAAGACTGTACAGTGCAACTGGTTATCTTCAAGAAGTCCACCTTCCCTTACACCAAAAGCCAGAAAAAGCTACAAACAAAAACATCAACAAATCAAAAACTAATTTTGAAAGAGCCAAGAGCAAGAAACTTGCATCATATCCAAATGGCAGTCATGTCTTCTGGTCTCATGCTAAAGCAATTAATTGGCCATAACTTTTGTTCAACTAATCCAACCACCTACTACACCCAGATTGTGCTATTGCTTCATCATCCACAGATGTTCAGAATGTCCCCAATCATTCTGAACATCCAATACTCAATGCCCCTCTGACCTTTCACCAGAAAGAGATCAGAAAACAAAATTATTTTCCAGACTTCCAATGACACAAGATTCATCACGTGAGATCAACACGGAGTCTATCATACTGCTCCTTAAACTCATCCTATCACTTTCTCAGACAATGCATTCCATGCTTCTACCACTCTCCACACAAAAAACTTATTTCTTACCCTTTTACTCACTACCCTCTTTTGCAACTTCCCATGTCTTTTCTCTTGTTCTACCATACGAAAAATATCCTCAGTGTTAATACAATAATAACTCTTAAACAGCTTAAATATCTCGATCATAACCCCCCTCCCCTTTGGCCTTCTAACCATCAACCTCTGCAGCCTGCATGTCCTCAGTCTATCCCCATAATCAACAATGTATAATCCTGATATCATTTTTGTTTTGTTTTCCATCTCTACACTCTCTCCAAGGTTACTTCATCTCCTTCAAATCCTGGTGAACAGATCTTAGCACAGAAACTCAGATTTGGTATGATCAAAGCACAATTTGACACTAGCACACTTTTATCTCTTGTGGTCAATGTTCTCCTCAACAGTGGCACAATTTTCTGAGATGTCTTTACAACTTTTGCAATATGCCCTTGGAACTTTAAATCTCTATCCACAATCACCCTAGCTTCCTCCACTTCTTCCAGTATAAACTCCACCAAGTGAATATGAAGCATCCCATTTGTGGATTTCATATTTTAAAACCTCACATTTAATTGCATTAAACTACATCGGCATTCATTTGCCCACCTTTCCAGTTTATTCAAATCCTTTTGAAGAGCCAAAACATCAGCACCATTACTAATAACCCTCCCAAGCTTTATCACTTTAACAATATCACTGACATAAAGATTGAATGCAATGGTTCCAGGACTGTGTTATCCCACTTGTGGAACTTGAGGTAGTCCTCACTTGCATGGAAACATATATTCCAAATTCCTCTCTATATTCTAGTCGCCTAAGCCATGGTTCTCCAAATGATTCACCAGGACTATACACCACAACTGGCATAACCATAATCATAACAAAAACCAGAAAAACGTTGACAAATCGAAAACTGTTGGTCCTAAGGGTATTCCTTCAACTGTCCTGAAGATTTACATTCCAAAATTGACTCCCATTTAAGAATTTTCTAAATGTTAGCACAAGCAAAGTATATTTAATATACTGCCAGATATCAGTGGCTTAACAGAAAACAGTTTTTTACAAGGTAGAATACAAACAATTGATCATTCAAAATTAGAACAAGTTGTGTGATGTTACATCACTAATCATAATATCATTTTGAATGTCTATTTAAAGAGAGTGCTGAGGCCTTACTTCAACAATACCCTAACTTGAATTGGAATGACTGCCTATCCTTGTCAAAAATATGGAAAAGTTTGATGTGAATAACACATTAATTTTTTTTTTTAATTAAGACCTTCTAGATAATGAGTGAGTGGAATAATTTGCCCTTAGGTGTAGTGAGCACATCTAGTGTGAATGAATTTAAGGGAAAGTATGATAGCTTTGGGTGATTTATAGCCTCCCTCGATGAGTCTTGACTCCCTGGAGGTCTCAGATAATAATAATAATAATATTACATCTGTCTAATGATATCTTTAGTAAGATTTTATAAATTAAGTTTTTTGTATGAAATTTTTAATGTATGCATGTAAATATTCTGCACTCTTATGTTTGCCTTTCTTCAATGAAATGATATCGTGATTAACGATGTAACATCAGCGGCTTGTTCTAATTTTGATTTTGTATTCTAACTTGTAAAAAACTGTTTACTGTCAAGCCGCAAATGATAGTTTGAAAATAACAAACTGCCAGATATTTCAGTTAAATATCTGGCAGTATATTAAATATACTTTTCCTGTGCTAACGTGCAGATAATTCTTAATTTCATGTCACAAGTTTCTCTCAAAAATGACTCCCATTTTGTGTTACTTTTTTTTATGCGCTCTTATTCCTCTAGATAACAGAGGAATAAGATAAAAAGGGTGATAAATCCTCACAATCAAATTACAGGCCAATCTCTTTCACCTAGTACTATCCAGTGTAATGGAGAGATTCATCAACATCCACATCTTATGCCACCTTGAAGGCACCCAAATAATATAAGACCAGCAGTATGGTCTTATATTATTTGGTCTTATATTATTTGGCTGCCAATGTCAACCAACAATTCTGACCAAGTTGTCCACCTCTGGATAAGTACCATGGAAAAATTTGCTCAATCCCAAATGGTAGCACTTGATATCTCTAAGCCTTTCAATGGGTCTGGCACAAGAATCTATGACCTAACCTCCCATCATTTGGTCTGTCCACAACTTCTGTAGCTAGGTTGCATAAGTCATGGAACAAGGAACCATCCACTATTGCAAATTTTGCCAATGATAGTATACTACATTCCTCACTTGACAAATCATGCACTACGCAAACTTCCACAGCTTACTGTCAGAGCAAAATCTCTGATATCCTTAATGCTGACATGGTTCTACCTTATTTCTCACAAAAAAAAAAAAAAAAAGAACCATGTTCTTACGGTCTCTTACCTTTGACAACACTGAAATCTCCAGGGAAGATGATATTTCTATCCTTTGGATTGTCCTGATGTCAAACCGCTCAATATAACACATTAATTTTGAATACCCACAAAAAATTGGGTTTCCTCAACTGATGAATGGGCAGATTACAAATCTGCCAATCATCAGTTGCTCACATATTTGCCTTGTACCACATTTAGTTTCTGCTGTATGCAGAGACATCTCAATTTATCTATGGTACTAATGTACTAAACATTGTTAATCAACCTTTCATGCATGGGCCTAACATTAAAAAAACAACAAAAAAAAACATAATTATGCTAATCACAATTACAGAAAAACTTTTTTTTCACATTGATAACCTGCAGAAGAAATATGCTGCTGTTGACAGCTACTGTGATTAAGAGGCAGAAAAGTTTTTATGAGGTGGTACAAAACATTAAAAAACAAATGATGAAAGATGATATTTTGATCATTATGGAAGAAAGTGGCAAACTGGATCCACAGGAAGAAAACTGTCTCTAGTAATTGTTAACTTAGGATAGGGGTTCCCAACCTGCAGTACACATACCCCTTAGAAGTATATGGTAAAATTTTTGGGGGTATGGTGTGAGAGCTCAAAAGTCGCTAGATCAAGCAACAAATCGCTAAGTTTGGCAGCAATGATACTGATTAATTTCTGAGAACTAAGTGATGCAGCATGACACCATAGTTCATGTCTATACACATTTGTAAATCCTCACCCCCCCCCCTACCTGAGAGCCAAACAACTGATCCCAGTCAAAACATCCATTCTAAGTGAGTGAATGTGCCTTCTTACTGCTCTATGTATTTATTGTGATTTATTTCATTTGCTGTGCTTAAAGTTATTTTCAGTCTTTAGTTTACTGTGAAATTAAATGAACATGTTTCTAAAGTGTTTATCAATATATGTAATTCATGAACACAAAATTTAATGCGTATATATATATATATATGTTTTATTTTACTCCCATTGTTATACTATAACTATAGTTTTACTTATCTATACAAGGAGTATACCAGTTACATACACATTTCCAAGGGAGTAGATGAAGCATTAAAGGTTGAGAACCACCGACTTAGGACATGGTGATATGAGTGGTGTAAAGTCACTAGTGGAGTGCCTCAGGGGTCTGTTTTAGGGCCATTACTATTTAACTTGTATATTAATGATATTGGCGAAGATTTGGATGGAGATATTCAGTTGTTTGCAGATGATGCAAAGTTGGGACGAACCATAAAGAGTAGTGAAGATGTTGTAGCCTTGCAAGAAGACTTGAATAAATTGAGTGATTGGGCAAGCAAATGGGGATGTGAGTTCAATGTTGCAAAATGTAAGGTTTTAAAATTTGGAAAACAAAGATGGTATGCAGAATTTATGCTTGGTGAGAATATATTGTTGGAAGTAGAGGAAATTAGAGATCTGGGGGGTGATAGTGGATAAGGATCTAAAATTTAGGGAACACATCGCCAAAACTGTGAAGACAACACAAAGACTTCTGGGAATGATGCGGAGGACACTGACGTGTAGAAGTAGGGAGATTCTTGTTCCATTGTATAAGGCTTTGATTAGGCCACACATGGACTATTGTGCCCAGATTTGGTCACCTGGTTTTCAGAAGGATGAAGAGATGTTGGAAAGGGTCCAAAGGCGACTGACTAAGGTAGTTTCTGACCTCTGGAATGTCGAGTATGAGGAAAGATTGAAAAGATGTAATTTGCAGTCTAGTGGAGAGAAGGAAGAGGGGAGATATGATAGAGACCTACAAGTTGGTAAGAGGTTGTTATAGGATCAATGGTGGAGAAGTTCTACAGAGAATAGTGAGAGATCAGGGGAGAACTAGAGGTCATCCCTGGAAACTGTATAAAGAGGGTGTGAGTAGGGGAGTGAGAGGCAGGTTTTTTTTGTGCAGAGTTGTGAGTGATTGGAATGCCTTGCCTGAGAGTGTGGTGTCTGCAAGGAGTTTGAATGTGTTTAAGACATGGTATGATGAGATGTGTGTGAGATAAAAGGACCTCCTAGATGAGTCTTTGACTCCATGAGGTCTTGTTTGATAATAATAATAATAATAAAAAGCAGCGCTTCCCAAACTGTGGGCTGCGGCCCCCCCTTGGGGACCGTAGGTTTTGTTGAGGGGGGCCGTGAAATAATGAAAACAAATTTAAAATGATTTAAGACTAAGTAATTTTTTTTATTTTAAAAGAAATGTATTTAACTTTTATTATTTATCATTTCTTTTTTGTTATTTTTTATATTTTAATATCAAGAAAAAGTCACAAAAGAGAAAAATGTTCCTGGTCAGGGGATTCCCTTATTCAGGTAATATTCACTAATTTCATGTTATCAGTCTGTGGCGATATTATTTGATCTATTCTACATTAAAAAATTTAACCCTGAGATGGATAAGTGGCTGATAAAAAATTAAAAAAAATCCTGCACACAATCAGAAGCAGAAACAGACTCAAATAAAAAAGGACAGTATTTCATATTTTACCAGAACAGCCCGCATCGTCTTCAGAACCAAACGGTAAGAGGCTAAAAATGTAATATATGCATGTGATTTTTGTAATATTCGCTGTGTATGTTTTGTATTGAATATAAATACAATAAACATTATAATAATATATCTCTATATTACAATTTTGTTTCGAGGGGGGGGGGGGGCGTGAAATATTTTAATTTTTGCAAAGGGGGCCCTGACATCCAGAAGTTTGGGAAGCATTGGTGTAAAGCTACTTGAGTTTTGCAGCAAAACGATCTGATAACAACAAACATCTTCTTTCAAAAACCAAAAAAACATACCTGGGAAAGCCTAGATGGTAAAATTAGAATCTAGATTAATTATATAATCATTAGGAAAAGATTTTGGAACAGTACTATACAAACAAAAACATACCCAGGTGCAGATACACATTCAGACCATATTCCAGTTGTTTTAAAATTAAAAAGCTAAACACCAAGATTAAGAATAAAGAACCTCAAGATTTCAATTACTTAAAAAATGACTTAGTTAAAATAAGTGGAATGGAATGATTTCCTTTTCATCCTAACAGATGGTAGTATACAACAAAAATTAAACACTGTTTTGAACATATTAGAAAGTTTCACTGAACATGAAATGGAAAAGGATAAACTGAAGATAGAAAAGAATGAAAAAATGTCAAGGAAAAGATGCTGCCTATGACAGTGTCCCCAAAAAGACTCAAATGAGAATGAAAACCACAGATGAATGAAATTACATAAAATCTGTTCATCAAAAAAAGACAAGTAAAAAATCAATCAAATATAAATCTAGTTTATTTTTTGCTTCAGGCCAAAAGAATAGTAACTATACATTATAAAAAATTATGGAGAAAACTACCATGTTAGAGCAAAACTTTAGTTGAATATAAATCAAAATGAACACTCGACTTTTCGACCTTCATATCAAGGTCATCATCTGGAGCATACATATATAAACAAAGAAACAAGCTGCTCTACAATCTACATGGTTTGCTAAAGTTACTGACCAACTGTTACAACAATTATTAGCCTGACTTTTATCCCCATAGAGCAAACATTTAATTAATATTATTATGTAATTGTTCTGCATTAATGTTCTTCTTGTAATAAAAAAAAATAGCAAAAAATAGTTATCAAGATGTCAGTAATAAGACCTTGCTGCAGTTTTTTATTAAGTTCATAATATGGAGTTAAACAAATATCCAATTGTCTCGTGAATTTTCCGGACCGCTCCATTGAGGGATCATTATCAGTAAAATAACTTCCTAACATTCTTCCCAATCCTTTTAATTTCTTTAAACTGAATTCTTTAACAGATTCATCACAATCAGAATATTTGGCAGAATTTTCCCTGCCTTTTGGTTAGATGTCATCTATTAATTATAATAGTTCCTCCTAATTTAAATCTATTTCCCCATCAATTAATTCACTAATTTCGTTTTCAACCATATGGCAAAAGCCCTTTACTATAAAAATAAAATTTTTACAGCATTGCATATTGTATGTAACTCACCAGGAAATAAAGTGCTCAGCTTGACATTAACACACTTATGATTTTAATGTGTTTTCCTGGCAGAAAACGAAGACAATTTTCAACAATAAACACTTTATACGGTAAACAATTGAATACATGCATGCTAAAGGGTATTCCCCCTAATATAAATTCGATACTTATAACTACAGGATGGAAGGGGTGGTGAAGAGCAATACATAGCCTCTCCCACTCAAATGTCAACCTCACCTTCCTGTGGTCCATCCTGTTCTAAAAGTACAAACGAGGCACTGGCAACCGAGTATGGGCAGTATAATCCTAACACGCTAACAGAGTAAATGCTGTTAGAGCTGCCTGTCCAGAGGTGTTAGGTAGCAGTCCTACCACTGGACTTACCCAGTGACAGGTTAGTAACCTGCCCTGGGGAAATTCAAAATACTTTCAAGTCTCATGCAAAGAAAAGCAGGATGGACTATCAGGGAAAAGACCACAATTCAGGAAGTGGCAAACGAAATTGAAGATTGCAACATAATGAAGATTGCAACATGGAATGTGAGAAGCATTGCACACAAAGTAGAAGAACTTGATAAACAACTAAACCAAGCTAACATAAATATATGTATAGTAACAGAAACAAAGAAAAAACAAAAAGGTACAAAAGAAACAAACAACTATATACAAATCTACAGTGGGGTAAAAGAAGAAGAAAGAGCAAAAGCAGGTATAATGATTATTATTATTATTATTATTCAGGCCTCCATGGAGTCAAAAGACTCATCGTGGGAGGTCCTTCCTAAGAAACACAAAGTCTATCATACCACTCCTTGAACTCATTGACCGCTCTCACCACTCCATCAGGCAATGCATTCCATGGTTCAACCACCCTCCATGCAAAGAAACCACTCCTCACCCTCTTATTAATGCTTTCAGATGCATCACAATTCTTTACCTGGGGTGCATGGGTACAAATTACATTTATTACTACTTTTATTTTTCTGGTTACCACCTTTATAGTCATTAATCTAATTTACAGTAACTAATGGGATAGCCTCGTGGAAACAGTCACTGGAGGTGGGGAACTGCATGGTGTAAAGCAGTCAAGTGAAGTGTGCAGGAATAATAATAGTCATTGAAATACTGACAATGCACTGATGTTCCTTTATACAAATGCCAGGAGTACCAGAGGAATAAAGGATATTAATTAGTAGCAATGATAGACTCAGCTGGTCCAAAGATTAGTGGGATCAGTGAAACATGGTTAGTAGAAGACGATATACCAAAAGGAATAAACGGATACAGCAGGACAGGAAGGGCAATGTGGTGGTAGAATATTACTTATAAGTGATGAGTTCTGTCTTCTAAGAATAGACTATTTGGAGTGAAATGACATAACTGGTTTTGAGAACATATATACTTTGAGTTGGAAGTGGGCAGGACAGAATATTTAGTGGGATTTGATATAAGGCAGGGAATACGGAGTATCAAAAGCAGGAAAAGTTCAGGAAGTTGAGTATGACAAGTGCATCATGAGTGATCATTTTAGAGATTTTAACTACAGCAGTAGTTAAAATTTGGAAGAGAAAAGAGCATATAATAGTAGTAGTAATAATGAAATGGAATTTCCGGAATTCATGAGAGTCAAATACCTTAGGAAACATATAGTAGAAGAAACATGAGCATCAAGAGTTTTGAATTTTGTCCTAGCACAGGACGATCTGACTAACT
The DNA here is from genome assembly GCF_054136105.1 of Typopeltis vanoorti. Lineage (NCBI taxonomy): Eukaryota > Metazoa > Arthropoda > Arachnida > Uropygi > Thelyphonidae > Typopeltis > Typopeltis vanoorti. The sequence continues at coordinate 7,711,590 of NC_143552.1, read as the reverse complement.
GAAATATCATCCATGTCCCTGACTGAAGATAATGACCATATAGTCTTGACTTGGGGGGATGAAGAGACATGCAGAGATATCAAGGAGAAACGAATTTATGTGAAATTCTAAGGAAAGTTTCTGTAAGTTGCTTTTCAATGAGAGTCTGGCTATGGGAAAGGTGGCCAAGGAGTGGAAGAAGAGTAAGATGGTGCCAATGCATAAGCATGGTGGTAGAGTAGAAGTGTCAAACTATAGACAGTTGTATCTCTTCTGTAGTTGTTAAGATTTTAGAGAAATTAGTGAGAGATCATATATGCACTGAGAAGACAAGGGTAATGTTATCTGTGTGTGTGTCAGCATGAATATGTTAAGGGACACTCTTGTTTCAGTAACGTGATTGCTTCTTATGATTATTATTATCATTATTATTACGTGACAACTCCAAGGAGTCCAAGGACTTATCATAGGGCATTCTACTCTACAATGCTCCATCATCATCTATGCTCAACGATATTTACCACCCACCACCACTAATATTTTTTTTTGTCTGTAAATTGTGTGTGTTCTCAAGATAGATTTGCCTGTATGCAGGATTAAAACCTGAGTTTCCAGGACAAGAGCAGTTGATAAGGGAATGCTATAATCTATGCTATCAAAGAATCAAATGTTTACATTCACTCCCTAGATCCCTTATCTTATCTACTGCCTGGGAAAAATTCTTACCAACTGTATACTGTGCATCATAGTTTTTCTTGCCAAATAGTAGAATCTCATACTTTGCAACATTGATAGCTCCATTCACTTGCCCACTTATGGTCTTTTCAAATTCTTCTGTAAAGTTACAACAACTGTATTCCACATGATTCTTCCCAACTTTGCAAATAACTTCATATCCTCATTTATACTTTTCCACTACTGATAACATACAAGTTATTATTATTATTATTATTATTGAAAGGATAACTACATGAAATCTGAAAACTCATTAAGGGAGACCCAAACTATTCATGCAATATTATCATACCTCTCATTGAGCTCACTATGGACAAAGTGCTCACAACTGACTCAGGCATCTTGCTCCATCCACTTATCAAGTTAAACAGCAATAAACCCAAAGCACGCACACATCTCTGAAGCACACAGCTAGTGACTTTCCTCTTTCAGGAGGCCCCTCCATAACCTACTTGCTAATGCTTATTAGAAGCCAATCTCCTATCCAATGCAGTAATAATCTTTTTGATTGTTGATATTTGATCCTTTTTTTTTACCAAATATCAGACATTTTCTTTGGATTCCATTGGATCACTATTTTTTACACAAATATATGTATACAATCGTCAACCAGTCCTGCCAGCCTGGGCCCGTCTGGCCTCTTCAGGATTATGGTACATAAATCCCTAAAGAACGATATTGTATATTACAACTATTTGAATGAAGACTAATAGAAATTAGACTCAAGACATTAAGAGGCCACATAACAATAATTGGGAAAAAAGGGAAAAGAAGAAGACAGAAGAAGGAAAAGAAGAAGACAGTAATATATTTTATAAAGAATTACAGAATGCCATAGATAAAACAAACAAAACTGACTGTTTACTACTAACAGAAGATTTAAATGCCAGAATAGGAAACAAAAAATAACAAACCAAACATAGGTTAAATTTCGGGAAGATAGATGTAATCAAAATGGTCGAAGATTGCATGATTTTGTAATTTATAATAATATGAGAATAATGAATTCAATGTTTAAACATAAGGAAATACATAAATATACTTGGTTAGCCATAGGATGCAATTCAGTAATTAACTATGTTATCACAAATTTTAAATTAAGGGAGTTAATTTTAAGCATAAGAGCATATCAAGGCTTTGAATTAAACTCTGATCATTATATGGTATCAGCAAAAATTCGTTTTAAACCAAAGTGGCTAAAAAAACATAGAATTGAAAATTCTTACCAGCCAAGCTACAAAATTTCTTCCTTACAGGTTCCTCAAGTTAGACTACAATATCAAAAATGCACAAACTTAAAAACAGAAACCACACATGAATCAAGTGACACAGAAAATGAATGGGAAAATTTGAAACAATTTCTCACAAAAGCAGCAACAGAAACCTTAGGAATAAAGCACAAATGAATTAGAAAAAGAGGACTATGAGACTGGAACAAAGAAATAGAAAATATAATAAAAACCAAAAAGGACAGTTACCAGAAATGGCTAAATTCCAAAACAATAGAAGCAGAAATAGAGTATAAAAGAAATAGTGCAATTGCAAAACGAGAAGTAAGGAAAAAACATAGAGAAAGATGGAACAATTTCGTAACAGAACTAGAAAAGGATTTATTTAAGCCTCAACCAAAAACCTATAAAGTAATAAAATACATGAATAAAGAAATAAAAGAAAAGATAAAAATACAAACAATAGATCTAGAAATATGGGTGACCTATTTCCAAAATCTCTGGACAGATGAGAACAATGAAATAAAATTTTATAACACAAAGAATGACCTAATAGAAAATATCACAATGTTAGAACTGAAAAATATAATAAAGAAGACGAAAAATAGGAAAACACCAGGAGAAGACAATATAAATATAGAACTATACAAAAATGCAGGTGAAAAATTTAAAGAAAGACTTCTGAAATTTTTTAATATGGTTTGGATGTCCGGAAAGACTCCTAACTCTTGGAAAAAAGCACTGGTTATCCCAATCTATAAAAAAGGAAATAAAGACAAATGCCATAACTATAGAGGAATTAATCTGCTGAATACAGGATATAAAATATATGCAGGAATATTAAAAGAGAAACTAAGCAGCATTATAGAGGACAAACTACCAGTAGAACAAAATAGTTTTTGAAAAGTCCTATCCTGCATAGATCCAATTTTTGATATTAATAATTAAAATTATTATTATTATTATTATTATTATTATTATTATTATTAAAACAAGACCTCATGGAGTCAAAGACTCATCTAGGAGGTCCTTTTATCTTACACACACATCTCATCATACCGTGTCTTAAACACATTCAAACTACTTGCAGACACCACGCTCTCAGGCAGGGCATTCAAATCACTCACAACTCTGCACGAAAAAAACCTGCCTCTCACTCCCTTACTCACACCCTCCTTATACAGTTTCCAGGGATGACCTCTGGTTCTCCCCTGATCTCCCACTATTCTCTGTAGAACTTCTCCACCATTGATCCTATAACAACCCCTTACCAACTTGTAGGTCTCTATCATATCTCCCCTCTTCCTTCTCTCCACGAGACTCTGCAAATTACATCTTTTCAATCTTTCCTCATACTCAACATTCCAGAGGTCAGAAACTACCTTAGTCATTCGCCTTTGGACCCTTTCCAACATCTCTTCATCCTTCTGAAAACCCGGTGACCAAATCTGGGCACAATAGTCCAAGTGTGGCCTAATCAAAGCCTTATACATTGGAACAAGTATCTCCCTACTTCTACATGTCAGTATCCTGCGCATCATCCCCAGAAGTCTTTGTGTTGTCTTCACAATTTTGGCGATGTGTCCCCTAAATTTTAGATCCTTATCCACTATCACCCCCAGATCTCTTATTTCCTCTACTTCCAACAATATATTCTCACCAAGCATAAATTCTGCATCCCATCTTTGTTTTCCAAATTTTAAAACCTTACATTTTGCAACATTGAACTCACATCCCCATTTGCTTGCCCAATCACTCAATTTATTCAAGTCTTCTTGCAAGGCCACAACATCTTCACTACTCTTTATGGTTCGTCCCAACTTTGCATCATCTGCAAACAACTGAATATCTCCATCCAAATCTTCACCAATATCATTAATATATAAGTTAAATAGTAATGGCCCTAAAACAGACCCCTGAGGCACTCCACTAGTGACTTTCCTTTTCCTGGATATTGCACCCCCATACACAACTTGTTGATACCTATCAGATAGCCAGTCTCCAATCCAATGCACTAATCTAATATCCACCCCCATCTGCTCTAGTTTGACTGTCAACTTATCATGAGGTACTCTATCAAAAGCTTTTGCGAAATCCAAGTATATTACTGTGTATCCTTCTCCTCTGTCCAAGGAAGCAGTCACTTTATTGTAATAAGTAAGTAGATTACTAAAACATGACCTCCCTTTAGCAAATCCATGCTGTCCATCAAAAATTATACCATTGTTGTCAACCCAACTCTGGATCCTAGTTCTCACAAGCTTCTCCAACAACTTAACCACAACACCTGACACACAGATAGGCCTATAGTTTGATGCTTGAGTTCGATCACCTCCTTTATGAAGTGGCACAATCTTGCCCTCCTTCCACTCTTTAGGAACTTGACCAAGTGCAAGACTCGTATTAAAAAAATATGTCAAGGCAGGTGTCAACTCTCTAGCACACTCCTTCAGAATACGTGGTGATATATTATCAAGTCCCACAGCCTTATTTACATCTAGTTTACTCAACTCCCCAAACACCTCTTGCTCACTTACAGTCAGTCTCTCCTCCCCATCATCAACTGCTCTTAATCTCTCCATGAAGTCACATTCACAAGATTGAAAGATCTTTATGAATTGCTCATTAAGTATCTCCACAACACATTCTGCAACAGCTGTCTTTATACCATTTCCTCCAATCAATGTCATCCTTCCATAATCATTCTTTCTTTTGCTGGCTACATATCGAAAAAACTCCCTAGGATTCTTTTTGGCTTCATTAGCTAACTGCTGTTCATACCTCTCTTTAGCTACTCTCACCAACCAAGTCACCCTCCTTGCCTGGTCTTTGTAGCCCTCATGAAATTGGTTACTTCCACTTCTCTTATGCTGTCTCCACAATGCCTTTTTTTTCTGTATTGCATGCTTAATCTCTTTATTCATCCATCTCACACCTACCTTATTTAACCTTCTCACCCATGCTATACATTTAGACATTGCATCTACTAAATAGTTTTTGAAAATCCCCCAAGCTGCATTGATCTCTTTTCCAGCTAACTCCTCATTCCATGCTACATCTGCAAGCTGTCTCCTGAGCTCTTCAAAATCACCCCCCTTGTAGTTCCACATATACCCTTTTTTCACAGGGGTCCTTGCACTGCTGGCAACCACCCAGGTAATCACCTCATGGTCACTTTCACCAATTGGTGGATGATTTGACACCTCATTTATAATTACATCCTCCGATGAGATGACCAAATCCAAGACCCTTAATCCTCGTGTGTCCTCTGTTACATACTGTCTGAGGTAGTTATCCCTCAAAAACTCAAGAAACTCATTTTCTTTACTTCCAGTCGCTATCTCTTCATTCCAGTCTATATTGCCATAATTAAAATCACCCATAATGATCACCCTTTTCTTATTTGCTTGGCTTATTTGACTATACATTTCACTATCACCACCATCCACATTACCAGGTCTATAACAACATCCCACCAAGTATTTGATTCTATTCACCTCTATCTCACACCATACTGCCTCAAAACCACTGGCCCTATTTCCCTCTTGCATCTCTACCTTGTATGGACATAACTCTTTCTCTATCATCAATAGCACTCCCCCTCCCTTTTTATCCCTTCTATCCTCACGAAACACATCATACCTTTCCATCTCTATTCCTGTCAGGATGTCGTCCTCATCTAACCATGTCTCACTTATTCCGACAATCTCTGGGTGCACAGACGCAATTAGTGCAACCATTTCATCCGCCTTGTTTCTTATGCTTCTAGCATTGGTATACAAACACAACAACTCATTTCTGGATCTACAGCTAGTTCCACTGATACCATTCACTCGATGTGCTCTCTCCATGCTGAACTGGGGCCATTTCTCTTTCTGCTTCTTCATTTTAGAACCCTTTGCAACAACATCTGTTTCCTCTTGATCCCTGGTCATCCCATTACTTTCCTGCCTACACATGCTCTCACCTCCTCTTGGAGCATCCACCTTTCTCACGCTGTGTATCCCTGTCCACCCTGGGCCTCCCCGTTTCCCTGCTCCTCTTGCACACCCATTCTCTCATTTTCTATACTCATACCACTCACCTCTCCATTGTTTTCCACTTCTTCAATCTCTCCTGTCTTACTCTCCTGCTCTTCCACATCACTCCCCTCTCGATCTGATTCATTTTCTCTATTCACTTCTCTACCTTCCAGCAGCAGTCTCTCCAAGCGACTCACACCATAACCACTCAAATGCAGTCCATCGCTCCCATACAGCTCACTTCGTCCCTCAAACTCATTCCACACATTAACATACTGTACTCCCGTCTCCTCACACATTTCAGCCAGAATACCATTCATAATCCTCTCTCCGCCTCATTTCACCACAATCATACCTAGGTAACACACTGACCACCCTTCCTGTCACACTATTCTCTTTTATCTTTCCAAGCAGTCTCTTGACATTCATTTTGACATGCTCTTTGTTCTCTCTCAAATCATTTGTACCAATTAATACAATTAACTCTTTTGCTCGCTCCCGCCTCATATCCAATGCCTCAATCACTCTACTTATTTTACCGCCTGGAAAACATACCTTGTGCATTTTATCCTCTAGCACACCTTTAATAATGGAGTCGCCATACAGCGCCACTCGCTCATCTTTCGTTAACTCTTTCATGCCATCATGATTTATTGTAATAGTTTTGACCTAATTAGAATTAATTAAAATTATTAATAGAAAAGAGAAGAGAATTTCAAAAAGAAACACATGTGGCCTTTATTGATTATGAAAAAGCCTTTGACAAAATTAGTAGACAAAAATTATTTAAAATATTAACCAATTTAAACATACCAAACCAACTTTTACAATCCATTCAAGAAATATATACAGGAAATAAAATAGCAGTTAAATCAGAACACATCTCAGAATGGAAAGATATATCAAGAGGAGTACAACAAGGATGTACCCTCTCACCTCTGCTTTTCAATATATATATATATAAATAAAATTATAACAATCTGGAAACAGTATAACCCATTTGGTATACAAATGACCCCGCAAATGAAGATAGATTATTATTATTCAGGCCTCCACGGAGTCAAAAGACTTATCGTGGAAGGTCCTTTCTAAAAAAACACAAGTCTATCAAGACTCATTGAGGGAGGTCCCTCATAGGAAACACAACGTCTATCATACCACTCCTTAAATGCATTGACCGTTCTCGCTCTCACCACTCCATCAGGCAATGCATTCCATGGGTCAACCACCCTCCATGCAAAGAAACCACTCCTCACCCTCTTTCTCACAGTTTCCTTTCGTAACTTCAAGGGATGCCCCTTGTCATGACTCCTTCCCCGCTGTTCAACCAAGTGAAAGAACTCCCCAGTGTCAACCCTGTAACCACCTCTCAACAGTTTAAAAGTCTCAATCATATCACCCCTCCTTCTTCTATCCACCAAACTCTGCAGTCCACACTCCCTCAGCCGATCCTCATAACTAATATTGTACAGCCCTGACACCATCTTTGTCATCCGCTTTTGCACCCTTTCCACAGTTAATTTATTCCCTTCAAATCCTGGGGACCAGATCTGAGCACAATAGTCTAAGTATGGTCTGATCAGAGTCTTATATAATGGAATGATAACCATTTTATCTCTGCAGGTCAGTGTCCTTCTCATTATTGTAGCAATCCTCTGCGTTACCTTCACTACCTTTGCAATATGTCCCCTAAATTTCAGGTTTCTAACAATCATCAACCCCAGATCTCTTGTCTCCCCTACTTCCTCTAGTATAGCTCCTCCAATAGAGTATGCAGCATCCCATTGATGTGTCCCAAACCTCAAGACCTTACATTTTGCTACATTAAACCGATACACCCATTCATTTGCCCATCTATCTAGCTTATTCAAATCCTCTTGCAGGGCTACCACATCTGCACTATTACTAATAACCCTTCCCAGTACACTACTATTTGCACATGATCAAATAGTATTAGCTACATCAGAAGATGATTTACAAAGATCATTAAAATCATTAAATGATATCTCAAAACAATATAATATGAAAATATCTAAAGAAAAAACAAAAATAATGGCATTCAAAGGAGAAAACCCAACAAGAAGTAAAATAGTGATAGATAATAAAATACTAGAACAAGTAAACACTCTTTCAGATACTTGGGATGTGATGTATCATACGAAGAAGAAAAAGACACAGACACTAAAATATCAAACTTTATCAAAGTAAATGGCATAATAAATAATATATTTAACCCATCCCTAGTACAAAAACATACTAGAATCAGAGTATACAATGTCTTGTCTAAACCAACTGTACTATACGGAAGCAAAACATGGACCATAAAAAGGAAAGAAGAAACATGAATTCAAACAGCACAAATGAAGTTCCTCAGAAAAACAGCTGGATATAGCAAGTGGGACCACAGAACAAATGAAGAAATCTTACAATCCCTGAAAATAAAACCAATTAATTACTACATAAGACAGTATAAACAAAAATGGCCAGAACATTTAAATTGAATGGACAAGAGCAGGTTACCAAAAATATTATACAGATACTTTTTTTAGATTAATTTTTTATCTATGTGGCCAGCAGGCGGAGAAACGATTATGAATGAATGACATTGCGGGATAAAAATGGGAATAGAGTGACTGACACAGAGGACATAGTGGAGTTGTTCAATGAGCACTTTATTGGAGGATTTCATCCTGGAGGAGGTTTTAATACTAAAGGGATAGGACAGGATCAGGGTTTACTGGTGCAAGAGGAGAGTGTGTTCAAAATACTGAGTACTCTGGATACTAATAAAGCTGTTGGACTGGATGGTATTTTGCCACGGGTTTTGAGAGAATGTGCTAAAGAACTGACAGCTCCGTTAACCTGGCTTTTCAATAAAAGTCTAAAAGAAGGAAAGGTACCCAGGGAATGGAAGGAAGGAAGGTAAGATAGTGCTGCTGCATAAGGGTGGTAGCAGACTGTAAGTGTCTAATTATAAGTGTCTAATTATCCTGTTTGTGTGTCATCAGTAGTTGTTAAAGTCTTGGAGAAATTAGTGAGGGACTATATACACCAGTGTTGGGTAGATGAGGATAATGTTATCTGTGAGAATCAACATGGATTTGTTAAGGGACACTCTTGCTTTAGTAATATGATTATCTTTTATAATAAAGTGACAAGAGCAGTTGATGAGGTAAAGGCGTATACTGCCATTTTTTGGATTTTGCAAAGGCAAAATCCAAAAAAATGGCAAAGGCGTTTGACAGGGTGCCACATGATAAGCTGATATTTAAGTTGCAGCACATGGGTTTAAATGTCGGGTTAGTCAAATGGATTCAGGATTGGCTGACTGATAGGTATCAGAGAGGTGTGTATGATGGGGCAATTTATATCAATGATATTGTCAATGGATTGCAAGGGGACATTCAGTTGTTTGCAGATAATGCAAAGTTGGGAAGGGTTATCAGTAATAGTGCAGATGTGGCAGCCCTGAAAGATGATTTGAATAAACTAGACAGATGGGCAAATAAATCGGGTTATCGGTTCAATGCAGCAAAATGTAAAGTCTTGAGGTTTGGGATCCATCGATGGGAGGATGCGTACTCGATTGGAGGAACTGTACTGGAGGAGGTATGGGAGACAAGAGATCTGGGGATGATGATTGATAGAAAACTGAAATTCAGGCAGCATATTGCAAAGGTGGTGAGGGTAACTCAGAGGATTGCTGCAATACTGAGAAGGACGCTGATCTGCAGAGATAAAAGAGTTATCATTCTGTTGTATAAGGCCCTGATCAGACCACACTTAGACTATTGTTCTCAGATTTGGTCCCCAAGATTTGAAGGGGATTAATTGACTGTAGAAAGGGTAAAGAGGCAGATAACAAAGATGGTTTCAGGACTGTACAAATGAGTTATGAGGATCGACTGAGGGAATGTGGACTGCAGAGTTTGGTGGATAAAAGAAGGAGAGGTGATATGATCGAGACTATAAAACTGTTGAGAGGCAGTTACGGGATAGACATTGGAGAGTTCTTTCACTTGATAGAACGGCAGGAAGTAGCGATGACAAGGGGCCATCCCTGGAAGTTATGAAAGGAGGCTGTGCGCAAGAAGGTGAGGAGTGGCTTCTTTGTGTGGAGACTGGTTGAACCTTGGAACGCATTGCCTGAGAGAGTGGTTGGAGTGGGGACGGTTAGTGGGTTCAAGGAGTGGTATGATAGACTTTGTAGTTCCTAAAAACGACCTACTACGAAGAGTCTTTTGACTCCATGGAGGCCTGGATAATAATATAGTGGATAATAATAATTATTTATAGTGTATGATGTTTAAGGGACAGAGTTACAGAGGGGCTATGCTGTCAAATACTCAATGTGGAGGGAGTAGTGAGGTCGGTATTCACACTATGGAAATCCCGAGAAACTTTTACACGATTTTTTTGGGAGGAGCTTTGGAGAGATCACAAGTGTAGAAAAGAGTTACTGACACAAATAAGAGTCAGAAAGCAAAGGCTGCGAGTTTGTTTGTTTTTTTGTATGACAGTGACGACTTGAAAAGAAGGGCCATGACTGAAAATGAGTCAATGTCACCATTACAAATGAGAAATGATAAGGAGTTTGGTACAATCTTATGAAACCAATATAAAGTTTCGTCGTAATGTATTTTCATCTGTAAACTGTGTCTTCTCTTGGCTGGTTTGCCTGGTTGATGGATGGAAAACCAAGTTTCCAAGAGGAAGAACTCTGCAGGGCCCACCCGAGACCAATTACTTCACCTTTATCCATAACAAGAGCTTAATGGTGCATCTAACACTAAGAGGTAAAAAAAAAGTTTATTAAACTCATTAATATTTTGCTGGTTTTCTAACCAGCATCATCACGGCACAATAAAACTGGGAAAGCTGCACAGCACTAAACCAAGTAATTGCAGAAACAATTTAAATTGTAACTGACACCTAATGTCCTTATGTGGCATCCTCAATGGGTCAGATAACTACCAAGTTACATAATTAGTGCACTGTAAATTAAAGATACCAAGAAATTATACACTTGGTTTAATTCTTTATCCAAGTGTAAGTAAACAAAGTTTGCACCTGAAGTATTTTCAGGACTGGGGCAACTCGTAGTAAAGATGTTATGACTTTACATCACTTGCCTTCTTCCCCCATAATGGAAAGCACATCTCCTGAATTATGGGGTACTAAGGCAAGTGATGTAAAGTCATACCATCTTTACCCCAGTCCTGAAAATATTTCAGGTGCAAACTTTGTTTGCTTACACTTGGATAAAGGATTAAACCAAGCGTATAATTTCTTGGTATCTTTAATTTATAGTATAACCAAGTGGAAAAAACTTCCAACAGTTAGTGCACTGCTTGTACATCAAATCTCCATGGATCATGAGAATCCTTTATTGTTACATGGTGATCAGCATTCATTTCTATAAAATTATGGAGAAAACTGTGATAAGAATAATTACTTTAATTTAGCATAAAAACTGGTGCACATATAGTAGGAAGCAGTATTTCAACGTAGCAGTTGAATACAGATGGTATGGCAACACGATGTGAACTCAGTGACTTCAAGAAAGAGAGAGAGAGAGAGAGAGAGAGAGAGAGAGAGGTGTCATTGTGGACTGTCACATTGGTGCCATGTCCATCTGTGCCACTGCCACTAAACTGGAGCATCCAAAAACCAACAGTTGGCGATGTAATCGAGAAATGGAGACATTCTGGCATTACTAGTGCATGAAAACACTAAGGTCGGCCACCAGAAATGACTGACAGGAACAGGAGGATATTAAAATGGGTGGCACAAAAAAACAGGCTACAATCGACACAGACCATCCATGATGAGTTCCAGAGTGCCAGTAACACCAAGGTGAGCACTAATACTGTACAATTTTAATACACTTCCAATATCTCGGCAACGTCATGTTGCCATTTTCACAGTAACTAAAAAACAAGACACGTGCACGCAAGCACAACACACAGTAAATGAGGATGAAACAGGAACCTATTCTTTCTCCTAAAAGTCCTGATGGTGCCCCCTAGCGGGCAATGTTCTTATTCTTGGCCGATTGGGCTTAAGATCTTCTGATGTAGGTTTCCCAAATTTGGGGCAGTCTCATGCAACCAAATTTGTTGAGGTTTGGATTGTTTCTTAGGGCTGAGGCTGATTCCATGAATAGCCTTTCGTATTTGAATTTACTGCAGTGTATTATCATGACTTTCTTTACCTCAAGGGCTCACTTTAGTGAGTACGGGCATGGCAAACCCGAGGTACCAGATGCTGGACCATGCCTTACTTCATGTAATATACATCTGTTATATTATTCTGTAGACTGGTCCCTCCCCCTTCTTTCTTTGCTTCTTTCTCCTGATGCTATGAGAGCATTCAAGGGCTAGAGGTGAATCTTTCCTATCTTGCTAAGTCATTTCGTCTTATGCAACCACAGAAGGAAACAAGCTAGCCTCAATAGGTGTCGGTCCCAAGCCTGGATAAATGGCGAGGGTTGATGTCAGGAAGGGCATCCGGTCGTAAAACTTCACTGCCAGCTCTAGCTATGATATGAGTCAAAGATAAAATGATATAAGGGCTAGGGCATACCCCTTTAGCATGCGCAGCCACATCGCTCTACAGCTGCAAGAAGTGGACGAGGGCTACCGTATCAAGGGCGGGCACAGTTAAAGAAGCGAGCCCAGCAGGTGGAGAGGATGTTGCGAGTGGGAACACTGAATGTTGGAAGCATGACTGGAAGGGGAAGAGAGGTGGCAGACATGATGAGGAAGAGGAAGTTGGACATTTTATGTGTGCAGGAGACAAGGTGGAAGGGCGAAAAGGGCAAAGGAACTTGGAGATGGATATAAATTGTTCTACTCTAGAGTGAATAACGAGGGAAGAAATGGTGCAGGAATTGTGGTGTGTGGCAGAATGAAGGGCGAAATACTGGAAGTGGGTAGAAGGAATGATAGGATCATGCGAATGAAATTGGGTCTTGGAGAAGAGCTGGTGGTTGTATTATGTGTATATGCCCTGCAAGTTGGCTGTACAGCAGAGGAGAAAGATGAGTTCTGGAATGTGTTAGATGAAGAAATGAGAGAAACTGGAAGAAAACGAGATGGTGATTGTCGGAGGAGACTTGAACGGACACATAGGGAGACAGAATAGAGACTGTGAAAGGGTGCATGGTGGCCACAGAGTGGGGATGATGAACCAGGAAGGAGAGAGGGTTGTGGACCTTGCAGTAGCGTTTGATCTGGAAATTGTGAACTCGTTTTTCTACAAGAGGGAAGAACGTGTGATAACATTTAGGAGTGGTAACAACAGTTCACAAATTGACTACATTTTGACTAGAAGAAAGCATCTTAAGATTGTGACAAATTGTAAAGTAATTCCAACAGATCAAGTGGCACAGCAACACCGACTGCTGCACACAGACTTTAAAACAAGATCGAAGATAAGAACCTCTGGAAGTCATTGGATGAAGACAATTAAGTGGTTTCGCTTAAAAGAAGAGAGTGTGAGGATTCATTTTAGGGAGAGGGTTTAAGAGAAGATTTCAGATGGACAGGAAAGTGTACCAGATTGGTGGAAACATAATTCAAAAGTAATCCTGAGCTGTGCAATCGAGGTGCTTGGTGAGACATCTGGAAAGATTAGAGAGCAGAAGGAGGGTTGGTGGTGGAATAATAATGTACCAGTGGCAGTGACAGCTAAGAGAAAGGCAAAACAGAAGTGGGATGAGTCAAGAGTGGAAGAGGACAGAGAGGTGTACAGAGAGAGAAAGCAAGAAGCCAAGAGAGTTGTGGCACAGGCGAAGGCCATGGCATATCAAGATCTGTATGATCAATTAGAAACAAAGGAAGGACAGAGAAAAATTTACCAACTAGCGAAATGTAGAAATAAAGCAGCAAAGGACATCTTACATGTGAGGCAGATCAAAGACGCTGAAGGAAGAGTATTATGCAGAATATACTTTGATGGACTTTTGAATGAGAAAAATGCAAGGACTCACAGAGAAGATGGACAGCCTTCTGAGGGGATGGTGCAGAACATCAGTAGAGTGGAAGTGATGGAGGCCATGAAAAGGATGAGGAATGGAAAATCGGTGGGCCCCGACAGGATTCCAGTGGAGGCATGGAAGGCACTGGGGGAAGAGGGAATTGACCTGCTGTGGGACCTGTTCATGAAAGTTTGCCAACAGGAAAATATACCCGAGGAATGGAGGGAGAGTACTCTTGTCCCCATCTACAAGGGTAAAGGGGATGCATAAGACTGTAAAAATTACACAGGAATAAAGTTGATGTCCCATACAATGAAAATCCTAGAAAGAGTTCTTGATGGAAGATTGAGGAAGGAGGTGGAGATTGCAAAGGAACAATCTACCAGGCTTCATGCCTGGTAGATCAACAACAGATGCTATCTTTGGGTTACGGCAGATGATGGAAAAGTTTCGAGAGAAACAACAGGAGCTACATCTGGCATTTATTGATCTGGAGAAAGCATACGATAGAGTGCCAAGGCAAGAAGTCTGGAGGTGTCTGAGGGAGAAGAAGGTTCCGGAGAAATATGTCAGGTTGGTGCGGGAGATGTACAGAAATGTGAAGACAAGTGTTCAGACCTGTCTGGGACAGACAAAAATTTTCAAGTAACAGTTGGCTTGCATCAAGGTTCAGCATTAAGTCCATTTCTGTGTAATATTGTGATGGAGGTGGTGACGGAGGTGAGAGAAGATGCGCCTTGGACAATGTTGTATGCAGATGACATCTTGCTGTGTACAGATTCAAAAGAAGAAGCGGGAACTAAACTGGAAAGATGGAGAAAAGTACTGGAATAGAGAGGTATGAGACTGAGCAGAAGTAAGACAGAGTATATGTGTTGCACAGTGGGCGGCGGCCAGGAGACAGATCTGGAGCTGGAAAGAAATGTCATCAGGAAGGTGAGGGACTTTAGATAGGTTCAACAGTGGAAGAAGATGGAGGAGCTGAGAAGGAAGTGGGATTCAGGATACAAGCGGGTTGGAGGAACTGGAGGGAGATGGCTGGCGTGTTATGCGATAAGAGGGTGCCGATCAATCTGAAAGGCAAAATCTATAGGACAGTAGTGAGGCCAGCTATGACGTATGCAAAACTGTGGCCCTGAGGAAAAATAACATCAGCAGGATGATAGTAGCAGAGATGAGAATGCTTAGGTGGATGTGCGTTGTGACCAGAGGATCGTCTGAGAAATGACTATGTGAGGGGAACAGTGAAAGTTACGAACTTAGGAGTGAAGATACAGGAGGCAAGGTTGAGATGGTTTGGTCATGTGATGAGGAGGGAGGACGAATATGTGGGAAGAAGGGTCATGCAGATGGATGTGCAAGGAAGGAGGAAGCGTGGGCGGCCAAACAAGAGATGGAGGGAGCTAGTAGAAGAGGACTTGAGGATGAAGAACTTGGATGTGGTGACAGCCCAAGACAGGAGGATGTGGAGGAGACTCATCATCAACAGTGACCCCACTTAAGTAGGAGAAGCTGCAGAAGAAGAAGAAGATTATCGTGGCTTTCTTCCACCATATTCTATGGCGGGTATCCAGTGCATGGTCTGCAAGACCAGAGTGTCTGTATTGGTGAAAACAGATGTAGTCGTGTTCTGAAATTCTGATATTAGCTGTCCTGCCTGTTTGGCCAAAGTAGGGCAGCTTACAGCTGCAAGGGACCTAGTATACACCAGTTAGGTCTTGAGGAGGGGGGGGGGAAGAGTTTGGTCTTTAGTGGAGCAGATAAGGGATGCCAATTTTTTTATATGGTCTGTAACAAGAAGTCATGTTTTTTTAGGATTTTCGTAATTTTTTCCGAGGTGCCTCGGATATAGGGAATGGTGATGGATTTAGAGTAATCCTTGTTGTGAAGGGGGGGGGGTATTGGTTTTCAATATTTTTTGGATTTTTTTGGGGGGGGCGGGGGTAGCAATTGGCTGAGAAAGTGTTGAGAATGTGGTTTAGTTCTGTGGTTAGGGCATTGTCATTTGAACAGATAAGTTTAGCCCTGTTGTGTAGTGTCTTAATGACTCCATATTGTTGTGAGGGGTGGGGGGTGAATTATTGGTGTATGTATCTGCCTGTATGGGTGGGTTTTCTATAAACTGAGAAAACCAAGGTTCCATCAGGCTGGCGGGTGACTAGCGTGTCTAAGAAAGGAAGGCAGTTGTTTTTTTCCTCTTTCAGGATGAATTTGATTCTGGGGTGTTGGTTGTTTAAGTGTGTTAGGAAGGAAAGGAGTGCATCAAAGCCATGTGGCCAAATAGTGAACACATCATTAACATAGCGAAGCCATATGATTGGTTTTTGTGGGGCAGAGTTTAAGGCTTTCTCTTCAAAAGTCTCCATATAAAAGTTGGCCAAGGGTGTGGAGAACCCATGGCTGTCCCCTCTATTTGTTTGTAGAATTTTCCTTGCCAAACAAAATAGCACGAGTTCATTGTGAACTAAAATAGGGCTGTGATATCGGGAGAAACTTAGCTTGGATTAGCTCTAAGGATTCTTTGGGTCAGGCACATTACGTCAGTGTGTTCGAGTGTAAGGTTTTCTGTGCTGGCTTTGAAGTGGGCTGAGTTTTTTTTATGTGTGAAGGTGTGTTGCCAGTATAGTGTGTGAGAGCTTTGGCCAAATGTTTAGCTAGTTTGTATGTGGGGGGAATCAATGCCATCCACCATGGGATGTAATGGTACATTTTCTTTATGTATTTTTGGGAGTCCATATATATAAGGGGGGGGGGGGGGTTATGGAGTTAAACGGTTTTAATTTTTTAGTGACTTCTACAGGCCAAGAAGTGACCTTGTTAAGGAGCCTGTGGAGTTTTCTAATTTGTGAATTGGTGGGATTGTACTCGATAGGGAGGTAAGTAGCCCAATCTAACAATAGAGCATTCAGCTTACCTGTGTAATCCGTTTGGTTAAGCAATACTGTGGTGTTCCCTTTATCCGCTTTGGTGAATATTATTTCCTTGTTTTTCTTTAATTCTTGCAGAGATTTAATTTCCTTATTGGGCATGTTGGTTTTTGGTGGGTTTGCTTTGGTCAGAACACAAGTCACATCCAGTCTAATATCGTTGGTGACGTGGTTTGGAAGGTGTCGTATTCCGCATTCAATTTGTATCATAATGTCTTCAGCAGGTATTCTTCAGGGTGCAATGGCGAAGTTGTGGCCATGTGAGAGAGCATCGAGCGCTTCAGGTTTCAAACTAGCTGATGAAAGGTTGACTACAATGTCGGTAGGAAGTTGTGGTTTGGAGTTCGAGTTCTTTTTTAAATTCTCAAATTTTTTGATGGGTCATTCTCGTACTTTTTAAAATTCTTTATCTGCAGCAGTGCATGAGATGTCGTATAAAATAGACCAAATCTCATGGTTTAAGGTGCTGGAAAACTCATCTTCGAGCGCTTGGATATCTAAGTTAGCGTCAGACAGGGAACGGCGATTTGTTCCCTGAGCAAAGCTTGGCTGGCATGGTTATAAATACGGAGAGCCTTTTGGGAAAAGAAACGGTGCTTGAATTTGACACAGTTTGGGATTACCTGGTTATCCTGTCAGCGTTTTAGGAAAGCGAGACAATTCAGTTGTCTTGATAGCTTCAACTTTGTTTTACCATAATGGCGGGCCTTACGTGCAATGGGATCTCCACAGATTATCGTAATTCTCGTGGAAAGGCTTAGACGTTGATTATACATTCTTACTAAATATTTCAAGGAAATTACAACGCACAATAGAATATACATTAAAATAAATTTTAATACACCTTCAATATTTTGGCAATGTCACGTTGCCATTTTCACAGGAACTTAAAAACAAGACACGTGCATGCAAGCACAACACACAGTAAATGAGGACTAAGCCAGAAGCTATTCTTTCTCCTAAACTTTCTTCCCCCCCCCAACAATATGGAGTCATTAAGACACTATACAACAGGGCTAAACTTATCTATTCAAATGACAATGCCCTAACCACAGAACTAAACCACATTCTCAATACTTTCTCAGCCAATGGCTAACCCTCCCCCCCCAAAAAAATCCAAAAAATATTGAAAAAAATAAATCACAACCCCCCCTCTTTCACAACAAGGATTACTCTAAATCCATCACCATTCCCTATATATCCGAGGCACCTTGGAAAAAATTACAAAAATCCTAAAAAAACATGACTTATCTTCTTGTTACAGACCATACAAAAAATTGGCATCCCTTATCCACTCCACTAAAGACCAACCCCCCCCCCAGACCTACCTGGTGTATACTAGGTCCCTTGCAGCTGCAAGCTGTCTTACTTTGGCCAAACAGGCAGGACAGCTAATATCAGAATTTCAGAACACAAGGACTACATCCGGTTTCACCAATACAGCCACTCTGGTCATGCAGATCATGCGCTGGATACCCGCCATAGAATACAGTGGAAGAAAGCCACGATAATACACCGTAGTAAATTCAAATACGAAAGGCTATTCATGGAATCAGCCTCAGCCCTAAGAAACAATCCAAACCTCAACAAATTTGGTTGCATGAGACTGCCCCAAATTTGGGAAACCTACATCAGAAGATCTTCAGCCCAATCGGCCAAGAATACCAACATTGCCCGGGGCACCATCAGGACTTTTAGGAGAAAGAATAGCTTCCTGCTTCGTCCTCATTTACTGTGTGTTGTGCTTGCGTGCACGTATCTTGTTTTTAAGTTCCTGTGAAAATGGCAACGTGACGTTGCCGAAATATTTGAATTGTATTAAAATTTATTTTAATGTATATTCTATTGTACGTGGTAATTTCCTTAAGCTATTTAGTAAGAATGTATAACCAACATATAAGCCTTTCTACGAGAAAAAAGATTTCCATTTACTGGGTTTTCACAGAAGAGCAGCACCACATACAACTGAACATCACAACAATGAACAAGGCAACTCGTCTTGCCTGGTGCAAAGAACATGTGAACTGGACAATTGACCAGTGAAAAATAGTAGTACTCTGAGGCGATGAATCAGGGTTCACCTGTTTCTGGTCTGATGGTAGGGCGTGGGTGTAGAGGGAGCCTGTTGAATGCTTGTTATCAAAGTGTGTTGTACCCACAATAAAGTTTGGTGGTGGAGGAGTAATGGTGTGGGGTGCATTCAGCTGGTTTGGAGTAGGACCACTGGTCGTTGTCTGTGGTTCCATGAAGGCAGCTCATTACCTTGATATTCAGGATAATCAGGTGCTGCCTACACGGTGGAGATTTTATGAAATGGACCCTTGTTACCATCAAGACAACAATGTCCCATGTAACAAAAGCTGCAACTGTTATGGAATGGTATGACAAGATGGGTGCTAAACGACTGCCCTGGCCTACACAGAGTCCTGACCTCAACCCCATCGAATGCATGTGGGACAAATTGGAGTGGCGATTGAGGTCCACAGCAGCATGTCCTCGATTTGTCACTGAACTCAGCGACAGATCTTTGATAGAGGAATGGAGGCAAATTCCACCTGATGTCTGCCACACATTGGTGGAAAGCCTCCCTCAAAGGGTGCAGGAGATGATCAAAGCCAAAAGTGGACATACCAGATATTAGGGTTCATCTGCTGGTATCAATTGTAAATTGCTAAAGTATCCGGACAATTACTGGTAGATGGTGTATATACAGAGACAAGTTATATTACATTTCCAACAGTATGCCAAAGTGACAATAACTTTGTAGTTATCTGACCCATAGAGGATGCCACATAAGGACATTGTCCGTTACAATTTAAATTGTTTCTACAATTACTTGCTTTAGTGCTGTGTGTCTGTCACAGTTGCATTGTGCTTGATGATGATGATGTTGGGTAAAAAACCAGCAAAATACTAGTGAGTTTAATAAATGTATATTTCATCCTCTTGGTGTTAGTTATACTGTTAAGCTTTATCATGGATAATGAACAGCACTTTAGCCTTTCTGTACTAACCCATCTTTAAATGAAAAGTCCTGATAAAGATTATTAGCTTCATAGATGGTATTCAAATACAGGTCTTTTCAACCAAAGGTCATCATCAAAACTGACTGAGCTATTATGCTCTTGTTTTCTGAATGAAACAAACTTGTTTCATTCAGAAAACAAGTTTTCTGATTTGTTTGTTTCATTTGAGTGAAACAAACAAGAAAGGTGTGAGGGAAACTAAGGGCTGAACAGGATAATGAAGTTCATGTATACTAATGTCAGATGAATCCAAAACAAAAGGAAGACGTTTCTGGTACTGGTTAGTTCAACTTAGTCAAAGATTATTATTATGATTCAGGCCTCCATGGAGTCACAAAACTCGTGGAAATCCCACCTCAAGAAAACACTAAGTCTATCACATCTCTCCTTAACACTGCCTGTTTTGCTTTCACCAGACTATCCGGTACCATCTTTGTAATACACCTCTGCACCCTTTCCACAGTTAATTTATTCCCTTCAAATCTTGGAGACCAAATCTGAAAACAATAGTTCAAGTGTAGTCTGATCAGGATTTTATACAATTGAATGACAACTTTTATCTCAGCAAGTCAGCAACCTTCTCAGTATTGTAGCAATCCTGTGGTTTACATTCACCACCTTTACAATATGTTTCCTGAATTTCAGGTTTCTATTAATCATCATGCCCCAGATCCCTTGCTTCTCCCACTTCCTGAAGCATACGAGGTACAGCTATTAAATAAAGAGACAAGGTGCGTTGTGAATTGTGTACTTGTAGCAGTGGGAGGGGCTTAGGCCGTGAATGACCTTGAAGGTTCTAGAAGCAGATAAGCATTATTCGCTATCACTCGTAGTTAGTCTGTAGGCAGTTATAAAAGAAACAGGTGTGAATTTGCTTTACCAGAATAATGTCTAACATTAAACTCAAGCAGCGCATTAATCTCAAATTCCTTGTGAAATTGAAGAAATAGCCGACCGATTGTTTGCAACTGTTGCAGGAGGTTTACAATGATAATGTAATGTAACGTGCGCGAATGTTTGAATGGCATAAATGCTTTGCTGAAGGTCGAAAAAACATTGAAGATGAAGAAACGACCAAGTCACATTGTCACGGCAGGAACCGAACAAAACGTTGCAAAAATTAATGAAATTGTCTGCAACGATCGCCAGTTAAGCAATCGGATGATAGCAGACATGGTGCACATTGATAAGGAGACTGTATGACAAATTTTGCATGAGCAATTGAACACGAACAAAGTCTGCACCAAAATGGTTCCCAAAAACTTGTGTCAGGAGCAGAAAGATGTCCGGAAACAAATTTGCACTGACATCATGGAACGGCTGAACAGCAGAGCCGGACATGCAGGAGAAGATCATCACATGTGATGACATGTGGATTTTCCAGTACGATCAAGAAACAAAGAGAATGAGCAAGTCAAAACTGAAGGCAATGCTGATGGGTTTTTTTTATATCAATGGCATGGTAATGGTACCAGAGGATCAGATAGTTAACCAACACTATTACCTTGAGGTTCTGGCCAAGCTGAGAGAACGAGTGAGGAAGAAGAGACCCAATCTGTGGAAGAACAACGCTTGGATTCTCCATCAGGACAACGCTCCAGCCCACAGTGCACTGTCTGTAAAGCAGTATCTGGCTGATAAGAAGATACCAGTATTGGACCATCCGCCTTACTCGCCACACTTAGCTCCATGCGACTTTTACCTTTTTCCAAAGTTGAAATCGACATTGAAGGGCACCCATTTTCAGTCAGTGGATGAAGTAAAGGAGAAAAGGGCAGTGCTACTGAAACAGATAAGTATGTTGAAGGGGGATAATGATTAAGTTGTACAATTGTAATAATAAACCACATTTTTGTAAACAGTCTCGTTATTTAATAGCCACACCTTGTACTCCAACTGAGTATGTAGCCTGCTATTGATGTATCCCAAACTTGAAGACTACATATAGTTGAGTTAAACTGACCCCATTCAGTTGTCCATCTGTCCAGTTTATTTAAATCTCTTGGAGGGCTACCGAGTGCATTATTACTAATAATCCTTCCCAGCTTCACAACATCAGCAAACGACTGAATATCAACCTATAATCCATTGACAATGTCACTGATATAAAGTTTAAACAATACAGGTCCCAGTACTAAGCCCTGAGGGACCTTACTTGTAATAACCTTCTGTTTCCTTGATAACATTCCCTCATACAGAACTCTCTAATATCTACCAGATAGCCAATCCCAAATCCAGTTCACTAGCCTGACCTCTAAACCCTTGTGCTTCAACTTAATATATCAGCTTATCATATGGTACCATGTCAAATGCCATTGTAAAATCCAAAGTTATGGTAGAATATGTCTTTCCCTCATCAACTGCTCTTGTCACTTTACTATAAAAGGCAATCATATATTGTGGGTTGCAAAAATTGGTTGATAGGCAGAAAAGGGGTGATATGATTGAGACATTCAAATTACTGAAGGGGGTTTCTATAAGATTAATCCAGAAGATACTTTTGAGAATAGGACTGGTGGTGGTGGGAGGACTAGGGGCCATACATGGAAGCTGGGCAAAAATGTGGTTAGCAGGGATGTTAGAGCAAGGTTTTTTACTTGGAGAGTGGTGAATGAGTGGAATAAGCTGCCAGAGTCTGTTGTGGGTGCTATGACCATGAATGAGTTCAAGGCGAGGTATGATAGATACTGTGTGAATGTCGAATAGTTGTTCTTGACATGATGTTAGGGCCTCCCTCGATGAGTCTGTCGACTCCTTGGAGTTGCCCAAAATAATAATAATAATAATAATAATAAAACAAGAGCCCCTTTTAACAAATCCATGCTGATTCTCACAAATAACATCACCCTCATCTACCCAATGTGTAAATGATCCCTCATTAATTTCTCCAAAATCTTAACTACTGATGAAATACAAACTAGTTTATAGTTTGGCACTTCCAGTCTGCTACCACCCCTATGCAATGGCACTATCTTACCCTCCTTTGGCACCTTTCCCATGGCCAAACTTCCATTGAAAATCCAAGTCAACAGAGCTGTCAGTTCTTTAGCACATTCTCTCAAAACCCATGATAAAATCCATCCAGTCCCATTGCTTTATTGACATTCAGAGGTTCTCAGTATTTGGAACACACTCCCTTCTTGCACTTCTAAACCTGAAACCTACCCTATCCCTCTAGTATTAAAACCTACTTCTCCATGATGCAATACCCCAACAAAGTGTTCATTGAACAACTCCACTAAAACTGATGTCCTTTGCATCAGTTTCTATTCCAATTTTGATCCAACATGTCATTCTTCCACAATCATTTCTCTTCCTAATGGCCACATAGCATAAAAATTCCTTAGGATTTTCTTTGAATCAAAGTGTCAATCTCTTCTCATATTCCAGTTTTGCCCACCTAGTCACTCTCCTGGCCTGAGTCTAATACTCATAGTCTTCACTAAAATTCAACACCAATGAAACACAGCAAAACAGATCTAACAGAATTGAAACCAATTCAGCTGTGTCAGTGAGACAAATGCTCAAAGATTTCAGATGTTTACTGATTAAATCTGTGTCGTCTTTATACAATGGTACAGTGTAAACACAGCGTATGCTATAATTGTCGCACAACTGAAAGAAACTATAAACACTTACAACAATGCACATCTATAATAACAGTTATAATAAATCTATATTACACAAATATAATCATAAATTTTATTCACTCTTAAAAATTTCGTTTGATGCAGTATAAACATTATGACTCCTCATATGCTTTGTAGGTAAAATGTGCAAAAATCTTCTTTTACATTAATTTTTATTCCTTTATATCAAAATCTCAAGGCACAACTGTGACCCTTTTCCAGCACACCAGTTGAAAATCACTGGTATAAAGAATCAAGACATTGTCACTTGTTTCTATATCTATCATCCCCCTCCCCTACCCAAGCAACTATTTCCACAAGAAGCACCCATGCTGCCATCCACCCTGATAATTCTAGTTTCCCTGCACTGACACACTGA
Source organism: Typopeltis vanoorti (assembly GCF_054136105.1). Classification (NCBI taxonomy): domain Eukaryota; kingdom Metazoa; phylum Arthropoda; class Arachnida; order Uropygi; family Thelyphonidae; genus Typopeltis; species Typopeltis vanoorti. Next base: position 7,687,683 of record NC_143552.1, on the reverse strand, counting down.
CCTGTTCGGAGAACAACATCCACTCCAGATTGTCCTTCCTCATTCAAATGCAAGCTGTTTCTTGAGTAATCCAAGCCTTTCTTTTAACACATTCTATTATACTATTCATTATTGAAGCTGTTCTCTGCATTATCATACCTGGGAAATACACTGACTATTTTCCCTCTCTCAGTTTTCTTCCATACAACCTCAAGCTTGAACCTCAGATCTCTTGACACTTGAATCATGCTACCTTTCAAATCATTTATGTCCACCATCAGAATCATCTTGTCCACCCTTTCACCTTGCTTAAGTGCCATAGTCACACTATCTATCGTTCCTCCAGGCAAACACTCCTCTGGCATTCTATCTTGTATACCATGGATCATTGAGTCTCCATACATTACACCTTTTATCACGCTGCTTCTTCCCTGCTCACCTGTATCCCTCTCTCTCTCTTCTAACACTAACTTTCTTTGTCCACTCACTTAAATGCCGTCTTTTCATCTCTCTCCATTCCTGGTTCCTGCACTGTCGTGCCTTTCTCTCATTCCCTCTCTTTCACTGATTCTCCTATTATCTACCCTTCTATCATTCCCATAACTCTCATTCACTCCTACTCTGATTTGCTTTGCATTTTTTTGTTTCCAGTCATCTAATCTTTTCTTTCACACTTCTCAACTCGTTCCTGATACACTGCACTTCTCTCAGCACATCTCTCTCTCTCTCTCTGCAAGCTACCCACTCTTGCTTGACATTCACCATCCCAATCAACACCATCTTCAAAAACTTCATGTTTCAAACCTACTACACTCCCTACTTTAATATTGTCATTCACATTCTACTCATTTTCTTCATCCTCAATTAAGCTACTTGTCTCTCATTGTCGGCATTCACCTATTTCTGATGTAATGCTGCCGAGGTCCATTATTGTCATTTCTACACAAAGTTCTTCCAATTTTCTACATTTTCTGCAGACATGCACTACCTGATCTCTCAACTGCCACATTTCTAACTGCCGATTTGCATACATGCTGCAAGCACCACATACAATAAAATCCCACAGTATGCAGTGCAAAATGTACCAAGTCCACCCCCTTAAATGGGGATGGACTTGGTAACAAGACATTGGCAAACTTAAATGCTGTTGCAAATGCTGCCATTATTTAAACACTGCACAAAGAATACTACAAACTATACTGAAATATTACATTTATGTACAAATTCCCCAACTGTAAACTAACCACAAACTATATTCTATCTAGCTTACATTTCCCATAATTTAAAGTAAAAATTAATAAATAATAATGAAAACTTATCTTTTTTTTTGCTACTACCTTGTAACACATCTGACTATAATCTTGCCTTCTGAAGCAATGCTTGACAAACATGCTCATCCACTCGTGCCTGGTGAGTAAATTTTCCCAGCTAGCAAATAGCATGAGATTGGACAAAGTAGATTTTTTTTTTTTTTTAGTTAATAAAATAAAATCTTTCTTACAAAATTATTTAAAGGAAACACAGATACAGGATCGTTAATGAAATGCTGGAACTCATATTGAAGTATTGGAACATATCGTTAAAAAAATGAAAGAGAGAGAGAGGGGGGGGGCTTTGCTAAACGTACTTGTCAAAGACAAATACGTTTAGCATAGCCAATAAGGATTTTTATGTGTGGATCCCTAGTTATAGGTATAAGTAAGACATTGTTTATGAAGGATGATATCACAAGGATAGAATGCAATGGATATAGTTGTTCAAATAGTATTTGACAGGACAGAGAGAGAGAGAACAAGATGGAGGGTGGGGTTCTGCTAATGATAACAGAAGAACTGAAGCTAAAAAAAAACAACAGTTCAGGACGAAGATTGGGATTCAGAAAGCAGTGTCTTTGAGGCCAAAACAGTGAATTATAGTGTTAGTTCCTCCTATAGACTAGTGGAGAAATTGATGGCATGAATCTGCAAATTAGCACAATGAATATAGGGTGAGTAGTTATTATGGAGACACACTAGAAGCAGGTGAATACATCTTTGATCCCAGAAATATCGTCAAATGCCATTGTTTCGGACCAATAAACAAAAGAAACGAACGAACGAACTTTTCACGTCTCATGAAAGTGACCTGTGATACACCAAAAACACATCCAAATTAATAACGGCGATAAACAGCAAGCTAAAGGACACTTCTCTCAATCGTGTGTACGTGAATGACCTGATTTAACCTTTGCACAAAGGTAACAAAGCCCAACTCCAAACACAGCTAGAAGAAAAAATCCAAACTGGAGACAACAGCTGGACCACAGACTACAACAAACCAAACTATGGCAAAAACCAAGTGATGCCACTAGTAGCCACCAAGGAGACCAGTATGCAGGCATTGCACAGGAAACAGGCATGGCTTTGACTGCAAAACGCTCCCAGTCAAAGCCATGCCTCACAGAACCTTACATATCCACTACACCAACATTCGTGGTCTCAACTCCAACCTTAATAGTGTCCACTATAATCTGCAGTCAACCAAACCCCACCTACTCTTCTTCACAGAAACTCAAATCTCACCTTCCCCGAGCAATATACATCTCAACCATCCAAACTATACACTATTTAACTCCTTTCAACCCAAGGGTGGTGTCTGGGCATATATCCACTCTGACATACCTGCCACAGAGCACCTAACCTAGAATCGCCCAACTTTGACCTTCTTTGATTAAAAATATTCCTTCCCCACTGAGTCAAATACATCTGCTGTCTCTATTGCTCTCCTAATACCACCAACCATTCTGAGATCTTTAATTTCCTCTCCTTAAAAGTTGATTTCCTCCAGCCCCACTTTCCTAATAGTGAAATCATCCTCTTTGGTGATTTTAATGTTCATAACACCAACTGGCTTTCAGTACAGATCCTGCAGGCAGAGATACTGAAACATTTGCCATCACCAATGACCTTACACAAATTGTTCACGAACTGACCAGAATACCAGATAACCGAAATCACTCCCCAAATACCCTAGATCTCTTCCTTACCAATGACGCTTCCAAATATACAGTGAATGTTATGAGTCCCCCTGGGTAATTCTGACCACAACCTGGTGCTCATCTCCTGCCCCATGCAACAACGCTTACACAGTTACAGCTACACGAATAGTTTGACAATATAACAGTGCCAAATGGGACAGCCTCCGAGACTACTATGTTTCATTTCTATGGTTGGACTATTTTTTAAAGTCTTCCAATCCAAACATATGCACTGAACATATCACCAAAGTAATCCTAACTGGCATGAAAACATACATTCCCCACACTTCTCTGAACAGTCGTCCCCTATCCAAACCCTGGTTCTCCAAAAGATGTGTAAAGGCTGTACAAATGAAAATCAGGCATAGCACAACTGGCACAAATTAAGAACCCCATCCTCCTTCAATGTCTATACTGAAGCCCGAAACAGATGCAAAAAAAAAATTATCAATGATTCCAAAACAGAATTTGAATGGGCAAAAAGGAAACTTGTAGCCTGTCCTAGTGGAAACAATGCGTTTGGTCTCTTGCCAAAGCAATTGGTCACAACTTTTGTCCTACACAACTCCCACCCCTATCATACCCAGATAGCTCAATTGCAACATCACCCACAAAAAAAAGCTAATCTCCTGGCTTCACACTTTGCCTCCAATGCACGCATAACTGACAATGTCAAATGCCCTCAGTGATTTCCACTGCCTAACATACAATGCCTCCTGTATCCTTTTGCCAAAAAGAGATCATAAACCTGTTGTGAAAATTAGACACAAAAAAAGCTTCTGGTCCTGATGGCATTCCTCCAATTGTCCTGAAGGTCCGTGCAGCAGAACTGACTCCTATCCTATGCCATCTGTACATACTCTCTTACTCCACTGGTATATATCCCAAAGCCTTGAAAATGGCCTATATTCAACCCATTCCTAAAAAGTGTGACAAATTGCTGGCATCTAACTACCACTCTATCTCACTCACCTCAATCCTATCTAAAGTGATGGAGAAAACCATCAATTCTCAACTCCTACTCTACCTTGAAGGTACCCAACTATTAAGCGACCACTAGTACAGATTCCGTCGATGCCGATCAACAGGTGACCTGCTCTCATATATTACCAATCTCTGGACATATGCAATGGAAAATTTTTGGCGAATCCCAAGTAGTTGCACGATATCTCTAAAGCCTTCGCCCGAGTCTGGCACAAAGGCTTATTAAGCAAACTTCCATCATTTGGACTGTCTCAGGACTTCTGCAGATGGATTGAAAGCTTTCTGTCTGGATGCACACTATGTGTGATGGCTCCCTATGCTCCCACCATCCAACTAATGCTGGGGTTCCACAAGGTTCAGTTCTCTCACTGACCCTCTTCCTTTTGTATATCAATGATCTACTTCAGTTGACCTCCACTCCAATACACAGATGACAGCACATTGCACTCCTCCCTTTCATTTGATAAACTGACCCTATACAACTCACTTCAACCCACCGAACATCAACCACAACTTCCCTTAATTGAGACCTCCAAGTCATCCTCCAATGGGGCTTAGATAACCTCGTCAACTTCAACGCTAGTAAAACCCAGTTTTCTTATTTCCCACAAAAAAGAACCATTTTCCCCCAGTATTATTTTTGATAACACTCAAATTTCCAGACAAGATGAAATTTTTCTTCTTAGAATTACCTTGACATCAGACCTCTCCTGGCATAAACACATCATAACCATCATCCTCAGCTTCCAAAAAACTAGGCTTTCTCTTTCGCTCAAGATATTACTTCACCTCAAAACAGCTATTAACCTTATACAAATCACAAATCCATCCAGCTATCGAATACTGTTCTCACATTTGTAGTGAGGCTCCTAAAAGCTCCCTCAAAATGCTTGACTCAATACAGAGGAGAGCAATTAGTCTGATAAATGATCCATCTCTTACCAACTCACTCCCCCCCACTTTCACAAAGACATTTAGTCTCTGCAATTTGTACAGTCTATAAATATTTCCATGGAAAATGTTCATCTGAAACAGCATCAATAATTTCCCCACTCTGTACTAAGCCCATTGGAACACGTACAGCTGCAGCCCAACATCCTTTCACAGTACACCTGGAAACCCACAGAAAAAGTTTCTCTTCCTCCTCCTTCATCCCTTCTACTGCTGTACTGTGGAACAGTCTCTCCCCCCCCCCGACGTATTTCCCAAGGAATACAACATACTTCTCTTCTTCTTCTCTTCTGTCTAGGACAGGTTGAGTCATCTCTTGAGCAGGATCTTCTAGTCTTCTCTATTCCTTGCTGTTCGAAAAAGTTCCTTATATATTCTTTATTAATTTCAGCCAGGTAATTCATGGTCTTCCGGGTCTTCTTTTTTCAGTTGGAAAAGTATTGATTAGGACGTTAGGAAGTCTGTCTGCGCCCATGTGTGTCCAGTGTGTCCAAACCATCTCAGTTGCTGTTTTCTAATTTTTTCTATTATTGTCTTTTCATACAATAGTTCTTGTCTGACTCTGATGTTTGTTTTCTTTTCTATCCAACTTGTTCTATTTATTTTTCTTAAGCATTTCATTTCAAATGCCAGCAGTTTTTTCTCCTCTCTTTTTTTAACTGTCCACACTTCTGCTCCATAGATGACTGTTGGTATAATTATTGCTTCATATAATTTGATTTTGGCTTGCTTAGATATCTTGTTTGTTTTCCAGATTTTCTGTAATTTTCCCATGGTGGTCCATCCTACCGCTGTTCTGTGTTTGATTGTTTTGGGTTCATCTATTGTTTCTGTTAGTTTTGATCCAAGGTATGTGAAGTTGTCTACTTGTTCTATTTGTTCTCCGTTTAGGGTGGCTGAGATCATAGTTCCATTCCTTCCTATTTTCATCACTTTTGTCTTTTGTATATTTATTGTCATGTCATTTGTTTTACAGGTTTCGTTTAGCTTGTTGATCAACTTTTGTAGTTCATTTGGGGTTCTTGCAAGAAGGACGAGATCATCTGCATATTTGATATTATTTATGTTTAAACCATTGACATTGATTCCAGGCTGATTGTCTATTGCCTTCTTTATAACTTCTTCTAGATATATGTTGAATAGGCATGGGAATAATGGGCATCCTTGCATTACTCCTTTTTGGATCTCTATGGGTTCTGTTGTGAGTGTGTCCTTTTTAATTATTGCATTTGTCTTAGAGTAATATTTTATCAGAAACTATATGCGTGGATAGGCTTATGTGTTCATCAGCCATGTTGGAATAGGTTTCACGGTATAATAAGAACACAGATGGTTAAGAAAATAACTATTTATTAACTTAAAGCTAATATTTCGCTGGTATTATATCCAGCATCTTCAGAGCACACAACACAAAGTTTGTTACAAATGCAAAACAACCACAATCCGGTGTAACAGTGGGGCTAGTAAAAGTAATTGCAGCGTGAAACACAAGACTAAAGTCCTAATATGGTGCCATCTAGGTAAAAAATAAATAAAATAAAAATCAAAGTTTTGAAATAGTAGTCAAAAAAATTCAAATTGAAAAAATATAAATTAAAAAAATATTACTTTGGTCTTAGGATGACTGTCTCCCAAATCTTTGGTAGATTTATACAGCCATACTTGTTAAGGTTTGGAGTATGTTTTAAGGCTTCTGTTGATTCCAGGAACAACCTCTCTTACTTGTAGAAGCTTCTGTGCATTACTTTTGTTTCTTTCCAATTGATCCTGCACACAGGATCAATTGGAAAGAAACAATTGATCCTGTGTGCAGGGGTGTCCAAAGCATGGTCTGCCAGACCCAACTTACCATAGCGAAAGTGTCGGATATATTTTTTGTGTTCACTGAGGCCGATGTCCACATTTCTTCCTGTCTGTCCGTAGTAGGCTTGATGGCAAGAACAGGGCACTTCATAGACACCTGGATGTGACAAAGAAGTGCATTTGTCCTTAGGTGAACAGATGAGAGTTGCTAATTTTATATAAGGTTTAAATACTGTGCGTAGTTGGTGTTTGTTAAGCACCCTAGATTTTAGAAAACCACACCTTAAATAGTTTCAGACCTAATGGTGAGTTTTGATATCACCTCATTATTCACTAATGTACCACTGATTGAAACACTTAACTTACTAAATTCACAATTTCCCCCGGATATATTTCAGCTATTTAAATTCACAGTACAGGCAGGTTATTTTACATGGAAAGGGAAAATATACAAACAATTAGATGGGACAGCTATGGGTTCACCCCTTCCTCCCCTCATCCTTAGCCAACTTCTACATTGAACATCTGGAAAAATTAGCTATCAACACAGCCACTCTCAAACCTAGTCTCTGGCTACGCTATGTTGACGATGTGTTTGCTATTTGGCCACATGGCCCAGACACATTGAATACATTTTTAGTGCATCTAAATAGCCAGCACCCTAAAATCCACTTTACAATGGAACTAGAAGCCAATGACTGCCTGCCCTTCTTGGACACACTGATCACACGTCTTCCAAAAGGTTCCTTATCATTTTCGGTTTATAGAAAACCCACACATACAGGGAGATACTTATACAAACAATCACACCATCACTCTTCTCAACAATATGGTATCTTAAAAACACTAACCCATAGAGCTAGAGCAATCTGTTCCAATGACATTGCTCTCACTGCTGAACTTTCTCACCTACATCAAACCTTCTTAATCAATGGTTATAATCCCCACAAAATAGATAACATACTAAATGTTACCCATAAATCCCCTCTATCTACCACAGAAGACTACAACAAAACCATCACCATCCCATACATTAAAGGCACATCTGAAAAGATATCTAGGGTGCTTAACAAACACCAACTACGCACAGTATTTAAACCTTATATAAAATTAGCAACTCTCATCCGTTCACCTAAGGACAAATGCACTCCTTTATCACATCCAGGTGTCTATGAAGTGCCCTGTTCTTGCCATCAAGCCTACTACGGACAGACAGGAAGAAATGTGGACATCGGCCTCAGTGAACACAAAAAATATATCCAACACTTTCGCTATGGTAAGTTGGGTCTGGCAGACCATGCTTTGGATACCCCTGCACACAGGATCAATTGGAAAGAAACAAAAGTAATGCACAGAAGCTTCTACAAGTCAGAGAGGTTGTTCCTGGAATCAACAGAAGCCTTAAAACATACTCCAAACCTTAACAAGTATGGCTGTATAAATCTACCAAAGATTTGGGAGACAGTCATCCTAAGACCAAATTAATATTTTTTAATTTATATTTTTTCAATTTGAATTTTTTTGACTACTATTTCAAAACTTTGATTTTTATTTTATTTATTTATTTTTTTTTTTTACCTAGATGGCACCATATTAGGACTTTAGTCTTGTGTTGCAATTACTTTTACTAGCCCCACTGTTACACCGGATTGTGGTTGTTTTGCATTTGTAACAAACTTTGTGTTGTGTGCTCTGAAGATGCTGGATATAATACCAGCGAAATATTAGCTTTAAGTTAATAAATAGTTATTTTCTTAACCATCTGTGTTCTTATTATACCGTGAAACCTATTACAACATTTATCAGAAACTGTATTACATATTTGTCTATTGCTTTTTCTAGTAGAATTTTAAGAAGGATTTCTCTGTTGATGTTAATGAAAGTTTGTTTAAAGTCCACAAAACAACAATATAGTTCTTTATGGTCTTCCCAGCTGAGCTCTGCTAGTTGGTGCAATGTGAAAATTTGGTCTATTGTTGAATAGTTTTCTTGGAAACCAGCTTGTTCTATGCCTATCATTTCTTCATAGGTGTTTTTTAATCTATTTTGTATAATTCTTATGAATATTTTATAGGTGTGAGGGAGTAAATTGATTGGTCTATAATTTCTGCAGTCTCTTTTGTCTCCTTTCTTGTATATTGGGATGATCTTTCCAGTTATCCAGTCATCTCGGATCTCTCCTGTTTGTAGTATTTTATTGAATAGGGTTATTAAATATTCTATTGATATGTTGCCTCCATATGACCACAGTTCAGTAGGGATAGTATCAATGTGGTGCTTTATTGTTTTTCATCTGTTTTATTGCATATCTAACTTCTTCTTGGAAAATTTTTGGGTGATCATTATTTTCTTCTATTGTTGACATTGTAGTTTTGTTTCCTTGGTGGAAGATAGTCTTAAAATGGTTTGACCAGATTTTTCTTATATATTCAATATTCCCGGTTTCAGTCATCTTGTTGTCTATCATTGTTACTGCTTTTGCTGAGAATTCCTTTGTAATTTCTCTTACAGTATCATGGAAGACTTTTAGGTTGTTTTGTTGGTATGCTTCTTGGCATTTCTTGGCTTTTTCTTCTAACCATTTTTCTTTGGCTTTTTTGCATAGGTTATCAACTTTATTTTTTAGCGCTCTGTATTTTTATCTATTCTCTTCATTGTTTTGTTCGTTTACAAGTATCTTGGCCTCTCTTTTCTCTTCTATGGTAGCTATGATTTCTTGGGTTATCCACTGTTTATTTATTTTGGGTTTGGAACCTAGAGTGTCTTTTGCAATTGATAACACTGTTTCTTTTCCTTTTTCCCAGTATTTTCCGCTGTTCTGGAAGATGGAGGGTTTTAATTTCAAGCACATCTGTTCTAAAAATCGACTTCTGCTTGAGCTATCTTTTAATTTTGATAGGTTGATGTTTTCTTCTTTTCTGATATTGTTTTTCCTGTTGAATTTAATCTTCACTTTGGCAGTTAATATTTCATGGTCAGTGTCAAAATCAAAACTTCTTAATGTTCATACATTATTTATTGATCTTTTCCATTGTTTGTTTATGATGACATAGTCTATGCAGCCCATATGTATATGGGCCCAACATAAGAAAAAAAAAAAATGGAGGAGGAACAGTCATAGAAAGAAAATGGAATTTATACAGCTCCTAAAAGATAATTACTTGAGACAGCATGTCATAGAGAGATTTGAGGTATGAGAGTGCTGGATCTGATGATAGCATCAGATACTCAGCAGTTGGGCTGTTTGACAGAAAAAAAAATGAAAAGAGGGATACCACCAAACAAGAGTATTACCATAGCACCTTTATAGATAAAGAAAAAATGGAATGTAACAGAATGCATTGTGATATATTGGAATTATGCTTGAAGAAAATGAAATGGCTAGAATGAGATATAAGGATAATTAACCAATAAAGAGCTGAAGTTTAAGGGACAGGTTGCAAAAGTCATGAAAGTCACCTGGTGGATTGCTGATATACCGAAAGGTTAAGTACTGAAAAAGAATGTAATAGTGTAATTGTATTATGTATTTATTAGGCTGCACCTGGCTAATGCATACAGATTTGGTCTCCTGAATGTGGAATGCTGGAGTGGATCCAAAGGCTAATAACTAAGCTTGTATTAGGCATGTGAAATATCAAGTATAAGAAGAGACTTCAGAAATGTGATTTGCAAACTTGGTGGATAGGAAAAGGAGAAGAAGAGATATGACTGAACGTAAAGTTGGTGGAAGATGACTATCAGACAAACATAATGGAGCTACTGTGCAGAGCAGTGGATAACAGAACAAGAGGGATCTCTCTCTCTCTTGTTCTTCTATTACCTACTCACTTGTGAGTTAGTGAGATGCAAATTCTCTGCATGGAAACTGGTGAATGAGTGGATGAATATACTCCAAGATCAAGAAGATTTAAAGTGAGGTATGACAATACAGTTGTGTGTGAAAAAAGGATCTCCTATGAGTTTTAATCCTATGCAGACCTTTGAAATAATAATATATAATTATAAAATAATTATACATAATATATACGAGGTGTGGCTATTAAACAATGAGACAAGGTGTGCTGTGAATCGTGTACTCGTAGCAGTGGGATACACTTGTGCCGTGAATGACCTTGAAGGTTCTAGAAGCAGTTGAGAGAAGCATTGTTCACTGTTGCTCATATTTAGTCTGTAGGCAGTTATAAAAACACGATGTGAAGTTGCTTTACCGGAATAATGTCCAACATTAAATTCGAGCAGCACATTAATCTCAAATTCCTTGTGAAATTGAAGAAATCGCCGACCGAGTGTTTGAAGCTGTTGCAGGAAGTATACAGTGATAATGTAATGTAATGTACGTGAATGTTTGAATGGCACAAATGCTTTGCTGAAGGTCGAAAAGGCATTGAAGATGCCAGATGGCCGGGTTGCCATGTCATGGCAGGGAACCGAACAAAGAGTAGCAAAAATTTATGAACTTGTTCGCAATGATCGGCGATTAAGCATTCGGATGATAGCAAACATGGTGCACATTGATAAGGAGACTGTACGACAAATTTTGCACAAGCAATTGAACATGAACAAGGTTTGTGCGAAAATGGTTCCCAAAAACTTGTGTCAGGAAACAAATTTGCACTGACATCATGGAACGGTTGACAGCAGAGCCGGACTTGCAGGTGACGATCATCACATGTGATGAGACGTGGATTTTCCAGTATAATCGAGAAACAAAAAGACAATTGATGCACTGGAAAACTCCCACGTCACCAAGAATGAAAAAAAAAACAAGAATGAGCAAGTCAAAACTGAAGGCAATGCAGATAGTTTTTTTTTTTTTTTTTTTTTTTTTTTTTAATATCAATGATGTGGTAATGGTTGAATGGATACCAGAGGGTCAGACAGTTAACCAACATTGTAAAATTACCTTGAGGTTATGGCCAAGCTGAGAACAAGTGAGGAAGAAGAGATCTGATGTGTGAAAGAACGACGCTTGGATTCTCCACCAGGACAATGTTACAGCCACAGTGCACTGTCTTTAAAGCAGTATCTGGCTGATAAGAAGATACCAGTGTTGGACCATCCACCTTACTCGCTGGACTAAGCTCACTGCAACTTTTACCTTTTTCCAAAGTTGAAATCTGCATTGAAGGACACCCCTTGTCAGTCAGTGGATGAGGTAAAGGAGAAAATGACAGCGCTTGAAGCAGATAACACCTGATGACTTGCAGCACTGCTTTCAACAATGGAAAATTACTATGCAATGGTGTATAGATAGAGGAGGGGAGTATGCTGAAACACAGGATAACAATTAAGTTGTGCAATTATAATAATAAACCACATTTTTGCAACCAGTCTCGTTATTTAATAGCCTCACCTTGTGTGTATATATACTATTTGTAATAGTATTATTATCATACCCTCTGCGGAGTTAGCAGAATATCGTAGGAGGTTCACTCAATCGAAAACATATTATATAGGCCCTTATAATCCTTAACACTGCATGCATTACATATTCTGGTAATATGTTCCCTCGTTCCCTTCCACCACAATCCTCACACCCTAATGGAAGTTTTTGGTAGTCCTTTCTATTTAATCTAATAAAATCCCCTCACTAACTTAAAGGTCTCTATCATATCACCTTTTTTCTTACATCTATGAAATCCCTCCATAACGGCTTCCCAGAGATGGAAAAAGCTGACTGGAACTCAGCATCATAAAAAAAGCTTCAGATAGAACTGAATGGAGAACTTTGGAGGAGGACCACAGTGGACAGAAAATCGCTGATGAAGAACTTTCAACTCTGTAATTTACATGACTTTAACCTCTCTCTCTATAGCCAACATTCATTCCAGAATCCTGATGATGCCTTAGTTACTCATCTCTAAACCTTCTCCAGTGTTTCCATATTACAATGAAAAGCAAGTGATGAATCTGAGCACTTTAGAGGCTACTAAAGGATTGTAGATACACAATATATGTAGTCTCTCAGAGTCAGGTCATCCCCACCTTTCTGTGGTATGGCCTGTTTTCACAAACAGGGCTCTAGTTCAACTTCCAAGTACTACCACCTAAATGGACCTCTAGGTGGCTGATGTCTGTCATCATCCAGTGAAACACCACCTGCTTACTGAAGGCCTGAAATGGATGCAGCGATGTGTGATCACTAGAATCTGGTTCTATTGTAAAAGGCCTTGATCAGGGACCCATGTGGACTACTATGCACAGATTTGTTCATCTGGTTTTCAAAAAAGGATGAAGAGATATTGGAAATGATTCAGAGGTGATTGAGTAAGGTTGTTTCTGGTCTTAGAAATGTTGAGTATGGAGAAAATTTGAGAAGATGCAATTTACAGTCTAGTGGATAGGAGGAGGAGGAGGAGGGGGGTGATATAATACAAATGTATAAGTTGGTAAAGGTTTCTTTTCAGATTAATGTTGAAGAGGTTTAGAATGGTAGGAGAGGTGTGTGTGTGGGGGGGGGGGAAACAAGAGGTCATCCCTGGAAACTGTATAAGGAGGATGTAAGAGCAGAGGAGTGAGAAACAAATTTTGTGCATGAAGAGTGGTGAATGATTGGAATGCATTGCCTGAGAGCAAGGTATTTGCAGAAAATGTGAATGCATTTAAGGAACAGTATGATGAGCTATTTATACGACAGAGGGATCTCCCAAGATAAATCTTTGACTCCATAGAGGTCTAAGGATAATAATTCCCACAGCCTTATTAGCAGCCCAAACACCTAACATGACTGATTCTTTCAATTGTAATTCATATACTTATCTCTCTTCTACGTGTTGAACAGCATCATTTACACCTGTATGATAGACATTGATGAAATACTCATTAAATAACTCCACTACATCCTTTGCAATGGTTATTCTGTTATCACAACTATCCACCAGTGTCAATCTGCCATAATTATTCTTCCATTTGCCATTTGCTTGCCATATAGCAGAAAAATTCCATTGAATTATCCTTTGCTTTATATATATATTTTTTTAAAAAAAGAAAGACTTAGTAAGCAGGTTGTGCCTTTTATGTAATGAACTTTTATATGTTAAGATTTTCATCATTTGTTTCTGGAAATTGTGATTGTATTTTTCACTTACCAGTTTCATGTAGCCATAAGAATAAATAAATTGAATTATCCTTAGTATATATATATATCCTTAGAGAGAGAGAGAGAGAGAGAGAGAGTGAAATCAACTCTCACTTTAGCAAACATCATTATAAACAAAACACAAACTATAACAAATAATTCCTGCAGTCCTACAAGCAGAAGTTGACTGTGTGCATGCGTGTGCACACATGTGTGCGATTGCCTGTCTAATTCCTACTAAACTAATAGTATTTCAGACTGAACTCATTAAATGCAATCAATATCAGGATTTTTACTGTTAGCCTTTGAAATGGTCAATTTTACTATTCTTGTTATTACCTTTCAGTAATCTAATTGTGTCAGTGAAAATAAGCAAGAGACTTGACTATCTACAAGCCAAAAATTCTGCAAGTTGGTTCGTTCAGGTGTCTGTGGGTAGTACCTATCTAAATGAAACACACAAGAATAGACGAAGACTCTACAAACTGGAGGGGTACAAAAGGTAGCAAATGCAGAAATGTATAAAAAGTATAAACTGTATAAAAAAATTGCAAAGAGAATCTAATGAAGGAAATAATTCTTCAGCTTTTTTGAACATATCTGACAATAGGAAGATCAAAACCATGATGATTAGCACAACAATATAAACAGAAGAGGATAGCTAGAACGAGAATAGGAAGATGATGTGAAGGAAAGGTGTGGACAGTGTTTACAGAATTTTTATCAGCTCATAAATGACAGAACAATGACATGGATTGGTGAAAAGAGCATCAGACACTAATGGGTACTGAGGATGATAATGAATGTGAATTATTGAAGGTAGAACACAATGATGCATTCATCATTTTAAGGCATCATATTGTTAAAGATGATAATGTATACCACCACTCTCCATTAGCAGATGTATTAATATCAAAGTCAAGTATATTAATTTAAAATATGAAGATATTAGTATTTCAAAATTATGCTATTTTCTAGATGAGTCTCCAATATTATATACAAAAAAAGTATAAGTTTGTGACTTGGAATAACAACCCTGAGAAATGCCTGAAATTTTTTCAGGTTTGGTAAGTGTATTCCAAAACTATAGCTCTCTTATATAACCAAAGTTACTTTATTTATTTAACATATGATAACACAAAGGGCATGAAGCCATTACAGGCACGTACAATACATCTTGCGAGTTATGATAATGATGGGTTGACACAGAGAGCCAGAATAATGAATGGTATAGAGGAGATGCATGAGAAGGGAGTACAATTTTTGGATGTGTGGCATGTGTTTGAGGTAAGAATGGAATTATACGGGAATGATGGGATGCATACATGCCCATGGCAGGATGAGAATCCCACCAAGGGCATGGATGTTTGTGACTGTCTGTGAAAATACTAGTGGTGGTGGTGATGGGCGGTAGATAGCGTTGGTGTAGTTGCAGTTCGTTGGTGAATTGAGTGGTGGAGACAGAGAGTTGTAAAGTAGGTACCCTCCCTCGATGAGTCTTTGGACTCCCTGGAGGTGTCAGATAATAATAATAATAATAATAATTTGAATGCCTTTGGAGTGAGCACACTTTGGAAAGTGTTGCTAGATGGAAGTACAGTTTGATGCGAGCAAAAGATCTAAAGTAAGAGAGATGAAGTGAAAGATCAGGAGAGTGGTATCAAAGAGACAGAAGTGCTTGGCAGTGGAAACAAGAGTAGAGTGAGAGATAAAGAGAGAACAGAATGCAAGAGGAACAGGCAAAGAGCAGGAACGGGGGTAGACAGGGGGGGGGCATGGTATAGGGCCAGTGGATGTTGAAAGTAGCAGTGAATGTGTATATATACGGAGATGGATTATATTGCGATGTGGGTGGGAAAGTTGAGACTGAGAAGATATATGTGGTAAGCAGTGATAAAGGTGATTAGGCAAGGGCAGGAGTGGTGGGGAAATCACAACTAACAAGTGGCTTGGATAGGACTGGTTACAGACCTAAAAATGAACTGATGTGTTTGTTTACAAATGCCAGTAGTATCAGAAATAAAAGAGATAAAATAGTTTCACTGATTAAGTTTATTCTCCCCAAAATCATTGGAAAAACTGAAACATGGTTGAATGAAGATGATATCCTAATGGGAATAGAAATGGAAGTATCCATTTCTATTCCCATTAGTATTCCTATTCCCAGTGTAGAAAGGACATGAAGGGAGGAGGAGTGCTGATCATGATACCAGAGGAATTATGTCCAGAGTGGCAATGGTTATTAGGCAGCGTGGTGTAAAGTGGAGGGTGACCGCGAAACATATTTATTTGGATATGCTATAGGCCAGGGAATATGGAGGGTGATGATGAAGAAATGTATAAACAACTTGGATTAGTGAACAAAGGAAGGGTAATTATTATTATGAATGATTTTAATTATGGTAGTAAAGAATGAAATGAAGAGATAGCATTTGGAATAACAAAAATGCATTTCTCGAGTTCTTGAGCGATAACTATCTCAGGTAGCATGTAAGGAGGGCATGCGAGTATCAAGAGTTTTAGAATTGATAATTTCATCAGTGGATGTAATTCTAAGTGGGGTTTCACACTTTAATCCAGTTGGTGAAAATGATCATGAAGTGATCAGTGGGTTGGGCTAGCCATATGAAGATTTCCGTGAGAAAAGGATATATGTGGAATTACAAGGCTAGTGACTATGACAAGCTTAGGAGAGAGTTTAGAACTACAGCATTAAATGATGAGCTGAACAGTAAAGAAATAAATGCTGCTTGAGAACTGACAATATTAAAAGGAAAACTGGACAGAAGAAGAGGGAGAGGTAGACCCAGGAAAATGGCGTTTGAAGACAATAAGGACTAGACTAGCTTGAATTACTATAAATGTTCCAGAGCAGCAAATTACTATAAATGTTGAATAATATAAGCACGCAAACACAAGAAAGATATTTAATTATAACAGACCATCTTCAGTGGCACTACAAGAACAGTTTTAAAAAAAAAAAAAAAGGTGGAATACTAACAATAGATCATTTAAAAATAGAACAAGCCGCATGATGTTATATCATTAAGTATTAAAAGGAATATTTTTAAGCAGAGACATGATTGAAATAAAGATATTAATTAATAATATTAAATAACATAAAATTAATATGAATTAATGAGTTATCCTGATTAGACTTTCCCAGATTTGCCAGATTGGAAAGTCTAATCAAGATAACTCATTAATTCATATTAATTTTGTTATTTAATATTAATAATTAATATCTTTATTTCAATCATGTCTCTGCTTAAAAATATTCCCTTTAATACTTAGTGATATAACATCATGTGGCTTGTTCTATTTTTAAATGATCTATTGTTAGTATTCCACCTTGTATTTTTTTTAAAACTGTTCTTGTAGTGCCACTGAAGATGGTTTGTATTTCCAGACCGAAATATTTGGTTAATTAAATATCTTTCTTGTGTTTACGTGCTTATATTATTCAGTCTTTATGTCACAAGTATCCTTAAAACATCATACTATAAATGTTCCAAAGAAATACATAACTGCATCAATGTGTGATTGTTCCCAAGGCTAAGGCTGAATAAGGTACGTATAAAATGGATGAAAGACGGGCTTAAACATGATATCCGGAAATATCTATCATGTGATATCTTAAACGTGATACTTTGGAGGCAGAACAAGATGAATACTGGTAATAATCAGTTACATGAAGATTATATATATAAAAAAAAAAAAAAAAGCCAGGAGAGGGACTCAGTAAGGAAAACAAAAGTTTGGTATGAACAGAAATTGGCAAATCAGATTAAAAAAAAAACTAGATATGTGGCAAATAGAAGGAAGAATGATCATGGTAGGATGATGTTTAATAAACTTTAATAGATAAAAGTGGTAGAATGGTAACTGTTGCAGAAGACATTGTTGAGGTATTCAGTGATTAATTTATAAGAGTGTTTCATCCTGATCAGGATGGAATCATGAGGATATTAAGTGTACAGGAGACAGGAGAGGATTGCTTAATTGTGAGTGAGTAGGAGGTATCTGAGAAAATAAATAAGTTCAATTCATTTTAGAAATTATGGACTTTACAACTGTGTTATAAATAATTATTTTAACTTCCCAACGTTTCGACCTTCATATTAAGGTCATCATCTGGAGTATATACAAATATACAAGGACAAGCTGAGTTACATTTCACACAATAAGCGAAAGAAACAAAGATTTGATCACTGGTTATTCTACTGGCATGACCTCTAGTGAAAGAAAAAAAAAATACAGATAAAATGACAAATTAATTAATTATTTAGAAACTACATCAAAGCTATATTCCATTTAAGATAACATGAGAGAAACATTCTTTCTTATAGATAGTTTTCTTACAGTAACAATGATGTAATGATGTCCTATTTTTAACATTACAATTGTTATATTAGATTTAGGATTCTGGATTATCTACAGTCCTGTTTATAGTTAACTCTTAACGAGAAATGTTCTTTGGGTAGAATATGTACCTTCCATATCCTTGGGATTTTTAGACCATCATTATTTAGATTAGGGTGGTTGATAAGAATCTCACAAGCTTCCTTAAATTTGCGTTCATACCATGCTTTGGTGTGATGTAAACAACTGTGCTTTTCCAGTCAATTCTATGTAAAGTGTTCAGGGCATGATCAGAAAGGCCAGCTTCACCATAGTTATTATATTTAATGTGTCGTTTATGTTCCTTTTGTCTGACAGGAATTGTGCATCCTGTTTGCCCTACATATACGGTAGACTCCAGGGTGGGCCGGTGGAAGGAGGTCTTTGGATGAGTTGAGTAAGCTTTTTAATTTTGCAGAGAGTCTGATAGGAATTATGCATCCTATTTCTCCTATATATGGTAGATTACAGGTGCAATAAATACGGTATACTCCAGGGTGGGCCAGCAGAGGGAGTGGGTCTTTGGATGAGTTGAGTAAGATTTTTAATTTTGCAGGAGGTTTAAAGGTGGCTTTGAGGTTGTATTTCTGTAGTATTCTGTTTATTTTATCTGATGTCCCTTTAATGTAAGGAATAGTTATAGCTTTATTGTAGTCTGGTTTATCTTTGTTTTTTATTGAGGTTGAGAATTTTGTTAATAGTGTTTTGGCTGTAACCATTTTTTAGAAAAGTATTGCTGATAACTTTAAATTCGTCTTTCAGAGCTTGTTCATTGAAACAGATATTCAAAGCCCTCTTTTTTAGAGTATTAATGACACCTAGTTTTTGTGTTGGGTGGTGGTAGCAGTTTATATGCATATATTGTCCCGTATGTGTTGGTTTCTGGTTAAACAATGAAAGAAAGACTGCAGAAGGAAGACGTGTCACAAGTGTATCTAGAAAAGGAAGTGTGTTCTGTGTTTCAATCTCAATTGTGAACTGTATGCGTTTCTGTTGTTTGTTCAGGTGGCTAAGTAAAGCGTCTAGTATCTGGCGGCCATCGGGCCAGATTGTAAAAATCTCATTAATGTATCTAAGCCAGACTTTGTGTTTTAAAGGAGAAGATTCTAGAGCATGTTTCTCAAATGTTCCATATAAAAGTTAGCAATGGGGGGGCGGAGATAATGGCGAGCCCATGGCTGTGCCTTCTTTTTGTAGGTAGAAAGTGTTTTGCCATACAAAACAACCAGAACATAATACATGTGCAAAGAGCGCCATGATATCTGGAGGGAATTTGTTCTGTAAAAGGATTGTGTCATTGATTGGGACATTCGTAAAGAGAGCAGAGACGTTAAAACTGACTAATAAATCATCTTTTTCTAATGTAATGTCTTTGATTATGTTTATGAAGTGTTGTGTGTTTCTCATATAGGAGGGGAAACGATCTACCAACTCCTTGAGTGTTCCCACTAATTTCTTGGCTAGGCAACACTCAAGGAGTTGGTAGTTGGAGTTGGCATCATTAATACTCTAAAAAAACAGTGCTTTGAAGATGTGCTCCAATGAACAAGCGCTTAAAGACAAATTTAAAGTTATCAGTAATACCTTCCTAAAAAATGGTTACAGCTAAAACACCATCAACAAAATTCTCTACAAGACCTCACTATAAAACAAAGATAAACTAGACTACAACCATTGCATACATTAAAGGGACATCAGATAAAATAAACAGAATACTACATAAATACAACCTTAAAGCCACCTTTAAACCTCCTGCAAAATTAAAAAGCTTACTCAACTCATCCAAAGACCAACTCCCTCTGCTGGCCCACCTTGGAGTATACAGTATTTATTGCACATGTAATCTACCATATATAGGGGAAACAGGACGTACAATTGCTATCAGACAAAAGGAACATAAATGACACATTAAATATAATAACTATGGTGAAGCTGGCCTTTCTGATCATGCCCTGAACACTTTAAATAGAATAGACTGGAAAAGCACCAGTTGTTTACATCACACCAAAACATGGTATGAACGCAAATTTAAGGAAGCCTGTGAGTTTCTTATCAACCACCCTAATCTAAATAATGATGGTCTAAAAATCCCAAGGATATGGAAGGCACATATTCTACCCAAGGAACCTTTCTCATTAAGAGTTAGCTATAAACAGAACTGTAGAAAATCAAGAATCCTAAATCTAATATAACAATTGTAATGTTAAAAATAGGACATCATTACATCATTGTTACTGTAAGAAAACTATCTATAAGAAAGACTGATGTAGTTTCTAAATAATTAATCTGTCATTTTATCTGCATTTTTTTTTTCACTAGAGGTCATGCCAGTAGAATAACTGGTGATCAAATCTTTGTTTCTTTAGCTTACTGTGTGAAATGTAACTCAGCTTGTCCTTGTATATTTGTATATACTCCAGATGATGATCTTAATATGAAGGTCGAAATGTCAGGAAATTAAAATAGTTATTTATAACATGGTTGTAAAGTCTTTAATTTCTAAAATGAATGCTGATTACTGTGCACAGGGCTGGGTTCTAATAGGTGCTAAGGGCGTGCGTGCACACAGGCGGCCAAATCTCTAGGGCAGCCGATGGAATAAATTCGATAGAGCCTATAGTTAATTTAAAAATATTGGCGATGAAATAGGAACGTAACATTGTTAAAACTTATTGTGGTGCTAACTTCAAAATATCTTCTTTGGGTTTCATTCTCTATCTCTAAAAATCTCACTCAACAAGGAATGTTCATTCAAGCGAACCATAGTTTTGGCCAAGTTTTTTGCTACTAAAAATACATAATTGGGAAAAAAATGGAATTACAATTTTTTTTTTTTCTAGTACCTGTTATAAAATATACCATCGTCTTTCAGATAGACCTGACAGACAGACAGATGGATGGACAGATCCGAGTTTTTTTGGAATCTGTACAAAAAGGCTCAAGTCAGTTTGGGTCATTACAACATTTATTTATCCAAAAAGAGAAAAAATAATTTCTGCTTATTATTATTATTATCATTATTATTAATCTTTTTTATTATATGTTTAGATATGTCAGATAGGAAAACTAAACGTCTGGTGCTTTTTATTGCAAGAAAGAATGAAAAGGAAAAAGGAAAAGGAAAAATTACGAGGATCCATACTGAAATATGTAAAGTTAGACAAAGATAACTCAACAACATCAATCACTTCAGAACCTTTTCCAGACAGTAAGAACAGTGATGTTCTGTAGAAATTTTTTCCATCAACATGGCTATCACCATTCTTGCATATGTTCTATTCACTGCTGTGCATGTTCGGAAAAAAAAAAAAACACTAGTGTAGCCTCAAGGGTGGCCAATTATCTCTAGCATGCAGCTGTTTAACAGTCTGAAACCGGCCCTGACCGTGCAACACTAAAAGAAAGAAATAAGTTCAATGTCAATAATGTGATAGGATTTGATGAAATATCACATGCATCTTAAGGGAATGTTCTAGAGAATTGGCAGTAGCATTGTCATGCCTGTTTAAAAAAAGTCTTGCATCAGCACAGGTTCCATGGGAGTGGAAAGGAAATAAAATTGTTCCAATACATAAAAAGATGGTAATAAGGCTTAGCACCTTCAGACTTCCATTTGTTCAGCCCCCCCCACCTCAAGAAACATCTCTCTGGAAGGCATTTTACTATGGATGCCAGTGGTTAGAGTATCCACTCTCCAGCCAAAAGGCTGTGGATTCGAATCCCACCGTGGGCATGGATATTTATGATTGTCTGTGAAAATACTAGTGATGGTGGGTGGGCAATAGATGGCATTGGTGTAGATGATGATGACGGTGTATTTGCAGTTCGCTGTAGTTGGTGGATTGAGTGGTGGAGACGGAGAGTTGTAGAGTGTGCCCTCCCTCGATGAGTCTTTGGACTCCCTGGAGGGAAGTGTCATGTAATAATAAGTACAGTAGGCGTGTCCCATTTGCAATGTTTGCTACTGTGATTTATTGATTTACTTATTTGCTATTTAAGCACCTTATTCTTTAAGTGTTAAGTTCTTCCATTTCTGTGACATCGCTGAGTAAAAATGAAATGTTTAAAATATGTTTTTACTTATCTGTTCAGGCATTCTTGATTCAAGAAAGTGCAATTCATTCAGGCTAGATGCAGCTGCTTTACCACACAAGGAATGCCTTGTTAGAATATGAACATAATGTAATACAGGAATACAGATATGTACCATATAATGTTTACTGACAGTATTCATGTCTATGTGTGGGATATGATACATCTCCAAAAACCAGCAAAGTAAAAAATTTTTGAAGTTGAATTACTGAGTAAATGAAAAAATACATTTTTAGAAAAAAACAACTATTTAAATATTACAAAAAAGTGTTAGAAAATTTAAAAATTTAACTCGGCTTGAGTTGGGTACACTAAAGAGTGTTATACGTAAATAACCATTATACAACTGGACAAATCTGTAATAGGAACACATAAAACAGTTTGCAAATAAGCAAATATTTTGGCAAAAAAGCATTACATGTGAATAAGTGTTATGGAATTAAATTTCGTTGTGTATGGTATGCATATATATACACACATAAGTATCTATATATCATTCTGGATAATGAACAATACACAGTCAACTCTCCTTATAGCAAACAATATTATAACAATCTTATCCACTGTAACAAACTATCAAAAAGTCCCTACAAAAGCTCAATAGACACAATGATATTCTACACAAAAGTCACTGTAACTATCCACTATAGGAAACTATTCCAGTGGTCCCTTAAAGTTCTCTATAGTGAGAGAACTGTAATAAATCTGAATTTATAAGTTATACAACAGCCTACAGGATATTGAGTTGTTGTTTTTTTTCCTTTTCTGCTTGGAAAATAAAATTATACGAAATTAATAACACAAATAATGCACTGAAGTTTTTTTTTTCTCTTTTTTTAAAATTTTTTTTTAAAGTAAAACCACTTGAAATTATACACAACTTACTCTGCAGTTCATAAACAAATTCTGCATCTGAAAGTAATCTGGAGTGTGAATCTTTCCCAGGATCAATTTTTCGAACATGGAGAAGTTTACTAAACCAGCTTTCGCTGCCAGAATTAGCTTGATAAGCTTGACTTGTTGATAAATTTCTATAAAAATATATAGCTAACTGTCAACAATAATTAATGGGCCTTGGTATGCCTACATAATCACAATAAAGAAATGCACTAAGAAGAAAACTACACGCACACACACACACACACACACACACAACTGAGAGAATACAGAGAAAACTTTAGAAAACAAAGCACTATGTAAAAGCACTAAACAAAAGTGATGGGAAAACTTTAGCAGAAATATAGAAGATAAATATTACAAAAGTGGCAAAACATTCAGGAGACAATGAAAAAACTGCTAAGAAATGGAGGTAAGCATAATAGAAAATTAATAAGATGATAAAAGGTGACAAAAACAAAAATATTCTAGATGGCTGGAATAATTAGTTTGAAAGACTGTTAAATAAAAGAAGTGACAGAAAAGTGATAAAAAACAGACAGGAGGAATACAATCAGGAGTACATATCAATATTTGAGAAAGAAATAACCATCAAAAACCTGAAAACTTGAAAAGCAGATGTGTAGGTGATATCTAGCTATAAATGCTCATATATGGAAGTATAAAAATTGGTGGCTATACTGCATAATTCAGAGTTCAGTCAGCAAAGCTTTGACAGAACCCATCTATAAAGCTGGAATTTCCTAATTGAATGTTTCAGGTAAGCATATTTCCGATGAGGAGACTACAAAAAAAATGAGAGATATTTGGAGCTGATTCAATAAATAGTGGTTGTCAGGATCAGATTTTCACTTTAAGACAAACAGTTTAAAATTTGTGGGAATAGAGCAAGGATCAATATTTAAATGTGTGTGTGTCTAGGAAAGGCATATGACAGGATGACAAAAAAAAGGCTCTTCAAAACAATACAATTATACAGGATAATTGGGATATTAACAGTTTATATTAAACTTTTCATGCTGAAAAAATAAAAGTCAGCCAAACTCTCCTCGCTGAATTATTTTCTTTTTAAACACAAGTTAAAAAATAACATGCAAAACTTATGGCCATTTGTTTTCAATGCTAACCAAAACTATTACACATAAATTATGTTTTAGTGATAATCTTGCTCGGTATTTTCATACAATACTGAACATTCTCTATCACCTCCATCATCCTCCTTTCAAAGTTTAGCCATTCTATGAAATTTTTTTAAACAGGAGTTGGGGGGAGGCACATAGGGCAATGCAAAATTTTGTATCCATACCTGCTCTTTCTCTCTCTTCAAATGAAGCAGTTGAATACACATTTACAAGTCCTAAGGGTTTTTTTTTTTTATTATTTTTTATTTTGTGCAAAAAGAACCTGGTTGAAAGGTGTCTTTCTTGAAATGTGAGTTGTTGGTCAATAGATGATGCACTTCCTGTTTTAGTGGTTGCTCTAGTTACATGGAAGTTTTGAAAAATTTCTCTTATGAAAATCAGTTGAAAATATGGAAATATTTATGTTTTCCCCATTATTACTTTGTATGGTGTCGGAGAATTAATAATTATTAATTCTCAGACATCCTACAAAGTAATAATAAGAAAATGAAGAGAAGATGAGAAAATAACTTTCTGCATGCCACTTCAAGATCTTACACAACTTTCAGGAGAACTACTCATCATGTTTGACGAACTCTACATACTGGCCAATATATACACAAAAACTCCTACCGCCACCCAACACAAAAACTAGGGGTCATTAATACACTTAAAAACAGGGCTTTGAAGATTTGCTCCAATGAACAAGCACTTAAACATGTCAACTATTCCCTGATATCTTAACTGTTCATGTAATTCTAATTTTTTTTTGTTATACAATGGGGATGAAGAAGGGTGTGAGGAGTAGATTTTTTACATAGCGAATTGTCAGTGACTGGCATGCATTACCAGAATGTGTTGTTAATGCAAGGAATGTTAAGGATTTTAAGATTCTACATGATAAATATGTTGTCAGTTGAATGAACCTCCCATGACGAGCCTGTCAACTCCATGGAGGGTGTAATAATAATAATAACAACACAGCTCATAATTGGCTAATTAGTCTGTCTCTCTTTTTTGATGATTTCAGTAGCTTTCATGATTTCTGGTCAGTATGCACACCGCTTTCTATTTTTATTAATCCTGGAAAGACAAAGACTTTGTGATATCGAACAGGAGATTTCATCTTGTATATGAGACAGAAAGAAGAGAGTATACTAACTATGAAAAATGAGTTGATAAGCATGAAAGAAGAGATTAGGAGACAAAAATTTAACTGATGTGAAGCTAACAAGAAATTAGGAGACTGGGAGTGAGAGAGAGAGAGAAGGGATACTAGGAAACAGAAGGGATTCAGAGCAAGGCAAGACAGTGTAAACTCTATGGTTAGAAATATGACAGGAAGGCATGTAAGTGAAAATTCAAGGAGAGAGAGAGAGGGAGTCAGAGAAGAGAAGGCACTAGGGATGGACAGATAACAGAAAGAAAGAGAGTCAGAAGAGAGGCAGGAACTAGGGATGGAGAGAAAACAAAATGAATGATCATTATGGGAGATTTAAACTACAGCAGAAAGGCAGTTAAGTGAGAATGCAAGAAAAGAGAGAGGGAGAGAGCAAGGGATGCAGGTGAGCAAAAAATGAATGTAGCAGTGAGAGTTGGAATGTATGGAGATTCAATGATTCATGGAATGCAAAACAGATGCTAGAGTGCTTGCCTGGAAGAACAACAGAGTGCACGACTATGACAATTAAGCAAGGTGAAACAGTGATGAAGTGATTGTGAGCACAAATGACCTGGAAGACAGTATGAATCGAGTAGCGAGAGATGTGCAGTTTATGCTTGAGATTGTACAGGAGAAGAGAGTGAGAGAGAAGATAGTGTTACTTACATATGATAATGCAGAGATGAGGACAAGAGCATAAGGATAAGGAATGAGAGAGAAGATAGTGTTACTTACATATGATAATGCAGAGATGAGGACAAGAGCATAAGGATAAGGAATGAGAGAGAAGATAGTGTTACTTACATATGATAATGCAGAGATGAGGAGAAGAGCATAAGGATAAGAGGATAAGGAATGGCATGATAGTGAGAATGAATAAAAACTGAGGCTTGAATGAAGTAGGATGAAGGCATCCAGAGAGAATGTTGTTCTCGGGAAAAGTGAGAGTATTAGTGCTAGGAAACTAGAGTTATCAGGGAGACAGAAGCAGGGATGACATCTTGTGGGGATAGACTGTCAGGAGATGGGGAGAATGGATGATGTTGTGCAGAGTCAAATTCTGGAAGGAATAATCATAGGTACAGAAATACTGACAATTCATTTGTTTCTTTATACAGGAGTATTAGGAATAAAGGAGTTGAACTAGTAGCATTATTAGACTCAGCCAGACCACAGATTATTAGGATCAGTGAAACATGGTTAAATGAAGATGATATACTGAAAGGAATAGAAATGAATGGGAATAGTATATTTTGGCAGAATAGGAAGGGCAAACATGATTGTGGAGTATTGCTTATGATAAATGCTGAGTTGTGTCCTCTCAGAGCAGAGGATTTGGAGGGAAATGGCACTAATTATTTTGAGAGCATGTAGTGTGAGGTAGGGTAGGCAGGACAGGATATTTAGTAGGATGTTGCTACAGACCTGGGAATACAGTTTGAGGACCAAGAAATTCTTAGGCAGTTGAGTTTAGCAAGTGCAAAATGAGTGATCATTATGAGAGATTTTAACTACAGCAGCACTGACTGACTAAAGCAACATAGCAACATGTAGTAAGAAGAAAGAAGAGGCTCAAGAGTTTTGGATTTGGCCCCAGCATCACAAAACCTGATACTAACTGAAATGTAATCCTTGCTCCAGCTGGAGAGAGAGAGAGACCATGTGGTCTTGACTTCAGGGATGAGTAGATATAAAGAAGTATCAAGAAGAAAAGAATTTATGTGGAATTATAAGCCTTACAATTATAATAATAATCTTAGAAATCAGCTTGGGGCAATTCCATGGGGAAAAATAGGAAAGGAGAGACACAACCAATGCATAGAAACTAGTGAAGCAATGTTTATTAGTAGTAATGGCAAGTTGTATATCTCTGGGGAAAAATAGAACAAGATTTAGTGTAAAGTGGATGACTAATGATATCAAATGGAAATGCAGATGAAAAAGAGGTTATGAAAAAAGTATAAGGGTGGAAAACAGTTGCATGAGGAATAAAATACTCAGGTCGGAAAAGTGATTAGCATCATAAGGAAAGCAAATCATGAACTGACAAGAAATTTGTCCTGCAATCCAAGGAATTCTTTTGTTATGCCAACAGGAGGAGAAATGATTGTAAAAGAATGACACTGTTAGATGAAAATGAGAATAGAGTGACCGATGCAGAAAACCTAGTGGAGTTGTTTAATGATCACTTTATTAGACTATTTTGTCCGTGGAAAATAAGGTTTTATTACTAGAAGGATGGAGTGTTCAAGGTTGGGAAGTTTAAGAGGAGAGATTTAATACCACCATTGCAAAAGGGTGGTATTAGAATGGTGTAAAACTTTGGTAAGTTTTTGAAGAAATCAGTGAGAGATCAAATACAGCATTGGGTGGTGAGTAAGCCGGTACAAGATCTAGAGGGAATCTGCAATTTTTGTATACCAATGCTAGAAGCATTCGAAATAAGAGAGAAGAATTTTTGGCATTAGTCAGTGAAATCTCACCAAAAGTTGTAGGCATTAGTGAAACTTGGCTGTCAGCAGAAGATGTGGTCACTGGAATTGAATGTGAAGGGTACAGTATTTTCAGGGAGGATAGAGAAGATAGAACAGGAGGAGGAGTACTGTTGATGATAGCCGATGTGTTGCAGCCAAAGAAAGTAGTATATCATGATGATAGACATGTGAATGAGAGTTCATTTGAGGCAGTCTGGTGCGAAATAGTGACCAACGCAACCAAATATAGAGTTGGATGCTGCTATAGGCCAGGGAGTACGGGGGAAGATATTGAATTCATGCATCAGCAACTTAGTGCAATGAGTGAAGGCTTAGTGATTATTATGGGGGATTTTAATTATGGTGATATCAATTGGAAGGAGGAAATATCACGTAGCAAAAAGGAAATGGAGTTCATACATCTTCTACGAGATAATTACTTGAAACAGCACGTAACTGAAGGGACACGTGGTGTGAGAGTGTTGGACCTGGTTATTGGTTCAGAGGTTATATGCATAAGTAAGGTGTCCTCGTTACCTCCAGTTGGTGAAAGCGATCATGTGGTATTGACTTGGGAGGTTGCAAAATCTGTGGATTTTTCTATTAAGAAGGGGTATGTACGGAACTACAGGTTAGGCAATTATAACAAGCTTCGGAGTGAGCTTGCAGCCATCCCATGGCAAAACATATTGCAAGGGAAAGATGTTAGCAGTGCTTGGGATAAAATCAGCGGGTATCTGAGGAAAGCAATATCAGATTGTGTCCCTATGGTCAGGAGGTCAAACAAGGCAGGCATTAGATGGATGAGCAGTAGTATCAAGCTTGAACTGCAAAAAAAGAAAATGTTATGGAGAATTTACAAGGAGAAGGGCGATCAGGACACCCATGAGCAGTACAAGGCTCAAGCTAGAAAGGTTACCAGCATAGTAAGAAAAGCTAAATCATATTATGAGAAGACCTTAGCCAAAGAGATCAAGGGTAATCCCAAAGAGTTCTTCCGCTATGTGGCAAGTAAGAGGAAGAATGACTTCGGAAGGATAACCTTAGTGGGTGCTGATGGTATTGAGGTGACAAAATCAGATGTAATAGTCGAGTTACTGAGTGATCACTTCTCAAAAGTCTATCACCCAAGTGAGGATATCTCTATACCTATAGCAATACCTAATGTGAGAATTGAAGCTAAAGAATCAGAGGTATTAAATATATTGCAAAACTTAAATGCAAACACTGCGGTAGGCTTAGATGGAATATCAGCTCGGGTGTTGCGTGAATGTGCAAATGAATTGTCAACCCCTCTTACCTGGATATTTAATTTAAGTTTGAACTCTGGTATGGTCCCTAGGGAGTGGAAGTTAGGCAAAGTGGTTCCTTTGCATAAGGGTGGCTCTAAAACTGCGGTATTGAATTACAGACCAATCACCATCTCAGGAGTAGTGGTAAAAGTATTGGAAAAGTTGGTTAAAGACAAAATTCAAGAATGGGTGGATCAGGATATGATACTCTATAGAGGCCAACATGGTTTTGTTAAAGGTAGATCCTGCCTTAGCAATCTATTAACTATTCATAATAGAATAACATCCAAGTTGGACAAAGGAACTGGCTACACAGTGGTACTACTGGATTTTGCTAAGGCTTTTGACAGGATACCCCATAGAACACTGTTACGCAAATTGGAGCAGATGGGAATGGATATTAAATTGGTGATATGGATAGGAGAATGGCTCAGGGAGAGATACCATAAGGTGGTGTATGGAGGAGCCGAGTCCAGAATGAGGCAGGTGACCAGTGGTGTACCTCAGGGCTCTGTGCTTGGGCCAATGTTGTTTAATTTGTATATAAATGATATAGGAAACGGCTTAAAGGGAGATATTCAGTTGTTTGCTGATGATGCAAAGTTGTGTAGTGCAATAAAAAATCAAGCTGATGTTGAAAGTTTGCAGGAGGATTTAAATAAGCTGGTAAAATGGGCAAAAGAAAATGGATGTCAGTTCAATGTGGAAAAGTGTAAAGTCATGCATTTTGGGATTAAAAGATTACCAGCTGTGTACTACATCGATGGAAAGGTACTCCAAGAGATTGATGAGGCTAGGGACTTAGGGGTATTGGTAGATAGGGAGATGAAGTTCAGAGGACACATTGCTAAGGTGTCCAAGATTGCACATAGGATTACTTGGTTGTTGAGGAACACACTGACATCCAGAGATAAAGAGGTTATTATTCCCCTTTATAAAGCATTGATACTTCCACATTTGGATTACTGTGCTCAGGTCTGGTCACCTGGATTCCTTGGAGATCAGGAGGCTGTGGAGAGGGTTCAGAGAAGAGTGACCAAGTTGGTGAGTGATATAAAAAATACTCCCTACATTGATAGATTGAGAGCTTGTGGATTGCAGAGATTGGTTGATAGGCGAAGAAGAGGTGATATGATAGAAACATTCAAATTACTAAAAGGTTTTTATAGGATTGATGCAGGGGAAATGTTTCAGCTGTGTGATAGTGATGGAAGAACAAGAGGTCATCTCTGGAAATTAAAGAAGAGTGTGGTTAACAAAGGTGTCAGAACAAGGTTTTTTGCCTGGAGGGTGGTGAATGAGTGGAATTCATTGCCTGACTTAGTTGTGAGCTCTTCGTCTGTAAATGAATTCAAGAAGAGATATGACAGATATTGTTTTGCTAGTTTGGGTCTCCCGCGATGAGTCTACTGACTCCATGGAGATACCCATAATAATAATAATAATAATAATAATGTTATCTGTGAGGGTCAGCATGGATTTGTTAAGGGACATTTTTGTTTTGGTAATCTGATTGCCTTTTATAATAAAGTAACAAGAGCTAATGATGAGGGAAACATATATTATGCCTTTTTTTTTTTTTTTTGATTCTACATATTTGACAGGGCATCACATAAGCTGATATTTAAGTTACAGCACATGGGTTTACATAGCAGGTTAGTGAATTGGATTGGGGAACTGGCTGTCTGATAGATAACAGAGAGTTGTGTATGAGGGAGCAATATCAAGAAGGTAAAAAGGTTACAAGTGGAGTCCTACAGGACTCAGTACTGGGACAAACAATAAATTGTTTGACCTTTATATCAGTGACATTGTCAATGGATTGTAGGTGGATATTAAGTTGTTTGCAGATGATGTGAAGTTGGGAAGGGTTATTAGTAATAGTAGTAATACATCAGGAGGATATGAATAAGCTGGACAGATGGCCAAATGAATGGGTGTGTGTAACTAAATACATAACTTGAAATTTGTGATCCATCAATGGGAAGCTATATACTCTGTTATAGGAACTGTACTGTAGATAGGAAGTGAAAGAGGCAAGAGACCTTGGGAAGTGATAGAAACTTGATGTTCAGAGGACATATCGCAATAGTGACGAAGGCAACCCAGAAGATGCCTGCAATAACAAGGATGCTGACCAGCAGAGACAGAAGATTTGTGGTTCCATTGTATAAAGCCTTGATCAGAAAACATCTGGATTATTGAAATCAGATTTGGTATGTGGGATTTGCAAGGCATAAATTAACCTCGGAGAGGGTGAAAAGGCAGATAACACAATGATAGGAATGTACAATGTTAGCTATGAGAATAGACTGGGGTATGCAGACTACAGAGTTCGGTCAATATAAGAAATAATATAATTGAGACATTTAAACTGGTGAGGGGCAGTAACAGAAATGATACTGGGGAGTTCTCTTTAATTCCTCTTAATCTTTAGTAGATTAAGAGGAAGGAGTAAGGACAAGGGGCCATTTCTGGAAATTAAGAATGAAGGTCATGAACACAATGGTGAGAAGTGGCTTTTTTTTTTTTTTTTTTTTTTTTTTTTGCATGGAGGGTAGTTGGTCTGTGGAATACATTGCCTGATAGGATAGTGAGAGCATGCACAAACAGAGAATGAATTTAAGGAATGGTGTGATAGATTTTGTATTGTCAGGACTTCCACCACATGGAAGTCCTAAATAATAATAATAATATGCAAAAGTATAAATACTTTACTTCAGATATCAGATGAAATAATATCATATAATATCATTATATAATTCAATAATATCGTATCACCACATCACCACCTGCAAAGACCAAGCACATTTTAAAGTTATTTCGACAGAGGATTTTCAAATATAAAAGTGCACTTGAGAATACCTCAGCTCAGCAAGGATGCCATTTTTAATCTGCTCAAGATAACTCAAGCTTAGCAATGAAAAGGTTAAAGATGCAACAAGCAAAGAATGTATAATAAAATGGTGTGATATAAACAAGTTGAATTACATGAGGGTATGCATCTCTGTTATCATCTATATGGATCACATTATAAGGGAAAGTGGCACTAAACCTGATATCAAAATTGGAGATGTTAAACCCAGCCTTTTTATTTAATGCAGATGCTATACTCTTAAAGAAATCCAGTGAAAGTCTATACGATTCATTAACTAAATTGAGTAACTGATTTAAGAAATTTGGCATGAAAATCAGGCACTAAAAATGTCAGCTGAATAAACATAGGGAATAAGAGAGAGAAATCAGTTAATACAGTGTTCAAAACAATTTTAACTTATGAACGTGAGAGCTGAGTTAGAAATCAAAGAGATGATCAAAAACGCCACAGATACAAAAGAGTATGAATGACATGGGAGCCTCTGTAGCTCAATCAGTTTTGACAATGCTTTTCAGCTGGAAAAAACTTAGGTCACAATTCCATCTAGTATGTGAAGAATCTTTATCAGGTCTTTTCAAATGAAGGTACATTCTTGTCTTGTCAGATGTCATCTCCTTCATGAGCTTCCACCATGTATGGTTTTGTGCTTCTCTTTTACATTCTTCATAAGACAAAAAGGTCCAGAGCTTAATATTTCCCATCCAATCTGTTCTTTCCCATTCTCCTTTTTCCTTGTATCATTCCTTCTAGAAGTGTTCTTTGTGGGGATTCATGCCTAAGTATGTGACCAAGGTAGATGGTTTTCCTTTTCTTAATGGTTTTCAACAGTCCTATCTTCTCCAATCATCTCTAATATTTCTAAATTAGTTTTTTTTGGCAGTCCATGAGACTCTACGGATTCTTCTGAGGATCCACATCTCAAAGGCTTTTAGTTTATTTTCACAGTATTTTGATATTGTCCAGGTTTCTCCTCCATATAGCAGTGTTGACCATACGTAGCATTTGGACAGCCTAAGTCTTGTTTTTGTGTGAATTTCCCTTAAGGTCAGAATGTTTTTCATGCTAATGAAGGTTGATCTAGCAATTTCTATTCTTCTTAATATTTCCTTATCACACTTTCCATTCTCTGTAATTAGTTAACCCAAATATATATGACTCTCTACTTGATCTAAGGTATTTCCTCTGATCTTAATATTTATATCGGGTATTTTCTCTTTTTCTCTTGTTACCAGCATGGTTTTGGGTTTTTTTTCTTAAGTTGAAATTAAGTCCATATTTTTCACTTAGTTTTAGCATCTCTTCTAGTAATTTTTGAAGTTCTTATTTATTTTCAGCCAGCAGTACTGTATCATCTGCATTTCTGCCTCCTATGCTGACTCATTTAAATTCTTCTAATTGCTGGAAGATCTTTTCAGTATAGAGGTTAAACAATATAGGGGAAAGAACACAGCCTTGTCTGACACCCTTCTTTACTGGGAATTCCTCCGAGGTTTCTCCTGATATTTTTATTGAGGCAGTTTGCTCCCAATATAGATTTATCAGTGATCTGGTATCTTTACCATCTACTCCTAATTTTCTGATGCATTAGTTGTTCATGTTATATATTGTCAAAAGGACTGTGTGTATACAATAAAACATAAGTAGACTTCTTTCTGCTTCTCCAGGTATCTTTCAATAATAGTTTCAATGTTGAAGAGTCCTTCTCTAGTTCCTTTATTTTCCTGAAAACCAGATTGTGTTTCATTAATTTCCAATTTTTATGTTTACTTCTTTCTAGGATGATATATAACATAACTTTTGCTATCTGACTGATTGTTCTGTACTCTTCGCATCTGATTGTCTTCGATTTTTTAGGTATTGGTAGGAATGTTGAGTGATTAAAATCTTTTCATAGGTGTCCAGTTTCGTATATTTTGTTACATATGTCAGTCAGTGATCTTATAGCCTTATAATCTAAAACCTTTAGATATTCTGCAGTAATTCCATCCATTCCTGGAGCTTTTCCTGGTTTCAGTTTCCTAATGGCATTTGTTACTTCCCAGGTGGTAAGAATAGTAGGCCCCCTCCAAATCTTCTTGCATCGGCTTATCTATTTTATCATGATTGTAGAGTTCCTTTGAATACTCTACCCATCTATGCCTTATTTTGTCTTTCTCCGTTAGGATGTTTCCACTGATATCTTCAATGCAATGAGAGCCTACTCTCTTGCAAGGTTTGCTAGTTAGCTCCCTAACTTTTTCGTCGTGTTCTCTGGTTTTGTGCTTTTTGTCCAAAAGTTCAATTTCCTTGCATTTGTTGTTGAGCCATAGTTCGTTTGCAATCCTATATTCTTTCATGATCTACTTGTT
This sequence comes from Typopeltis vanoorti, assembly GCF_054136105.1. Taxonomy (NCBI): domain Eukaryota; kingdom Metazoa; phylum Arthropoda; class Arachnida; order Uropygi; family Thelyphonidae; genus Typopeltis; species Typopeltis vanoorti. The sequence continues at coordinate 7,653,204 of NC_143552.1, read as the reverse complement.
TAAGTTCTTGTATTCAGGACAATTTTTATATTTCTTTCTTTCCTCCATCATTTTCAGTATCTTGTCATTCATACAGGGTTTACATCTGCTTCTCAAATTTGGGAATTGTTTGTTTTACTGCCTTTTTTATGCACTCTTTAAATTTCTGCCATCAATCCTCAATCTCATCTTTAGGATAAGGATACCTGGTGGAATCAGGAACATTAATAGCAGTGGATTGTGCCAGTTCCTATAAAAATTTATCTTGTATTTCTTGATTTTTAAGGGAGCCAAGATCATATTTTTCTATGTTTATAGATTTCATTGTTTTCTTTAATTTTATTGCTGCTTTAATGACCACAGGGTTGTGGTCTGATCCAATATCAACCACCGGGTATGTTTTGGCTTGTAAGATGTTATTCCGGAATCTTTATTTGATCATTATATAGTCAATCTGGTTCCTACAGCTGTCTCCGGGACTTTTCCATGTGTAAAGTCTTCTAGGAGGTTGGCTAAATAAAGTATTTGTTATTACCAGATTGTTTTCTTCACAGAACTGTATTAATCTTTCTCCTCTTGGATTTCTATGTCCCAGGCCCAGTTTCCCATGCAGGAAGAGATCTTTTCTGAGCCTACTTTAGCATTTAGAGCTCCCATAATGATAGTTATGTCATCTGATTTAGCATTGTTAAGTGCATAGAAACATTCTACATCTTCAACTGGGTAATCAGAAGTAGATGCATATATTTGGACAATAAAAACATTAAAAGGTTGAGATGCAATTTTTAATGCAATTATCCTGTCACTTATGGGCCAAAATCCAAGTAAGGATTGTGCAATCTTATGTTTTAGTACAAATGCTACTCCATTCCTATGACTGTCTCCACATGAATATATAATTGAATGGTGCTTTCTGTTTACTATTCCACTATTAGTCCATTTGACTTCACTGACACCAGCAATGTCAATTTTCATCTTCAAGTTCTTGTATAAGGTTATCTAACTTTCTAGCTTCATACAAGGACCTTATATTCCAAGTTGCAAGCCTTAAGAGAAGATTCTTGGTTTTCAGACATGAAGGATCAGGAGATACCCTCCCTGGAGGGTTTAAGGTACCTTTGTCATATGCTATTTTCATAGTATCTGTCTTACATTCCCAGTTTCTTTCTCTTCTTCCCTGTAATGTTTCCAAGAGACAAAAGTTGCAGAGGGTCCAACCTTGTCTCTATTGCTTAAATCCGACATGGTTCTCTGTTTCATGGTTTACTACGGAAGGTTACGTGGTGAGGCTCCTGTCTCTTCCACAGTGACTGGCCACGTCTCTGTTTTGTCTCGGAGTGTGCCCAGAGTATGTCACATAGTTTGCTGTCATGCCTTCATTACCATTGTCAAATTAAATTTTGGTCATCTGCTAACTCTGCCATTCCAGTCTTCAAGTGCAACAAGAAGGAGACACTCTCCTTCACTACAGCATAAAATATGTTACCCTCACTTAGTTCTGCATGCCAGTCGAGGCACAGTCTCAGGGTGTGGCTGCTGGTGCACTCTACCAGCTACTTGGAGCCATAAGTGACAGTTGCATAAGGAGTGGGGACCAATTCCACCCAGCCACCAAATATTTTGATGCAACTGCTGAGCAGGCAGAGGTGCTACCCCCTACTAACCATACCTTACACCCCAAAGGTACATTAACCTCTCTCAAATGAAAGCGACAAGAGTTTTTCTCCCAAAAGCTCATGTTTTTCATCCTACAATCAAACAAAACTGGCCAGGAGAACACATGTAATTTACATACAAAGTATAGTTATAGGCATAGAGATAACCATGTTATCCTGGAATCACGATTACGAATTCCAGGGATACTTGTAAGGTGTGGGTGCTCTAAGGTCCATTAGAACCAGTGATGATGATGATGAATGGCATGAATAAGAGAATCATAACATAATAGAACAGGATGGGTTAGCAAAACAGGTGTTTTATCAAAAAGCCTGGAAACAATATCAGAATCTTGACGTTGTCTTCTTTCTTCTTTGATGTAAGGAGACTAATTTAAAGGAAAACTGGTGACAGGAAGTTAGTAATAACATAATCTTGTCATCTAATATATATCCTATATACCACTTGAAGATAGAAATAAGGAATTTGATGATGATGATACACAAAAACACAATTTGCACAAAGAAGTGAAACAACTTCTCAAACCACTTCATAAGGAAAGTGACAGAACTCAAGCATCAAATTATAGACCAATGTGTGTGTCAGGTGTTGTGGTTAAAGTATTGAATCCAGAATTGGGTTAATAGCTGGAAAAGAGATCAATGCAGCTTGGGGGATCTTCAAAAAATATTTAGTGGATGCAATGTCTAAATATATACCATGGGTGAGAAGGTTAAATAAGGTACGTGTGAGATGGATGAATAAAGAGATTAAGCATGCAATACAGAGAAAAAGGGCATTGTGGAGGCAGCATAAGAGAAGTGGAAGTAACCAATTTCATGAGGTCTACAAAGACCAGGCAAGGAGGGTGACTTGGTTGGTGAGAGTAGCTAAAGAGAGGTATGAACAGCAGTTAGCTAATGAAGCTAAAAAGAATCCTAGGGAGTTCTTTCGATATGTAGCCAGCAAAAGAAAGAATGATTATGGAAGGATGACATTGATTGGAGGAAATGGTATAAAGACAGCTGTTTCAGAATGTGTGGTGGAGATACTTAATGAGCAGTTCATAAAGATCTTTCAATCTTGTGAATGTGACTTCATGAAGAGATTAAGAGCAGTTGATGATGGGGAGGAGAGACTGACTGTAAGTCAGCAAGAGGTGTTTGGGGAGTTGAGTAAACCAGATGTAAATAAGGCTGTGGGACTTGATAATATATCACCACGTATTCTGAAGGAATGTGCCAGAGAGTTGACACCTGCCTTGACATATTTTTTTAATACGAGTCTTGCACTTGGTCAAGTCCCTAAAGAGTGGAAGGAGGGCAAGATTGTGCCACTTCATAAAGGAGGTGATCGAACTCAAGCATCAAACTATAGGCCTATCTGTGTGTCAGGTGTTGTGGTCAAGTTGTTGGAGAAGCTTGTGAGAACTAGGATCCAGAGTTGGGTTGACAACAATGGTATAATCTTTGATGGACAGCATGGATTTGCTAAAGGGAGGTCGTGTTTTAGTAATCTACTTACTTATTACAATAAAGTGACTGCTTCCTTGGACAGAGGAGAAGGATACACAGTAATATACTTGGATTTCGCAAAAGCTTTTGATAGAGTACCTCATGATAAGTTGACAGTCAAACTAGAGCAGATGGGGTTGGATATTAGATTAGTGCATTGGATTGGAGACTGGCTATCTGATAGGTATCAACAAGTTGTGTATGGGGGTGCAATATCCAGGAAAAGGAAAGTCACTAGTGGAGTGCCTCAGGGATCTGTTTTAGGGCCATTACTATTTAACTTGTATATTAATGATATTGGCGAAGATTTGGATGGAGATATTCAGTTGTTTGCAGATGATGCAAAGTTGGGACGAACCATAAAGAGTAGTGAAGATGTTGTGGCCTTGCAAGAAGACTTGAATAAATTTAGTGATTGGGCAAGCAAATGGGGATGTGAGTTCAATGTTGCAAAATGTAAGGTTTTAAAATTTGGAAAACAAAGATGGGATGCAGAATTTATGCTTGGTGAGAATATATTGTTGGAAGTAGAGGAAATTAGAGATCTGGGAGTGATAGTGGATAAAGATCTAAAATTTAGGGGACACATTGCCAAAATTGTGAAGACAACACAAAGACTTCTGGGAATGATGAGGAGGACACTGACGTGTAGAAGTAGGGAGATTCTTGTTCCATTGTATAAGGCTTTGATTAGGCCACACATGGACTATTGTGCCCAGATTTGGTCACCTGGTTTTCAGAACGATGAAGAGATGTTGGAAAGGGTCCAAAGGCGACTGACTAAGGTAGTTTCTGACCTCTGGAATGTCGAGTATGAGGAAAGATTGAAAAGATGTAATTTGCAGAGTCTAGTGGAGAGAAGGAAGAGGGGAGATATGATAGAGACCTACAAGTTGGTAAGGGGTTGTTATAGGATCAATGGTGGAGAAGTTCTACAGAGAATAGTGGGAGATCAGGGGAGAACCAGAGGTCATCCCTGGAAACTGTATAAAGAGGGTGTGAGTAGGGGAGTGAGAGGCAGGTTTTTTTCGTGCAGAGTTGTGAATGATTGGAATGCCTTGCCTGAGAGTGTGGTGTCTGCAAGGAGTTTGAATGTGTTTAAGACCCGGTATGATGAGATGTGTGTGAGATAAAAGGACCTCCTAGATGAGTCTTTGACTCCATGAGGTCTTGTTTAAAAATAATAATAATAAGAGTGGCATTCGCATTGATCGGAAACATGGATTTGTTAAAGGAAGATCACATTTTAGTAATCTGCTTACTTATTACAATAAAGTGACAGTTGCATTGAATGAGGGAGAGAATACACAGTAGTACACTTAGATTTTGCAAAAGATTTTGATAGCTTACTACATAATAAGTTGATAGTAAAACTAGAGTAGATGGGGTTTGATATTAGACTTTGATATTAGTGCATTGGATTGGAGACTGGCTATCTGATAAGTATAAGCTGGTTGTGTATGGGGGGAAGGAATATCCTAGAAGAGGAGAGTCACTAGTGGCGTGCCTCAAGGGTCTATTTTAGGCTCATTGCTGTTTATTTTGTATGTTAATAATACGGGGAAGATTTGAATGGGGATATTCGGTTGTTTGCAGATGATGCAAAGGTGGGAAGAATTATGAGGATTATAGCAGGTGTTGTGGCTTTACACTAAGGCTTGAAAAGACTGAGTGAATGGACACAAGATTGGGGATGCCAGTTCAAGGTTGTGAAATGAAGGTTTTAAATTTTGAAAAACAAACCTAGGAAGAAGAATTGACTCTTGGCAGGGATATACTGTTGGAGGTGGGAGGAAATAAGAGATCATGAGACAATGGTGGATAAATATCTAAAATTTAGAGGACACATTGTGATGACAACACAAAAAGTTCTGGGCAAGGATGCAGAAGAAACTGACTGATTATTATTATTAACATCTGACCTCCATGGAGTCGGAGACAAATCATGGGAGGTACACACTATTGCACACAATGCTCATCCAACAGTGCTTTAAACCAATTCAGTGTGTCTACATTCACAACACACTCAGGCAATGCATTCCACTCACCAAGCATTCTCCATGCAAAGAACCTTCTCCTCACTCCTCTGCTCACACCCTCCTTATACAGTTTCCAACGATGGCCTCTTGTTCTACCCCACCCCTCTCCCATTCTATGAAAAATCTCTTCCATGTCAACCTAATAACAACCACTGACTAGTTTATATGTCTCAATTATATCCCCCCCCCTCTACCTACTATTCACGAGGCTCTGCAACTTACATTCTCTCAACTTGTCCTTGTACTCCACATTCCAAAGACCACTGACCACCTTTGTGAATCTTCTCTGGACTCTTCCCAACATATCTTTGTCACCATTACAACCCAGCAACCAAATCTGTGCACCATAATCCATGAGGCCTGATCAAGGCCTTATAATGGCATCATAATCTCTCTATATCTGCATGTCAGGGTCCTCTGCACTACTGCCATTATCCAATGTGACATCTTGACAACTTGTGCAATGTGGCCCCTGAATTTCAGGTCCTTGTTTACCATCACTCCTACATCTCATCTCTACTTCCTTTTAAGTTTCTCCACCAAGGGTATAATTTTGCATCCCATTGTTGCTTACCAAATCTCAAAACCTAACACTTTGCAACATTAAACTAACAGTTCCACTTACCTGCCCATTCATGCAATTGATTCAAGTCCTCTTGTAAGGCCATAACATCCACTTGACTGCATTACTCGCCCCAGTTTTGCATCATCTGCATATCAGTAGTTAAACCTATCCCAATATCATTAACATACAAACTGAACAACAATGGCCCTAAAACGGATCCCTACGGCACACCAGTAGTGATCTTTCTCTTCCGGGATACTTCACCCCCACATACAACTTTCTGATACCTAACCTGACAGCCAGTCACTATTCCAATTCAGAAGTCTGTTATACAATCCCATCTGTTTTGATTTTATTTACCAGCTTTTCGTGTGGCAGTCTATCAAAAGCTTTTGCAAAATCCAAGTACACCACTTACCTCGCCATTCATGCAATATCTATTCAAATCCTCTTGTAAGGCCATAATATCTACTTGACTTTGCATTGCTTTCCCCAGTTTTGTATTACCTGCATATCACTAGTTAAACTTATCCCAATATCATTAACATACAAACTGAATAACAATGGCCCTAAAACTGATCCCAGCAGCACACCAGTAGTGCTCTTTCTCTTTCAGGATACTGCACTTCCATATGCAACTTTATGATACCTAACCTGACAGCCAGTCACTAATCCAACTCAGAAGTCTGTTATCTAATCCCATATGTTTCGATTTATTTACCAGCTAGTAGTGTGGCAGTCTATCAAAAGTTTTTTCAAAATCCAAGTATACCACTGTATATGCATCTACCCTCTCCAAGGTATGTGTCCCCTTGTTATAGCACATAAGTAAATTTAGTTAAGGGGATAATAAATCCCTCATTATTTTAAAGCCAGATACGAAACTCGAAGATCGAAATCTAAGAGTTTCATGCCAAAGACCTATCGGCGAGTCCAAGCGTAAGTCATCACCTGGGTAGTACAACACTAGGGCAACTCGTTGCAAAGGTGAAGCAAGCTCTGTCACTATCCTTAATATTTTCTCATAATGTAAAATGCAGCTCCTAGGAGATGTATTACTGTTTTACATTATGAGGAGAGGTCAATACCCAGACCGGTTTCGACCTTTATTGAGGTCTCATCAGTGAGTAGGTAGACCTGGAATACCAAGGTTTAATTGAACCGAACTTACATATACCCCTACTAACGAATTGCCAGACCGGTGTACCCATATATTATTATTACTATGATAAAGAGCCAAGAGGCTATTTTTCCGGCGGCGTAAATTAAGGGGATAATAAATCCCTCATTATTTTAAAGACGGATACGAAACTCGGAGATCAAAATCTAAGAGTTTCATGCCGAAGAACTATCGGCGAGTCCAAGCGTAAGTCATCACCTGGGTAGTACAACACTAGGGCAACTCATTGCAAAGGTGGAGCAAGCTCCGTCACTATCCTTAATATTTTCTCATAATGTAAAACGCAGCTCCTAGGAGATGTATTACTGTTTTACATTTTGAGGAAAGGTCGAAACCCAGACCGGTTTCGACCTTTATTGAGGTCTCATCAGTGAGTAGGTAATACTCCTCATAATGTAAAACAGTAATACATCCCCTAGGAGCTGTGTTTTACATTATGAGAAAATATTAAGGATAGTGATGGAGCTTGCTCCACCTTTGCAATGATTTGCCCTAGTGTTGTACTACCCAAGTGATGACTTACGCTTGACTCGCCGATAGTTCTTTAGCATGAAACTCTTAGATTTCGATCTCTGAGTTTCATATTCGGCTTTAAAATAATGAGGGATTTATTATCCCCTTAACTTAATTTACGCCGCTGGAAAAATAGCCTCTTGGCCCTTTAGCACATAAGTAAGTTAGTGAAACATGATCTCCCCTTAACAAACCCATGCTGATAACCACAGAAAATACTGTTGTTATCAACCCCATTTCTGTATCCTACCTCTCACCAATCTCGCCAGTACCTTCACCACAACTCCAGACCAGCCTATAATTTGAATCTACAGCCTTATCATCACCTTTATGCAGTGGAACAATTTTACCCTCCTTCCACTCCCTTCGAACCTGTGCTGTTGCAAGACTTTTATTAAACACACATGCCAATGCTACTGCCAATTTCCTGGAACATCCCCTTAAGATGCATGGTGATATGCCATCAAATCCTATTGCCTTATTGATATCAAGTTATTTATTTCCTTAAATACCTCCTGCTCATCACAATTAAGCCATCCTCTCCTATGTCCTCTACACTTAAGTTCCTCATGATTCCACCCTGATCAGGATAAAACACCCTTATAAACTGATCACTGAATACTTCAACAAGATCTTCTACAGCAGTTACCAATCTACCACATTTTTCCATTAACATCTACAATGATCATTCTTCCTTCTACGTGCCACATATCTAAAAAAACTCTCTAATGTTTTTCTTTGCCAGATTTGCCAATTTTTGCTCATACTCATGTTTTCCTTACTAACTGAGTCACTCTCCTGGCTTGTTCTTTATACTCTTCATGTAACTGATTATTACCATTATTCATCTTGTACTTCCTCCAAAGTACTTTCTATTTCCAAATTTCATGCTTAAGATCCACATTCATCCATTTTACACCTATCTTATTCAGCCTTTTAGCCTTCAGAATAAACTCACACATTGATGCTATTATGTATTTCTTCGTCAGTTCCCATGCAACACTTATTTCCTTACCACTCAACTCCTCTTTCCATGTTCCTTGATTTGTAGAAGGAGATTCTGGTTCCACTGTATAAAGTCTTGATTAGGCCACATATGGACTACAGTGAACAGATTTGGTCACCTGGTTTTTCAAATGGATGAAAATATATTGGAAAGGATCCAGAGGCAATTGACTATGGTAGTTTCTGGTCTTTGGAATGTTGAGTATGTAAGAAGATGCAAGTTGCAGTCTAGTGGATATGAGGAAGAGGGGTGATATAATAGAGACACACAAGCTAGTGATGGCTTACTATAGGTTTAACACTGAATCAATTTTTCAGAAAATGATGGGTGAACAAGCAGTCATCCCTGGAAGATGTACTCCCTTGCACACACCCTCCAGGTGTGTGCAAGGGAGTGACAATCAGTTTTTTTTGCATGGAGAGTTGTGAATGGAATGCATTGCCTGAGAGTGTGGTATCTGCAGAGAATTTGAACATATTTAAGGCACAGTATGAGGTGTATGTATATGACAAAGGGGGTATCTCTCACAATGAGTCTTTGACTCCATGGGGATTTTTGAAGCGCCATAATTTTCTACTGAAGAATGCAAAAACAGAAGAATATGGGAACATTTATTGGAATTAGCAAGGCATGGTTGTCAGAAGATGATATAGTCAGTTGGATACAATGCAAGAGGTATAGCATTTTCAGGAATAACAGAGAGAATATGAAGGGAAAAGAATGCTGATGATGTTAGCAAATGAACTGCAGCCAAAAAAAAAAGTAAAAGTTCAACAGAAAGAGAGTACATCTGAAGCCATCTGGTGTAAGCTAGAGGCCAGAAGGACAAAAACACAGTCATTTTTTACTAGAGGCCAGAAGGACAAAAACACAGTCATTTCTTACTAGAGGCCAGGAGATGCAGAAAATATGTGGTGGTCATGCATCAGCAAATAAGCTCAATCAGTGGAGAGCAAATTTTATGGCAGACTTCAACTGTTGGAAAACAGATTGAAAAGGGAAAGGATGTGAATGGAAGGAAACAGAGTTTATGCAACTACTAAGGAATAATTAACTGAGGCAGCATGTGATGGAAGGTACTAGGAGTTAAGAGTACTGGATGTAGTAAGTGAATTAGAAGATTTATCTATAACCAAGGTGACCACACAGCCACAGAATGTTGAGAGATCAAATAATTTTGACCTGGAAGATTGAGAAAAATGGAGAATAGAATTTTCAGTTACGAAAGGGTATATGTAAAATGACAAAGCTGAAAATTATGAAAAAAACTAAGCTACTGCTTGAAGCAGCACCATAGCAAAAGAAACTGCTGTGGACAGATGCTCACAGTGCCTGGGAAATGGTGAAGTGTTTGAAGGAAGTAATAACAGACTGCAGTCAAGAAGATACAGCAGGTGGGAATAAAGTAGAAGAGTAGCATCATTAAGCAGGGGTCCACACAAAAAAAAAAGTTTGTGGAGGAAAGTTAAAGAGAAAGGTGATTAACAAACACATGAGAAGTACAGAGCATATGCCAAGGGTGACCACAGCATGGTAAGGAAGGAAAATCAGCAGTGCAAGCCAACAACAGTAATCCCAAAGAATTATTTTGGTATGTGGCAAGCAATAAAAATAAAAAAATAAAATTGTCAATGCCTTTGACTAGATTATCTTCTTCTTCTTGGCTTCCATTATTAGGCAATTGTTCGTCTGTAACGTTTTCAAGGGTTTAAAAAGTCTTCTGCCCATCTCCTCCTGGGCCTTCCTCTTGATTATATACAGACTTGATTATATAGCGGAATAATTTTGATAAGTGTTGATGGAGGGAGGTAACTGAAGCAGACTAAACAGTTGAATTACTGAGTAATCACTTTGCAAAGTTATATGATCAAGGTAGACACACTGCATTAACAACA